>NW_023994414.1:0-330971 GCF_015586225.1 Lucilia sericata | reverse complement strand
TTCTATAGTTTGGCCTATAGATTAGTCTATAGTCTGCACCATAAATCAATTTACAGTTTGAATTATATATCAGTCTATAGTCTGGACTATATAACAGTCTACAATCTGTTCTATAGATCAGCCTATAGTCTGCACTATAGATCAGACTACTAAAAAGAATCATTCTTTATAGTGAATAACAAATTCGTTTTATTTTTCTTTTCATAAACGATCCACAGTGGTATAGGAAAAAAAAAAGAGGGAAATAATTCGGTAACTTCTAAACGGTTAATCCGATTTTAATGAAATTTGGTGTGCACAAAGAGGAGGTGTTGTCGAGTTTAGGTTTTGAATTTGGACCTTATAAGCCGACCAGGGGCCCGGCGGGGGGTCCTCAAATTAGGACACCTCGGCTATGTTAAATTTTTAAAACGATCCTATTTCTTCATTTGAGATCCGATTTAAAAAAAATTTCGTATATAGAATCTCCTCATCGAGCACTATAAAAGATGTCGTCGTAGCAGTAAATTATCTCTTATAGTTTAGGAGATATTCGCATTTGAATATTAAAATTTTAAAATTTTTACCGTCCTTACTTTAGTTTTTTTGATAATAGCAGGTCCAAATATTTCCGATTTTCGCCATTTTTTTTATTTGCTTAACAACAAGTTTATATACCAAGCAGTGAAAGAATTATGTAAAAATCATGACTGAGTCCAAAGTTATAGGCATTTAAATTTAAAAAATTAAAAAAAGGCGATTTTTTGTCATTTTTTTGGGAAAAAAGTATCTTTTTCTTTTTAAGTTATCTAAAAAGTTTCTAAGAAGATGTATATAGAATTTATACTTTTTGGAAAGCTGACTTTACATAAAATACGATAAATGAAACAAAACCTAAAAATTTTTGATACCGAGGGGACCAGGTCCATCCAAAAAACCCTATTTTTATGGAAAATTAAATTTTGAGCAAAAATTCTCAAATCGCATAGTCGATATCAAATTATAGTGACCTGTTTTATATGAAACAATAAGTTCTTAATCATTTTGTAACGGGTTTCGATAACCCCGCCCCTGGTATGGATATAATAGGCAAAAACCAAAAAATCCCATTTTTGGGATTTTTTAAAACTTTTTTGGGAATTCCGGGATTTCTAATAAGACAATTCGAAATTTTTATTTACTTTTGGATTTTGAGTAAAAAAATCTACCTAACTGTAAAATTTCATCAAAAAATATTCATAAATAAAATTTTTATTGCAATTTGAAAAATTTGTATCTTCGCAAAAACTGAATAAAAAACATTTTTTAATTTTTTTTAAAAAAGTATTCCGCGAATTTTTTAATTTTCAAAAATTATATACAGTTTTGAAAAATAGACAAAATTACCTTTCCATTGATATATAACATGCCTACCTAATGTTTTTTAAGTGACAAATTAATTAGGGAAAACTCAACATCTTTTAGAAAATTTGCCTAGCACTATTATTTTCATCCATAAGGTTAACTCTTAAATTTGTTACATATATGGATGAAAATAATAGTGCTAGGTAAATTTTCTAAAAGATGTTGAGTTTTCCCTAATTAATTTGTCACTTAAAAAACATTGGGTAGGCATGTTATATATCAATGGAAAGGTAATTTTGTCTATTTTTCAAAACTGTATATAATTTTTGAAAATTAAAAAATTCGCGGAATACTTTTTTTAAAAAAAATTAAAAAATGTTTTTTATTCAGTTTTTGCGAAGATACAAATTTTTCAAATTGCAATAAAAATTTTATTTATGAATATTTTTTGATGAAATTTTACAGTTAGGTAGATTTTTTTACTCAAAATCCAAAATTAAATAAAAATTTCGAATTTTCTTATTAGAAATCCCGGAATTCCCAAAAAAGTTTTAAAAAATCCCAAAAATGGGATTTTTTGGTTTTTTGCCTATTATATCCATACCAGGGGCGGGGTTATCGAAACCCGTTACAAAATGATTAAGAACTTATTGGGTCATATAAAACAGGTCACTATAATTTGATATCGACTATGCGATTTGAGAATTTTTGCTCAAAATTTAATTTTCCATAAAAAATAGGGTTTTTTTGGATGGACCTGGTCCCCTCGGTATCAAAAATTTTTAGGTTTTGTTTCATTTATCGTATTTTATGTAAAGTCAGCTTTCCAAAAAGTATAAATTCTATATACATCTTCTTAGAAACTTTTTAGATAACTTAAAAAGAAAAAGATACTTTTTTCCCAAAAAAATGACAAAAAATCGCCTTTTTTTAATTTTTTAAATTTAAATGCCTATAACTTTGGACTCAGTCATGATTTTTACATAATTCTTTCACTGCTTGGTATATAAACTTGTTGTTAAGCAAATAAAAAAAAATGGCGAAAATCGGAAATATTTGGACCTGCTATTATCAAAAAAACTAAAGTAAGGACGGTAAAAATTTTAAAATTTTAATATTCAAATGCGAATATCTCCTAAACTATAAGAGATAATTTACTGCTACGACGACATTTTTTATAGTGCTCAATGAGGAGATTCTATATACGAATTTTTAAATCGGAACTCAAATGAAGAAATAGGATCGTTTTAAAAATGTAACATAGCCGAGGTGTCCTAATTTGAGGACCCCCCGCCGGGCCCCTGGTCGGCTTATAAGGTCCAAATTCAAAAACTAAACTCGACAACACCTCCTCTTTGTGCACACCAAATTTCATTAAAATCGGATTAACCGTTTAGAAGTTACCGAATTATTTCCCTCTTTTTTTTTTCCTATACCACTGTGCGATCTCATTATTACATATTTTGTTAATATTTATAAGAAAATGTTTATGTCCACAAAACTGTTTCCTTGTAGCTGCCAAAAAAAAATAGTGTAGTAACGCCGCTTAGTTTAAGAATTGTGGTACTATTTTCTTTGACTTAAGCTGTCGTATGAGTACTTTTTTGTAAAATTTTGTCTGTTTGCTTTTGTTTAAACTAAAGCAAAAAAAAAACGACAAGAACAAGACAAAAACTTGACATACTAAATATTGGGTTTGTTTGTGTTTATTTTTTGTTGTTGTTGTCTATTTAATAGATACTTTAATAAATAAGCACGTTTTTTATGATTGTTGCTATTGTTAGCTGTTACTTTTAGAAAATAAAGTGATAATATTGATTGTTTAATACAAGAAATAAAATTAAGACAAAAAAATAAGATATTTTTATTTAAAAATTTTTTTGTTTACAAACAAAACGAGTATGAGGCAATTTTTTAAATTATTAGGCAAAAAATAAGGAAAATTAAAAAAAAAAAAAAATAAATCAGGAAATGTTTTATTTTAATTTATAACAGATTTTCAAGATATGTGTGTTCCGATTAATAAAAAAACTATTTCTTTTGTTTTGACCTAATTTACTTAAGATTTTTTTGCTAACACGGTGTTCCGTCTTAAATATTACAGATTCTTTTAAGACATTATTCAGTGTGAACTGAATTGTTTTGCTAATTTATGTTAATTTTGTTATTAAAATGAAATTAAGTTTAAATTCTTAGAATAAATTATTATTTTTACACGAAATATGTATTTAGGGGCTTTCAAATCTTTCAAGATATAAAAAATCTAACACACATTTGTTTTTAGGTTAATGGTTTACATCAAGTATTATTTGGATTTCTTGAAATTAAAACTCTCACTTTTAAATGAATTTCTATAAGAAAAAAAAAAACACAAAAAGACATTAAAAAACTAGTCGGAAGTCTGGACTATAGATCAGTCGGTAATCTGGACTACAGATCAGTTGGTAGTCTCGACAATATATCAGTCTATAGTCTGGACTATAGACCAGTCTATAGTCTGGACTATAGACCAGTCTATAGTCTGGACTATAGACCAGTCTATAGTCTGGACTATAGACCAGTCTATAGTCTGGACTATAGATCAGTCTATAGTCTGGACTATAGATCAGTCTATAGTCTGGACTATAGATCAGTCTATAGCCTAGACTATAGATTAGTCTATAGTCTAGACTATAGATTAGTCTATACTATAGATTAGTCTATACTATAGATTAGTCTATACTATAGATTAGTCTATAGTTTATATAGATCAGTGTATACTTAGTCTAGACTATAGATCAGCAAGTACCGTAAACTATAGATTAGTCTAAAGTATGGACTATAGATCAGCTTATAGTCTGGACTATAGATCAGTCTATAGTCTGGAATTGAGTTTAGCTTATGTTCTATACTATAGATCAGTCAAAGGTCTGGACTATAGATCAGTCTATAGCTTTAACTATAGATCAGTTTATAATCTGCACTATAGATCTGTTCAAAGTCTGGATTATAGATCAGTCCATAGTCTGGACTATAGATCAGTTTAAAATCTGTAGATTATTCTAAAATATTGACTATAGATATATATAGTTTTCGCTATAGATTAGTCTTTAGTCTGGACAACAGGTCCGTCAATAGACTGGACTATAGATATATTTTGTACTATAGATCAGTTATAGTCTCAACTATAGATCAGTCTATAGTCCTGACTATAGATTGGTATATAGTTTGGCACGATTGATCGCTCTATAGCCTGGTACGATAGATCGGTCTATAAACTAGGCTATAGATCAGTTTATAGTCTAGGCTATAGATCAGTCTATAGTCTAGGCTATAGATCAGTCTATAGTCTAGGCTATAGATCAGTCTATAGTCTAGGCTATAGATCAGTCTATAGTCTAGGCTATAGATCAGTCTATAGTCCGGACTATAGATCAGTATATAGTCTGGACTAAAGATCAGTCTATAGTCTGGACTATAGATCAGTCTATAGTCTGGGCTATAGATCAGTCTATAGTCTGGGCTATAGATCAGTCTATACTCTAGACTATAGATCAGTCTATAGTCTGGACTATAGATCATTCTATATTCTGGACTAAAGATCAGTCTATATATGGACTACAGATCAGTCTGTAGTCTGGAGTATAGATCAGTCTATAGTCTGGACTACAGATCAGTCTATAGTTTGGACTATAGATCAGTCTATAGTCTGGAGGATAGATCAGTCTATAGTCTGGACTATAGATATAGTCTGACCAATAGATCTGTCTATAGTCTTGACTATAGACCAGTCTATGTTTTATTAACTGTAAACAATATTTAATATACTGGGTTATTTTGTTTAAATAATTTTCATTTTTATTTTAATAAATTTTCTTAAAAATGTTGCGCAACATAATTGTAATTGATTTTCCAATTTATTGTTTACTAAAGCAACTTGGTAAATTTATAACGATTTCTTCAATTAACCCAGTATTTTTTGTAAAATATTTTTTTTTTTTGGTTTTAATAATTAAATATTACACGTAATCACGACAAGTAAGCAGTTTGAGTTTGTTTATGTTTCTATATACATACAATAAATTTTTATATATTTACATTGTCTAGATGTTATCAATAATTCTACACTATTTTTATAATAATAAATAATAAAAAATTAATAAACAAAACCAAACAAACTTGACCAGATAAAAAAATAAAGATTAAAGCCTTGGTAACAATTTTCATTTTAAGATTTTCATAAATTAATAACTAATAAAGTTATGAGAAACTTTAGGAAATTAAACACGAATTTAAACAATAATTAAATGTGGGAATTTTAAAAGAAAATCAAACAAAAATTTAAATATATAGAAACTCAAAAGAAAAACTTATACAAGAATTTGCTAAAGAAAACTTTATTAAAAATTCTATAAAAAAAGGGCGAAGGTTAATTAATTTTAAAATATTAAACAAAAGTTTCTTAATTTTTCATTTGTTGTCTGCCATGTCTGCTTTTCCAATAAATTGTTAATCACACACAATTTGTTTTATTCTCACAATACATTGCAATAATTTATTTACCGACTTATGACAACTACTAAATATGCTTAATGCAAAAATTGTTTCATAATTTGTGCCAATGACAAATGTTTGAAGTGGTTCACTGGCAGGCAGGCAACTAACTACTTTAGCAAAGAAACTCAACGCCTTCAAAATGTCTTTAAAACAAACATAAAAGCTTTATTATTATTATTTTTTTACAAAAATTAAATCATGTATTCGATTACTTACATAAAAAAACATACATGTAATCGACTAAATTAACCATAACAAAAATATATAGAAAAAAAAAAAAAATAATCGCACTCTAGCCAATCAACAGAACTGTAATAACAACTTTTACAATAAATTATAACTATTGACTTTGATCTGATATTGAATATTTTTTAATAAATTAAACAAATAAAAAAACTTTAATTCTTTAATGAAGGTAATGTGGCCAATAGAACTTGTTCAACAAGTTCTTTTACAATTTTTTTTTAAGTATTGAAATTAATTATAATAAATTAAACAAACAAACATATAATTTGTATGAAAAACTAAAACTAAGTCATAATTAATATTTATGTAAAGCAAAACCTTAAAATTGTAGTTTTTAAAAATTACTTGAAAATTACAAAGTTAAAAGGGATCAATGACCAGGGTTATCATTTTACTACAGACATGGTTCAGTTGAAGTTCAAATCTAGTTGAGTTCTAGTTCACTTCTAGTTCAGTTCTAAGTAGTACAGTTCTAGTTCAGTTCTAGTTCAGTTCTAGTTCAGTTCTAGTTCAGTTCTAGTTCTAGTTCAGTTCTAGTTCAGTTCTAGTTCAGTTCTAGTTCAGTTCTAGCTCAGTTCTAGTTCAGTTCTAGTTCAGTTCTAGTTCAGTTCTAGTTCAGTTCTAGTTCAGTTCAGTTCTAGTTCAGTTCTAGTTCAGTTCTAGTTCAGTTCTAGTTCAGTTCTAGTTCAGTTCTAGTTCAGTTCTAGTTCAGTTCTAGTTCAGTTCTAGTTCAGTTCTAGTTCAGTTCTAGTTCAGTTCTAGTTCAGTTCTAGTTCAGTTCTAGTTCAGTTCTAGTTTCTAGTTCAGTTCAGTTCTAGTTCAGTTCTAGTTCAGTTCTAGTTCAGTTCAGTTCTAGTTCAGTTCTAGTTCAGTTCTAGTTCAGTTCTAGTTCAGTTCTAGTTCAGTTCTAGTTCAGTTCTAGTTCAGTTCTAGTTCAGTTCTAGTTCAGTTCTAGTTCAGTTCTAGTTCAGTTCTAGTTCAGTTCTAGTTCAGTTCTAGTTCAGTTCTAGTTCAGTTCTAGTTCAGTTCTAGTTCAGTTCTAGTTCAGTTCTAGTTCAGTTCTAGTTCAGTTCTAGTTCAGTTCTAGTTCAGTTCTAGTTCAGTTCTAGTTCAGTTCTAGTTTAGTTCTAGTTCAGTTCTAGTTCAGTTCTAGTTCAGTTCTAGTTCAGTTCTAGTTCAGTTCTAGTTCAGTTCTAGTTCAGTTCTAGTTCAGTTCTAGTTCAGTTCTAGTTCAGTTCTAGTTCAGTTCTAGTTCAGTTCAAGTTCAGTTCTAGTTCAGTTCTAGTTCAGTTCTAGTTCAGTTCTAGTTCAGTTCTAGTTCAGTTCTAGTTCAGTTCTAGTTCAGTTCTAGTTCAGTTCTAGTTCAGTTCTAGTTCAGTTCTAGTTCAGTTCTAGTTCAGTTCTAGTTCAGTTCTAGTTCAGTTCTAGTTCAGTTCTAGTTCAGTTCTAGTTCAGTTCTAGTTCAGTTCTAGTTCAGTTCTAGTTCAGTTCTAGTTCAGTTCTAGTTCAGTTCTAGTTCAGTTCTAGTTCAGTTCTAGTTCAGTTCTAGTTCAGTTCTAGTTCAGTTCTAGTTCAGTTCTAGTTCAGTTCTAGTTCAGTTCTAGTTCAGTTCTAGTTCAGTTCTAGTTCAGTTCTAGTTCAGTTCTAGTTCAGTTCTAGTTCAGTTCTAGTTCAGTTCTAGTTCAGTTCTAGTTCAGTTCTAGTTCAGTTCTAGTTCAGTTCTAGTTCAGTTCTAGTTCAGTTCTAGTTCAGTTCTAGTTCAGTTCTAGTTCAGTTCTAGTTCAGTTCTAGTTCAGTTGTAGTTCAGTTCTAGTTCAGTTTTAGTTCAGTTTTAGTTCAGTTCTGGTTCAGTTCTGGTTCAGTTCTAGTTCTAGTTCAGTTCTAGTTCAGTTCTAGTTCAGTTCTAGTTCAGTTCTAGTTCAGTTCTAGTTCAGTTCTAGTTCAGTTCTAGTTCAGTTCTAGTTCAGTTCTAGTTCAGTTCTAGTTCAGTTCTAGTTCAGTTCTAGTTCAGTTCTAGTTCAGTTCTAGTTCTAGTTCAGTTCTAGTTCAGTTCTAGTTCAGTTCTAGTTCAGTTCTAGTTCAGTTCTAGTTCAGTTCTAGTTCAGTTCTAGTTCAGTTCTAGTTCAGTTCTAGTTCAGTTCTAGTTCAGTTCGTTCAGTTCAGTTCTAGTTCAGTTCTAGTTCAGTTCTAGTTCAGTTCTAGTTCAGTTCTAGTTCAGTTCTATTTCACCTCTAGTTCAGTTCTAGTTCAGTTCTAGTTCAGTTCTAGTTCAGTTCTAGTTCAGTTTGTAGATCAGTTCTAGTTCAGTTCTATTTCAGTTCTAGTTCAGTTCTAGTTTAGTTCTAGTTTAGTTCTAGTTTAGTTCTAGTTCTTTCCAGTTCTGTTTTAGTTTTGTTCTATTTGGTTTTTTATTAAAAATTAACTTAATAAAAATCGGTCATCCTTGTTTTTCAATTTTAACTTTCAAAGTTTGTAAAATTAATAAATGTCTATTTGTTATAAAAAATTTAATTTGTTGCATGCAACATATTCATTTTTATAAGTGACAAGTTATCAAAGCTTCATATATGATAGTAACCATTAACATTTTATACGCTTGAAATCCATAATTACCGCTTAACAAATTATATTTTTATTTATTATTAGTAGCGTGAGCAACCAATGCCATTTATACGATTATCAATTGGTAATTATGGGCGAAGTTTTCGTTTTGCCCTCTCGTTAACAGGTGCTTTATGTTTTTGAATTGTTTGGTGAAATAACAGAAAAAAAACGTTGCTACATATAATTATAATTTGGCAACGAAATATACTACATAGTATGTAGTAATATTTAGAGGCATATATTGGTGAGGGGAAAAATAGTTTTCGCAATAGTCGTTTAAAACTTAAGTACATTTTTCGATCGTATAAAAATCTCTCTTTTTAAAACTTTCCATTAATGAAAGATAAATTTCTCTCTTTAGTATAATTTTAAAACTTTTTATCACTAATTTTAGTACATTTTTCGATCACTCTAAACTAAATTTTAAGTCTTTATTACAAAAAAAATTTGCATAAAAAATTCACCGATAAGTAATTTAAATAAATAACAAAATTTTCGTTTAATAAGACATAACAAACAAATAAATAAATTCAAACCAAATATAGACATAAAGAAGACATAACAATAGACGCATATCGAACTATAACATCGTCAAGAAATAAATTATCATCGCAACTCAACTTCAGTCAAATATAGAAAAAAAAAAACAAAATAGCAAACAAAGTTCTCATCAAGATATAAATAAAACAAAACTTAATAAATATTTATTAGATGAAAACCTGAAAAATGCAGAGTTAACAAATTCTAAGACAAAAACTTCAACTTTGGTGACCCAAACTGAAACTGCCTGCTTAGCAGAAGATTGTAATAGATGATAACAGCTAAATTTAGAAGACAAAGGCACAAGTTACCTTAACAACTCTATGGCACTGATACAGAGAAGAACTTAAGCTAAAGAAAAACAATGTCTACAAGGAATTGTACAAGTAGAAGTACAACTCTATATAAATTTTAACAAGATTGAAAACAATACGACTACAGATGTCTGTCTATCTGGTAGTAATAATAAAAATAATAACAATTTGCTTTTAGACGTTTAAAAAAGCTTCTGTTAGATGTTGTTTTTTCTTGGTGTTTGGGATTTAAATAAATGTTTTGTTTCTTTCTTCAACTGATCACATTAAGATCACGTTTTTCTTTGGTTGTGAAAAATTATTTAACAAAATGAAAAAAATAGCTAAAAAATAATTTTAAACCAATTAGTTTAGTACTCGTATTGCAAAAAAATTTTAGATTTAGGTTAAAGAAATCATACATATTTGTGTATTACAACACATTTCAGGTGGTTCAGGTTTTTTTCCTTTGGCTCCATATAAATTTTGAAATTCTTTACTTAGCCAGTAGTACCATGTTCAAAAACTCTATTACATTTTGGTCAACATGGCTGTGTGTATGTATGTCATGTCCTCTTCATTGACAGTTTTCATTATATGTTTACTTTGCCTTTATAGTTCGGTTTATTTAACTTTTTGTTAAATTTATGTTATTTTTAGTTTTAGCTAATTTACACAAACAATTTATTTGGTTTATTTTTAGCTTTAACTAATTTGTTAAGTTAGTTGTGTCTCTAAGTTTGGTTACTAGGGGCTTGCATTTTTTCCATAGTTAAATTAAGTGTCAAATGCTTTAAAATAAATTGGTTAAAAAACGTGTGAATTAAATGAAAAAATACACCTGGGAATGAGAAGTAAATTATAACTAATTAATTATGTGTTAAATATCTCTTCAATGAGACCCACATCCTTTCCGTCTTTACTAAGATTTTTGATCACTGATCGATCAAAAAAAAAAAAAAATAGTAAGGGTTTTGATCATTGTTTGATCAATATTCGATCACTGATCGATCAATATCTTCAGCAAAATTTGTTGATTTTTTCCACTATTGATCTCCTTATTAAAATTGTTCATCACTGATCGATATATTTTAGCTTTTGATCGAGCTATTTCAATTTTAGTAAAATATGTGATCACTGATTTATAAATTTTTGCTCCTTAGAAAAAATTTGGATCACTTTTTTTGCTTTTGTAAAATTTTCGATCTCTGATCAATCAATTTTCTTTCTTTAGCCAAATATTTGATCACGGATCTATACATTTTCTATTTTCAGCAAAACATTGGAACACTGATCGATTAATTATCTCCCTTTAGCAAAATTTTCGATCACTGATCCATAAACTTTCTGTTTAGTAAAATGTTTGATCACTGATCGACCATTTTTCTCGTTTTAGTAAAATTTTCGATCACTGACCAATTAATTGTTTGCCTTTAGCAAAATATTTGATCATCGCTCGATAAATTTTTCTTTTCGATCAATTTTTCTCGCTTTAGAAAAAATTTCGATCACTGATCGATAAATTAACTATTTAGTAAATTATTCTATCAGTGATCGATTAAGTTCTTTCTTTTTCTTCTCTTTAGTTAATTTTTTGATCACTATGCGTTTAACTTTCTCTTTTGTGTAGAGTTTAAACCAATTGATCGTTCAATTTTCGCTCTTTCGTATCAATTTCCACATGGGTAAATTTTAGATCGCTGATACATCAGTTTTCTCGCTTTAATAAATTTTCAGTCACTTATCGATAAAATTTTTCTCTTTGGTAAAATTTTCTATCGCTTATTTTCTTCTTTAATAAATCAATTAATTTACTCTTTAGTTAAATTTTCGATCACTGATCTATTAAGTTTCTCTTTAGTAATAAGTTTAATTACTGATCGATCTAGATTCTCTTTAGTAATTTTTCGCTCATTGATCGATTAATTTTCTGTTTAGTAAATTTTTTAATAACTAATCTAAAAAATTAATCTATTTTTCTTCACTTTTCGATCACTGAGCTATAAATTTTCTCTTTTTTTGTTTTTTACTGATTGTTCAAGTTTCGCACTTTCGTAAAATTTTTATTCACTGATCGATAAATTTTCTCATTTTAGTAAATTTTGAGATTATCGATAAGTTTACTAACTTTAATAAAATTTTCGATCACTGATCGAAAAATTTCCTTTTTTTAAATAAAATTTTCGATCACTGATCGTTATATTTAATTTCTTTAGCAAATTGTTTGATGATTGATTTATAAACTTTTCCTTTTGTAAAGTTTTCGGACACTGAGCGAACAATTTTCTTTTAGCAAAATTTATGATCACTGATCGATCAAGTTTCTCTTAAGCAATTGGTTTTCACTTTATTAAATATATTGATAACTAACCGAAACATTTTCTCTTTATAATATTTTTGATGACAAATCGATCTAATTACCCTTTAGTTAATATATATAGTTTTAGTAAAACTATCGATCAATGATCGCTAAATCTTTTTTTTTGTAAAGTTTTTTAGGTCACTTCTCTTATTAGTAAAATTTTCGATAACTGATCTTTAGCAAAATTTCTATAAATCTATAATATTCCCTTTTTAGTTACATTTTCCATATATTATCTTTAAGTTTCATATTTGATCACTGATCGATAGTTTTTCTATTTAGAAAAAAAACTCGATAAATTTTTTCTTTAGTAAAACTTTTAATAACAATTATGATTAATCATTATAATAAATAATAAAAAATATGTTGGTGATTATTTCAAAAAAAGAAGTTAATTTTTTTTTTGACAGACATTTTACACTTATTTTTATAACTCCAACAAATTGCCCAAACTTATAAAATTGTTACATAAAATTTATAAAAAATATTAAATGTTTACAATTTTAAAGAAACATAAATCTATAACTTTAGACACCAGACCTCAGGTTATAATAGCACTCATACATATTCATACATAAATTTTTATTTTAGAAAATTGTTAATATTATTAGCTTTGGGTGATTCTTTATTACCGCCATAAAGTAGATGGAAAAAAATATGTATTTTATGGTTAAAAAACAATTTAATATTTTAATGAAAAATATAATACAATTTAAATACAATTAACAGGCCACGTTATTGTTAATTTGAAACTAAACTATAGCTAATAAATTTTTGTAATCAATTGTATAAAAAAAAAAATAATTTATAAGCTAAAATTAAAAAAAACTAAACTGTAGGAGTAATTTAAGTTTTAAAATTCTAATTCTTTAGAATTAATTTTATTAGTACTAAAACAATTAAATGCTTAGCAATTATTTATTACTAATTAATTGAAGCAATTAAAATTTTCTTTAATATTTTTTTCAAGCCTTTAGCATTTAAGCTGTTAAATATTTAAAAATATAGATTAAATTGAAACGTTTAAATTAAGTCACCTTCTGTGTAAAGCTTTGTCTCTTTCTGCTGTTTTGCTGCTGCTGTTACCTGACCAAGTGACCGAAAATGTTAATGGTTGCAATAAATCTAAATATAATCAAAACTCTTTTATTAAAAATAACAATATTGTGCACATACAAATAGATTTAAGTCCCCCCCTCCATATATGTGGGCTGGGGCTTAAGCTAAACGAACAATTCAATAATGTTATAAATTAAATGGAAATATATGTATTAAACTTTTCTTTTTTATATATGAGGAGGATTTTTTCATTGTTTGGAAAAAAGTAACAAAGTTGTTACTAACTCTAGTTGGTTTTTGGCCAAAAATATAGAGATGAAAATGTACTGTTAAGGCGTAGTATTTAAAAGGGTATAGAGGAAATTATCATAATTTTCAATCACTGAATTTTCTCTTTTAGTAGAATTTTTGATCACTAATAGATCTATTTTTTCTATCTTTTTGTTAAAAATGTGTTATTCATATAAGTTTCGAGAATATTCTCAGAGTTTGTTTTTGATTGATGAATTAACTCTCTTAAGTAGAGCGGTTCGATCTCTAATCGATCAATTTTCTTTCTCTTTTGTTCAAAATTTCTTATTAATATAAGTTTCAAGACTATTCCAAGTTTTTGTTTGATAAATTAACTCTCTTTCGTAGAATGGTTCGTTTCCTAATAGATCAATTCTCTCTCTCTCCTCTTTAGTTAAAAATGTGTTATTAATAAAAATTTCGAGAATATTCCTAGAGTTTGTTTTTGAGTGATAGATTAACTCTCTTTCGTAGAATAGTTCGTTCACTATAGATCAATTCTCTCTCTCTTTTGTTAAATATATCTTATTAATATAAGTTTCAATAATATAATTGATGAATTAACTCTCTTCAGTAGAATGGTTCTATCACTAATCACTTCACTCACTCTGTTTTGTTAAAAATATATTATTCGTATAAGTTTCGAGAATATTCTTAGAGTTTGTTTTCGATTGATGAATTAACTCCCTTTAGCAGAATGGTTATATATAAATTTTCTCTCTTTTTTTTTAAAGTGTCTGGTACATATAAGTTTCGAGAATATTCTTAGATGAACTAACTCTCTTTAGTAGAATGTTTTGATGACTAATAGATAAATTGTCTCTCTCCTAGAGTTGGTTTTTGATTGATAAATTAACTCTCTTTAGTTTAATGTTTCAATCACTAATAGATAAATATTCTAAGTCTTTTGTTCAAAATGTCTTGTTCACATAAGTTTCGAGAATATTCCTAGAGTTTGTTTTTTATTAATAAATTTTCTTTCTTCAGTAGAATGTTTCGTTTACTTTTCGATAAATTTTCACTTTCTTTTGTTGAAAATGTTTTAACCATATAGTTTACACAATATTCCTAGAGATTGTTTTATTCTCTTATTCCGAAAAACTTTCGAGAATATTCTTAGAGTTTGTTAACGAAAAATATTAAAATTCGTATCATAATTGTATGAGATTAATCTAAATATTGATTGCATTAATAGGGGCAAGATAATAATAGTGATCAAAAATAAAAAATATTTGTTTTAATCGAGAATATTTAAAGAACTTCTTTTTTCGAGAATATTCCTAAATTTTTTGTTATTTTTTAATTCTTTCCTAATCAATGATTTAAAAAATCGGTTTCAATGAAGAATATTTAAAAAATTTGTTATGCTTGAAAAAATACTATTTTTTCGAGAATATTCCAAGAATTCTTATAAATTTATTACAATATATTTTTTTTTAAATAATAAAAAAATTTGCAAATTTAAATTTGCAATTATTTATTTTATATTTTAATTTTTTTAAAGAAACTCATATTGTGTGTGTTTTTTTTAGTTTTTAAACAGCAGGCAGGCATTTGTTGACGTTTAAATGATCAAAACTCAGCATCGGCTGCTTTTGGCCACAATAAAATAAACTGAAAAGTATTTAGATACATTGTCTAACACAGCGCCTGAGCACCACTGACACACAGTCAAATCAAGAAGTAACAAAAAATATGAAAAAAACAGTAGACAAAAGCTCTCAAATAATATATTGGCATGCTATAGTGCAAGAAAAGAAAAACTCTTAAAGTTTTCCGGCAGTTCTGGGAAAATGTCCCAAACTAGAGAGGTATCCTATTATTTTGGATGATTAGGTGATTGTCAACTGACTATTTAATAGATAATTTTGGAGGAGAAATGAATCAGTTCTAAAAAATATTGAAAAAAAAGTGTTTACATTATTGTTTACATGGGGACACTAAAGTGACAACTGACTTTAAGCTAGTTTACTTGTAAAGTAACTAAATGATTAATTTTTGCATTCCAAACAGCCGATAATATAGAATATGGATCAATCAATTAAATAACCCTATAGAAGACTAAGTGACTACTCTATAGTTTACTTGGGGACACTAAAGTGACAATTGATTAAAGTAATCCATTAACTTGTTTATGTATTAGAAAGAACTTACAATGTATAAAGGCGTACCATCTTATCTTAAAACATTACCCTGTCTACTTTGTTAACTGCTGGGTAGTTAGTTAGATTTTCTTTTACTAGTAACTACCTATTGTGCCATTTATACATATGCCTTGTAGTCTACAACATGTATGTTATTAATCTCACGAAATATAGTTTGTAAGTTTCATTTTCCAAAATAAATAGTTTTATTTTCCTCTATTTCAGTTTTCCACAAAATATGCAAGATACATGATAGGGAAGGCAAATAGTATATACAGAACATCAGGCTGTTATTTAAAGAAAAAAATTATTGAATTTAAAACAAAAAACACAAACAAAAAGTTATACATAAAATAAAATTAACACATTCATAATAGATTTGTTTTATCCTAAACATAAATCTTATTTTATGCTTAAAATTAATAAACAATTTAAATAAAAGTTTTTTTTTTTCATAAAATTTAAAAAAAATAAATAAAATAGTTGTAGCATAAGGCGGCTTAACAAAGAGTTTAATATTTTATTATTCGATATGATGATATATTTAATTATATTTAAGGCAAGAGGGAAAGTTTTGTTAAGGAATACCGACCAATAGACAATATAGTCTAGTTCAAAGTCCAGCCATAGTTTAGCCCATAGTCTAGCCAATAGGCAAATCCATAGACTAATCCATAGTTCCTAGACTAATTAATAATCTACTCACATAGTCCATAGTCTACTCAATAGAATAGTCAAAGAACTAGTCAACCGATTTATCCATAGTCTAGTTTATAGACTTTTCAATAGAGTAATTCATAGTCTCATCGATATACTAGTCCATGGTATAGTTCATAGAATTGTCAATAAACTAATCAATATATTAGTCCATAGTCTAGTCAATAGAATAATCAATAGATTAGTCAACTAGTCAATGGAGTAGTCCATAAACTAGTCGAAACATTAGTTAATAGACTATTCCAATTACAAGTCCACAAACTAGTCGATAGCCAAGTCCACAAATACCAGTCTACAGTCTAGTCTTGTCCATATACACATACATAAAGTATATAGAAAAACCAATATACTAGTACAGTCCATAGACTAGTCCATAAACTAGTTCATAGACTAGTACAAAGTCCACTGACCAGTCCAAAGTCGATAGATTAGTCAATAGACTAATAAGCCGAGGGAATTGTCCAGTTTGTTTTTAATCGATGAATTAACTCTCTTCAGTAAAATGGTTCTATCACTTATAGATACATTTCCCCTCTGTTCTTTTAAAAATATTATTCATATAAGTTTCGTGAATATTCATAGAGTTTGTTTTCGATAGATAAATTAAAAGGGAATTGATGGTTCATTCACATAGATCAATTTTCTCTCATTCTTCTAGTTCTTAAATGAACTAACTCTCTTTAGTAGAATGGTTTGATGACTATTAGATAAATTGTCTCTCTCTCTTTTCTTAAAAATGTCTTGTTTATATAAGTTTCGAGGATAATACCTAGAGTTTGTTTTTGATTGATGAATTAACTCTCTTTAATTTAATGTTTCAATCACTAATAGATAAATATTCTAAGTCTTTTGTTCAAAATGTCTTGCTCATATAAGTTTCGAGAATATTCCTAGAGTTTGTTTTTCATTAATGAATTTTCTCTCTTCAGTGGAATGTTTCGTTTACTTTTCGATAAATTTTCACTTTCTTTTGTTAAAAATGTCTTATCCATATAAGTTTACACAATATTTCTAGAGATTGTTTTATTTCTCTTATTCCGAAAAACTTTCGAGAATATTCTTAGAGTTTGTTAACGGAAAATATTAATATTATGTTAAAATTCGTAGCATAATTGTATGAGATTAATCTAAATATTTATTTCATTAATAGAGACAAGATAATAATAGTAATCAAAAATAAAAAAATGTATGTTTCAATCGGGAATATTTAAAGAATCCTTTTTTTTCGAGAATATTTCTAGAATTTTTGTTATTTTAAAATTCATTCCTAATCATTGATTAACAAAATTGGTTTCAATCGAGAATATTTAAACAACTTATTTTGCTTAAAAATAATATTTTTCGAGAATATTCCAAGAATTCTTATTATTATCAATTATAGGGTAGGCAATTGATTTGTTCATAATTTGTATAATCTTTTGGTAAAGATTAGTACTAATCAAATTCCCTACCTAGTCCATACATTCTTATCACAACAATATAATTCTTATTTAATAAAGAATGTTTCCAAACAGGTCTTGAAAATATGCAATACCAAAAGTGCTGAATATTTTGACATTAAATAAAACCATCAATAGTAAAGTAAAGAAAATGAGTTCTTGGAATATTCTCGAAAAAATTTTAATCTTAAAGATTTGTCATAATTGATCACAATTAAAAGTATAAAATATTTCGACTTTAAATGCAACCGGCAGCAGTAATGAAAATAAAACGAGTTCTTGGAATATTCTCGAAAATTCTTAGAAGCAAAATTGTTTACTTAAATTTGAAATAAACTTATTTTATATTAATTATACAAAGATTTAAACAAAGTTTACAAAATGTATATTTCTATCAGTGCTTTTAAAAAAAACTAACAGCAGTAAGGAACAAAAAACGAATTCTTTGAATATTCTCGAAAAATTCTAAATGTAAATTTTTTATTTTTTTTTTAATAAACTATTTTTAATTAAATTATACAAAATATACAAATTTCCTCAGTGCTACCAAAGATTTTGGTAAATTGCTCATTCACTGACCATATTAATTTTTTTTTTTTGTAAATTTTTTCAACTTTTTTAATCGTTTATTTTCTCACAAAAATATTTTTACTCAATTTACTTGTCATTTGTTAAGATTTTTTTGGTGACTAATTTATAATTAATTGGTTTTAAATTGTTTGTGAGTTGTTGCAGTTTGTAGTTTGCTTTTAAATTGGCCATATCAAATTTATAATTAATTAAATTGTTTATATTTTTTGTTATCAGATTAAAACGGTTTATTTTGTTTCACACTTCTCACCAATAAAGAAATGTGTTTTGGCAATAGAAATTTTTTAAGGTGTGAATTGCTTCAAATTTAAGTTACAACTTTCAAAAAAGGAAATATTAATTAATACATTAAATTTTGGAGAAAAATTAAACTAAACAAAAAGATATTATTATGTTTAGAAATATTTATGAATTTGACTGATTTCCTCCTATTAACTATTTTTCAACGTCAAATAGTGTTGTAAATAATTGCTAACAAAAATTTATCAAATTTTTGCCGACTGATTTTTATTTAACACAAAATTACTCTCAAATATTTTGACTGTAACATATGTTTAAAGAAAAAGAATTACTATTAAAAAAAAACAAAATTTAAAAAGTGTTTTTGTATAAAATAAAACTTTAATCATTTGGGTGTTTCACTCGTTACAGCTCAAATTGCTTTAAATGGCGGTAGTAAAAATATCCTTGAAAACTACTTTTTTTCTAATGCAAAGTTGACTCATTTATTTTCCACTATTTTGCCATTTTATTTCCAACACCCAGCCCCCTTCCTAGTTGAGATCTAATTTCTTAAGCTTTTGACTACAATTACAAATTAGTTTAAATAAATGACCTTAGTTAAGATAGATTTCGTAATGTGGCAAGTGCCGACCGAGATTGTTTGCTGCTTGGCTGCCACAAGTAAGTCAAGTAAATTGTATTTAAGAGAGCACTGGAAACGAGAGAGTTAAAAATATAGAGAGCTTGTTTATGTTAACTTTTTTAAAAAGACTTGAATGGACTTCAGCTTTAAAGTGAAGTGATTTTGTTGAACAAGTTCGGTCTGGTCTATTAAGGAATTAAATTATGTACACTGGGGAAATTTTATAGAAAGGTGTTTCCAACTGAACTAGAACTGAACTAGAACTGAACTAAAACTGAACTAAAACTGAACTAGAACTGAACTAGAACTGAACTAGAACTGAACTAGAACTGAACTAGAACTGAACTAGAACTGAACTAGAACTGAACTAGAACTGAACTAGAACTGAACTAGAACTGAACTAGAACTGAACTAGAACTGAACTAGAACTGAACTAGAACTGAACTAGAACTGAACTAGAACTGAACTAGAACTGAACTAGAACTGAACTAGAACTGAACTAGAACTGAACTAGAACTGAACTAGAACTGAACTAGAACTGAACTAGAACTGAACTAGAACTGAACTAGAACTGAACTAGAACTGAACTAGAACTGAACTAGAACTGAACTAGAACTGAACTAGAACTGAACTAGAACTGAACTAGAACTGAACTAGAACTGAACTAGAACTGAACTAGAACTGAACTAGAACTGAACTAGAACTGAACTAGAACTGAACTAGAACTGAACTAGAACTGAACTAGAACTGAACTAGAACTGAACTAGAACTGAACTAGAACTGAACTAGAACTGAACTAGAACTGAACTAGAACTGAATTAGAACTGAACTAGAACTGAACTAGATTAGAACTCAAAACATAAAAGAACAAATTTGGTTCTTATTCCCAGAATTTTTAGAATCGTTTTTATTCCAAAAATTTATTGAATCATTTTTATTCGTGAATATTCCCAAAGTGAAAGTTAAATCTTTAAAACATTAAACTAGAAATTTTTTCGAATATTATCAATACTATAAAATTGAATCAAAATGTAGTTAAAAATGGTTACAGCAATCATTGAGAGCTCACAGTCATCATATTTTTAATTGTCTTAACCATAATATGTTAAATCCTCCAGTTAAATGATTACAGTAACCAAGTATACTTTCAGTTTTATTGTTGTAAGTCATATATTACGATTACGGTAGCCATTTGAATTTAATGTAATATGGTTGCAACAAATAGAGATATGATTAAATTTAGCATAATATTGTTGAATTTTTGAAATTGTTTCTCTAGGTGTATTAATGTTAATTTTCTTTAAACACCCACCCACTCTAAAATGCTTGTTAAATGTTCTTTTTAAATAGATTTTTTTATGATTAAATGCTGATAAATTATTTAAAGTTAAAAAATGCCTTCACTAATACACTTAAAACTTTAAATATGCATTACATAGATACAATAAAAAACCAAGAATTTTAAATGCATTTTGATTTAAAAAAATCGATCTATATCTACAAATACAATACTTAAACCATGCAACTACATGTGGCGTACAAATTTAAACATTATTTTCAATAAAAAAAAATCATTCATTCATTTATTGTTTTTTAAATATCTGCCCTATAGTAATGGAATTTTTCAAATTGTTTTTTTTTTTCTAAACATTTCCTTGTTTGTTTAATTTTCTTAAAAATTAGTCATAATTTTATTTTTATTATATCTTTTTTATGACTTTTTTTGTGTTACTAAGCTTATCTCCGGTTGTAAAAATAAGAAAAAAAATTAAAAATAAAACGTGATACTTGGGCTTGTTTTAATTGTTATTTTTGGAATATAGTAATTTATTTATAATAACATTAACATTAAGTTATGACTTTTAACTTGGCAGAGTGGACATTAATGTCTCTATAAATTAGTGGGATTTTTTTCTTGGTTTTATTTTTAACTAAAGTTAGAAGTGTTAGTTTTCTTAACAAAGAATCAGGCTTGATTTTTTTTCTTTAAACGGAAATTATAGCGAGATTTTTATAAGAATTTAATAAATTATTATTTTTATTAGTCTATTGATTAGTTTATTAACTAGTCTACTGTCTAGTCATTTCAACGGTATATTGACAAGCCTATGAGCCAGGCTTGGCTGGACTGTGAAGTAGTCCATAGACCAGTCTGTTATCTAGTCTATTGAGTAGTATGTTGACTAGTCTACTGACTGGTCTGTTGACTACTCTACTGACTTGTCTCTTGACTAGTCCATTGACTTGTCTCCTGACTAGTCTATTGACTATTCTACTGACTTGTCTCTTGACTGGTCCATTGGTTATAGACTGGTCCACTGACTAGTCTGTTGACTGGTCCACTGACTAGTCTGTTGACTAGTCTATTGACTAGTCTATTGACTAGTCTATTACTAGTTTTTGACTTGTCCATGGGCTATTCACTAATGAGTTGTCTATGGACTATTCTACTGACTTATCTATTAACTAGTCTATTAACTGGTCTATTGACTTATCTGTTGACTTGTTATTGACTAGTCTATAGACTATATACTGACTAGTCTATTGAGTCTATGGACTAGTCTATGAACTAGTCTATGGACTAGTCTATGAACTAGTCTCTGGACTAGACTATTGACTATAGTCTTATAAGTTATCTATTGACTATTCCACTGAATTGTCTATTGACTCAGCTATTGACTAGTTTCTTGGCTGTTCTCTTGACTTTCTTGAGTCTATTGACTACTCTACTGACATGTCTATTGACTATTCTACTGACTTGTCTATTGACTATAGACTGGTATATTGACTAGTATCTTGACTAGTCTGACTTGTCTATTAACTAATCTATGGACTATAGACTGACTAGTCTATTGACTAGTCTAATGAATTGTCTATTGACTATTCTACTGACTTGTCTATTAACTAGTCTACTGACTGGTCTATTGACTTGTCTGCAGACTATAGACTGACTAGTATATTGAGTAGTCTGATGACTAGTCTATGAACTAGTCTTTGGAATAGTCTATCACTAGTCTATTGACTTGTCTATACACAAGTCCATAGACTAGTCATATCTATGGACTAAAGACTGACTAGTCTATTAACTAATGTAATGATTTGTCTATTCTACTGACTTGTCTATTAACTAGGCTATTGACTAGTCTATTGTCTAGTCTATTGACTATTCTATTAATTAGTTTATTGGCTAGTCTCTTGAGTAGTCTATGGACTATTCTATGGACAAATATATTGACTAGCCCCTTGACTACTCTAAGTATTAACTAGTTTGTTTACTAGTCTATTGAGTAGTCTGTTTACAACAGACTATTACCTATTCCACTAACTAGTCTATGGACTAGTCTATTGACAGGTCTATTGACTACTCTGTTGATTAGTCTTTTGGCTAGTCTGTTGGCAAGTCAATGGACTTATCTGTTTACTAGGCTATTGATTAAACTGTGAACTAGCCAGTTGACCAGTCTGTTTACTAGTGTATTGACTAGTCTCCTGACTAGTGTATTAACTAGTGTGTTTACTAGTCTCGACATGTTGCTAAGCGCAAGACTACATTATCAACATGTTGCTAGCAACATTTTTATTTACCATCAATTTTTAGAATTTCAAAAATTTTCTTATTATTCTTCCCGTTTCTATAAAAAGCCTTTAAATTTAAACAAAAAATTACACAATTAAACTTTCAACACTTACACTGATCTATAACTTAAGTATTTAAACTCTTGTCTAATACTATTATCTAAAAACTTTTATCTAGTTCATTTTTTTTTCGTAACTTTTCCTCTAAATAAAAACTATTAACAAGGAAGTGTTTTTTTTGTTTTAGCAAAAAATTAAAACATTTGGTTGTAATTGTAAGTTAAGTTGAAACTATTTGGGTCTGTTGCAAAGGAAAAAAATGTATTTGTAACACCCCCTTCTAAAAGTGAATGTTATTAAAGTTGACCAGTCTTGGAGTTTTTTTTATGAGCCATAATTTTATCTATTTAGTACTTATCATTGTTTTCTTACTAACGTTTATTCATTAATAATTGTTTTTCTTAGTATTTGTTGTCGATTTTTTGGGACAATCATTGGTGCAACATGTTGTTCATTTAAGCAACAACATTTGGTACGTTTTTTTTAGGTTTTTTTGGAATTAAACGTTTAGTTTTCTTAAAGTTATAAAATACACTTTTAGAAATTTACAAGAAATTTAGAAAAAATTATTCTTAAATTTTATTTGCAACATGTTCTTAGTTATAAATTCAACAATGTTTATAAACATGTTGCTTTCTAAACATTATTATTCTTTTAAGTGTATTTTTGCCATAAAATAATTAAAATCATAAATAATATCTTTATAAAATATTATTAAAACTTAATGCTTTTTTTCCAATAAAAACCCCTGCAACAATATTTAAATCTTAACTTTACGTTAACACTCAAATAGTATAAATCCAAACTAAAGTTGAAGTTCAATTCAATTTATTTTCATAAATAATAGTTGTTATTGTTAAAGCAATTTCTTAAATGTTTATAAATATCTTTTATAGATTTTTATTTTTTGCTTTAAAGGCATGAGTTTGGGAAAGTATATTTCAAGGTTTCCTAAAGTGTTGTGCATAGTCTTGACTTAACTTTCAAATGCGGAAGCCTTAAGTGGCAGGTTACGTTTTATTTTCAAATTATTTGAAAAAGCCGTAAGAGGCTGGTGGGTTGGTTGATTTGGCCAAACGGTTCAAAGAGGCCAAAAAGTAGCAGTAGAAGTAGTTGATGTTATTAAACGCCGATAGTTTAATAAATGGTTGCTTTACTAAAGGGCTGAACTTGAGGTTAAAGTGATGATTGTTAAATGATTTTCCACAAAATTTATCATTAAAACACTTCAAATGAGTGAATGATTAATGAAGTTTTTAAAGTAATAAATTTGGTGAAAAGTGTTGTTGGTAGTTTTGTTTTTTAAATAAATGAATGATTTGCTGTTTTTTGTCATTTTAAGGAAAGTATGTTTTTTTTCTGGTGGATTTTTTATTAAACAATTAAAAGCAAAGTCTGGTTATTTCCCTATTGTTTAAATGTATTAAACTTATCTTGTTTTTTTTTACCATTTTAGTTAATGATCGTATTTGCCATCTGCACTTCTTTAGTTTTGGTTGCTGGCCAAAATTTCTTATTCGGCCCTTTGCCCAACAGACAAATCAATTTCAATACCTTGGATTTCCCACAACCCACACAAGTGAGAGATCCTAGACAAAATAGAGGTAAGTTGTATAATGTATTTTTTTAACTTTTTTATATGTGAAAGCTTCATTCTTTATTTATAAATTTTAGCTTTTTGAATAGCTTTCATTTGAAATTTCTTTGAAAAGTTTCTTTAGAAAAGTTTTCTTTAGTTTACATCGAAAGTTTCTTAAGAACTTTGAACAGCTTCTTTAGAGAAATTTCTCTAGAAAGCTTTGAAAAATATATTTTTTTAAACTTTAAAAAGTTTCTTTGGAAAACTATGAGAAGTTTCTTTACAAAAATAAAAGGAGTTTCTTTAGAAAACTTTGAACAGTTTCTTTACAGAACTTTAATAAATTTCTTCAGAAAACTTTGAGAAGTTTCTTTAGAAAGCTTTGAAAAAATTCTCTACAGAACTTTGCAAAGTTTCTTTAGAAAACTTCATGAACTTGCAAAGTTTCTCTAGAAAACTTTGAAAAGTTTCTTTGGAAAACTCTGAGAAGTTTCTTTACAAAAATAAGAAGAATTTCTTTAGAAAACATTTAAAAATTTCTTCAGAAAACTTTGAGAAATTTCTTTAGAGAACATTGAAAAATTTCTTTTGAAAAATTTCTCTAGAAAACTTTAAAAATTCTTTTGTAAAACTATGAACAGTTTTTAGAAAACCCTGAGAAGTTTTTTTACAAAAATAAGAAGATTTTCTTTAGAAAACTTTAAGCAGCTTAATTAGAAAACTTTGATATGTTTCTTAGAAAACTTTGAGAAGTTCCTTAGAAATCTGTAAAAAGTTTCTTAGGAAAAAGTTTAGTTTCTTTAGAAAGCTCAGAGAAGTTTCTTTAGAAAAACTCTGAGAAGTTTCTTTAGAAAACATTTAAAAATTTCTTCAGAATTCTTCGAGAAGTTTCTTTAGAGAACTTTGAAATATTTCTTTAGAAAATTTTGAAAAGTTTCTCTAGAAACTTTAAACAGTTCCTTTGGAAAACTATGAGAAGTTGTTTTTAGAAAACTCTCTTTGAAAACTTTGAAAAGTGTCTTTGGAAAACTCTGAGAAATGTCATTACAAAACTCTAAGAAGTTTCTTTACAAAAAAAAAGACAAATTTCTTTAGAGAACTTTGAAAGTTCTTAGAAAAGCTTAGAAAAGTTACTCTAGATAACTTTAAAAAGTTTATCTAGAAAACTTTAGAAAGTTTCTGTAGAAAGCTTTAAAAAGTCTCTCTAGAAAACTTTCTTTGGAAAACTATGAAAACTGAGAAGTTTCTTTACATAAAAAAAGAAAGGTTTCTTTAGAAAACTTTGAAAATTTTCCTCCAAAACCCTAGAAAAGTTTCTTTGGAGAACTTTGAAAGTTTTCTTTAGAGAACTTTGAAAGTTTTCCTTAGAAAGCTTAGAAAAGTTTCTTTGGAAAACTTAGGAAACTTATTTGAAAATATTAACTAATTTTTTACTATTATACTTTATAGGACCCGTTGTCTTCCCCCCATCTCCACCAGACGCAATTGATGAATCCAGTGGTGTGATTGTAGGAGCCTCTGGCTATGGTTTTGTGCCACCCCAACAAAGTAATTCTATTAAAAAATTTTAAATTTAAATTAAACACTCTTAACAAAAGATAAAACACAAAATTATTTAATAAAATTAACTAAATATAAAAAAGCACCATGTAGTTAGAAAAGCACTAATTTTAAAAACAAACAACCAACTCAGTGAATGAAATTTTTTAAAAGCTTTATAATAAAATAGTGCAATATTTTACAATTTATCATAATTATTATTTGTTAAATAATTTTATTTATATTTTTAATTTGCTATATTGAATAATATAATTAATTTTTATTTTATGTTTAATTAACAGCAGCAGCAGAGGTTAAAAATTTATAAAACAACATACATCCGCACTTACAAACACATATACATTAAAACAACTAAGCAAAAGAGCATCTCAAAATGTAACGGAACATTAAACGCCATTTTATAATCAAGTTAACCACACACATACACACACACTGTTATCCTTAATTATTTTTTTACATCCTACAGTGGAGTTTATAGAGCGCGCCATGTACCATTAAATTTATTAATAATTTTTTTAACAATAATAAAAATTCGTAAAATTACACCATATTAAAAGCCCACTAACAATTTTATTTATTTATATTTTTATAATTTTACTTTTTATTAAAAAAAAAAAACAACTGCAATTTGTTAATTGCTTAATTTGAAAATAATTATGCTTTAAGCAGCAAATAAATATTTTATTGCATTATATTTAGAATCAAACACCATTTACAAACAAAATTTTAAAAAATTAACTGAAACTATTTTTCTTTAAATAATTTCGAAAAAATTTACTTTTTTTTACTTTTAAACTTTTTGTAAATGGTGTTTTAAGTCGTTATTTGTTATTGCTACCGCTATTAATTGTTAATAAGTGCTACTGTCTACACAAAAAATTAACATCCACACACAACAACTTAACTAATGGTGCAAATAATTATGATCATGACTGACACTATAATCACGTCTTGACGCAAGTTGAGATCATCGTCATTATGATCAACATCGCCAACATTATAGTCAATGGATGGGTACTAGCAGTAAAATTAAAACTAAACGTGACCAACGAAAAAAAAAAACAAAACTTTGAAAAGTTTATATAGCTAACTTTATTCAGAAAAGTTTCTTTATAAAAAAACTTTGAAAAGTTTCTTTAGAAAACTTTGAGAAGTTTCTTTAAAATACTTTGAGGAATTAATTTAGAAAACTTCGAGAAGTTTGTTTAGGAAATTTACTTGCTAAATTTTTAAAAGTTTCTTTAGAAAACTCTAAAAGTTTCTTCAGAAAACTTTAAAAGTTTCTTCAGAAAACATTCAGAAGAAAACTTAAAGAAATTTTTTAAGAATACTTTAAGAAGTTTCTTTAGAAAACTTCGAAAAGTTTTTTAGTAAATTTCGTTTGAAAGTTTTGAAAATATTCATAAGAATGCTTTGAAAAGTTTCTTTAGGAAACTTTGAAAAGTTTTTTTTTGAAAAGCTTGTTTAAAAAATGTATTTATAAATCGTTAATAAAAACGCAGAAGTTTCTTAAAAAAATCCAAAAACTTATTTAGAAAACTACTTTACAAAGGTTTGAAAACATTCATAAAAACGCTTTCAAAAGTTTATTTTTATATAAAAACTTTGAGAAGTTTTAAAAGTTTCTTTAGAAAACTTAGAGAAGTTTCTTTCGAAAAGTTTCTTTAAAAACACTTTGAGATATTTCTTTAGAAAACTTTAAAAAGTTTGTTTAGAAAATTTATTTACAAAATTTTGTATTTCCAAAGAAACTGGAGAAACCCTTCTTTAGAAAAGTTTGTTTAGAAATTTTCTTTACAAAACTTTGAGAACATTATAAGAACGCGTTGAATAGTTTCTTTCGAAAACGTTGAGAAGTTTCTTTAGAAAACTTTGAAAAGTTTGTTTAGAAAATTTCTTTACAAAACTTTGAGAACATTAATAAGAACGCTTTGAAAAGTTTCTTTACAAAACTTTGATAAATTTGTTCAGAAAATTTCTTTACAAAACTTATAAAAACGCTTTGGAATGTTTCTTTTTTAGAAAACTTTGAAAAGTTTAAGAAATTTCTTTAGGAAACTTTGAAAAGCATCTTTATAAAGTTCTGACAAGTTGTGACAAGTTTCTTTATAAAACTTTGACAAGTTTCTTTAGTAAACTTTGTCAAGTTTCTTTTAAAAACTTTGGCAAGTTTCTTCAGAAATCTTTAAAAAACTTTTAAAACATTCATTAGAAAACTTTAAAAAGTTTCTTTAGAAAACATTCGAAATTTTCCTTTGAGAACTTTCTTTAGAATACATTTAAAAGTTTCTAAAGAAAATTTTAAGAAGTTTAATTAAAAGTTTAAAAATTTCTTTAGAATACTTTGAAAAGTTTCGTTAGAAAACTTTCAAAAGTCTTTGTAAGGTTTTTTAGAAATTTCTGAAAAGTTTTTCAAACATTTTTAGAAAACTTGCATAAGCTTCTTTAGCAAATCTGAATAAGTTTCTTTAGAAAACTGAGAAGTTTCTATAGAAAGCTTTAACAAGTTTCTTTAGAAAACTGAAAAGTTTCTATAGTTTCTTTACAAAACTTTAAGAAATTCTTCAAAACACTTTGATAAGTTTCTTTAGAAAACATTAAAAAACTTTGAAAAGTTTTTTTTGTAAAACTTTAAAAAGTTTTTTTTGAGAATATTTGGAGAAGATTTTATAGAAAACTTTGAAGTTTCATTAGATAACTTTTTAGCAAGTTTCTTTATAAAACTTTAAAATTTTACTTCAGATAACTTTGAGATGATTTTGATAAGTTTCTGAAGAAACTGTGAGGAGCTTATTAAAAAAAGCTTTGTCACATTTATATGGAGAATTTCAAGAAGTTTTCTAGAAAACTTTGAAACGATTTTTTTTGGGCTTCTTCTTAATGAAACAGTTGTTTTGAAAAAGTAAAACCTTTAGTGTTTATCAATCGGTTGATTTGCTATTTAGTTGGTCACGTTAAGCAAATTTTTTTAAATCACTTTGTATGTAGTTAAATTCATTTAGTTGCAACCAAAAACTTTGCATCTCTTCTCTGATATATAAATTATAAAATTTATAAAAATTAAATAAAACTGGTTAAAAGATAAACCTGCTGTAAACATAACAAATATGACATTAATTAACTTTATAAAATTCACTTAGATAAAAGAAAACACTCAAGTTTAATTTAAATATTTAACAAAATAATTACAGAGTAGTAGAAAATTCATAATAAATAAAAATCTTCCTCTTTTTTATTTAAATTAATAATATTTAATAAACAATTATTTGTAGTATAATTAATGCACTCTTAAAACTTGGTTAAATAGTTTTAATAAAATGTAACAAATTTTTATGATTTTTTTAAGTTTTAAACATTTTTCAAAGAATTTATTTTATAATTATTAATAAAATTATGATTTTTGTTTATTAAACTAAATTTTTTTTCCGTTTATTATTTTACTTATTTTATATTTTTATTATATTTTTGATTTTGTTTTATGTTTTTTTTTCCAAAATTTTGTAATTTTATTTTTTTTTATTTAATTTATATTTTATGATTTTGTAATTATTATTAAAATTTTTAATTTATTTCTTTTTAATAAATTTCAATAAAAATAAATATACACAAAACATTGTTTGATTATATCCCTGCCTGTTTCCCCGATTAATGGAAGTTGTTTAACACAAGGCTAGAGCCAAAAAAAAAACTTGTAAATATCTAAATTATTAAATTATTAAAATTAATTCTACTGTTGATCAAAATATTTCATCAATATGTTTCCAAATTCTTACAAGTCTTTCATTAGTTCTGCCTTAAATCCCGTTATAATTATACTCGAATTATATATATTCATGCACCTTAAATTTTTAAGTGCTTGTTTTTATTGCAACTAACTCTATTATTTATGAGTTGCATAAAAATTATTTACTTTTTACTATATTTTATTACTTAAACTTAATACAAGAAACATTTTGTATATTGCAACAAAATACAATACAATATGGGTGAAAGAAACTAACAAAAAACCAAAAAAAAAAAAAAAAAATTAAGTGTTTATTGGCCAAATGGTTGTTGGAAACTAAAATGAGTTTTTTTTTTTTTTTCTAATATTACACAGAATGCCAAGAAATAATTTACACATATAGTTTATTAAAAAATAAACACATATTTTTATATAATTTTTTTTTTAAATAAATTTTAAGTTCTGCAAAGATCGTCTAGAAAATAGGAAAATTATACTTAAAAAAAACTTTTTTTATAAAATTTAAGAAATTCGCACGAAATAATTTGTAAATTGTCCACTCAGAATACGTATCATCATGCTAACCTCAGACTTGCTTATTTTTAGAAGGCTTGTCGTCATGCTCTCGTTAAGGTCACACCATAGGATCTTTGTGGTTCTACCAACCGTTTCAAAATTCCAACAGTACCTAGGGGTTTTTCTCACTCTCGATGCGTCAAATGGTTTTGCGTTCGTCAGGTTAACTATTGCGAGTTAGGTAGTTAGTTAGTTAGTTAGTTAGTTAGTTAGTTAGTTAGTTAATTAGTTAGTTAGTTATTAGTTAGTTAGTTAGTTAGTTAGTAGTTAGTTAGTTAGTTAGTTAGTTAGTTAGTTAGTTAGTTAGTTAGTGTAGTTAGTTAGTTAGTTAGTTAAGTTAGTTAGTTTTAGTTAGTAGTTAGTTAGTTAGTTCGTTCGTAGTTAGTTAGTTAGTTAGTTAGTAGTTAGTAGTTAGTTAGTTAGTTAGTTAGTTAGTAGTTAGTTAGTTAGTAGTTAGTTAGTCAGTTAAGTAGTTGTTAGTTAGTAGTTGTTAGTTAGTTAGTTGAGTTAGTTAGTTAGTTAGTTAGTTAGTTAGTGTAGTTAGTTAGTTAGTTAGTTAGTAGTTAGTTCGTTAGTTAGTTAGTTAGTTAGTTAGTTAGTTAGTTAGTTAGTTAGTTAGTAGTTATGCCGACGAAAGTCCAAAGTTCCATATTTGAGGCCTAGAGTCAAATTTTTGCTACATTTCGATTTGTTATGACAGAATCGACCGGAAAATAATTTCGTTCTTTAAACCAAAGAAGTTGTACTATTTGAAATATTTGCAACAGATACAACTTTGCATGCCAATCGACTCAGAACTCACTTCCTGAGTTCGATGAAATTGGATACCTAACCTAGTCATTAGTAGTAGTATGTAGTAATAAGTACTGCAGTGTATTTTGACTGATTTCGTAATAGAGTCTTCATAAGAAGGCTAGAATCAATAATAAATATGTTCTTATTGTCAGATTGAAATACTTCAGATGGGTTCTGCAGCAAGCACATCATTTTCTTTGTTCATAAAATTCTTAAGGCCTGCAGTAATCATAGATTTGGAAAATTTTCAAGAATCAAATTCATTATATATACAGTTTTAAACTGTATATAACTATCTCTTAAGAAACACTAAACTAAATTAGTAAATTGTTTATACCTTACGTTTGCATATAAAATTATACAAAATTTACTACCAAACCTAGTTTTCCATCACAACATAATAAATGAATGATTATCATCCATTTATAAAGAAAAAACAAACGACAACTTAAACTTCAGAAAAAAAAAATAACAAAAACATGAAAAATGAAAAAATAATGTAACAAAATACTTGTTGTCCAGTTGTCCAGTTGGATTTGGTACCTACTTAAATTACATTTACATTTTTAACGCTAATCATTACTTATTTATTATGTAGCAAATGTAGAGAAGTATTTGTTTATACTGAGATGAATTTATTTAAATATTTATATGTAATTTGCTACAATTTTTGATAGTAATACGTTTTATTGCTTAACTGAACAAACATGAGAGACAAAAGAAGCCTTGTACTAGGAAAAAAACATTAAAACAAATGACAAAATCATGTGATCGATATGCAAAAAAATTTTATAAATATATAAAAAATTACTACATGATGAAAAACTGAAACATGAACAGTCGGTCAGACATGGGACAGAACAAGGAGCGAACAAATAAAATAAACAAACGAGACCCATTACAATTTCGACAAAATAACCCACCACTAGTGCAACTACAATAACTAGTGTTCACTCACGTAGTTACTCTGATTTTAAATGGTTTAAACATGGACAAATGAATTGAATCCAAGAAAATATAAATAATCTGGAATAAAATTTTCTCAAAAAAAAAGTACAGTCAATGTTTGATTTGACTCAGTGGGTATATATTTTGAAGTTATTATATGTTTTTCTTTGTCTGAATGAGTGACCAGTATTCATATTTTTTTTGTGAACAATTTGAAAGCACTTGTCGCTTCGTACATGAAAAATAAATGAAATGAAATAAACGTGATCATACAAATTGACAAAAGCCTTTGGGATATTTTGTTTTCCGGTAGTTTTAAGAGTAGTCAAGATAGCCTTTTTATATAGACATTTTCACAAATTTTTTATTAGTTTGTTAGGAGTATTTTGGGTCTATTTACCTTTGTTTGGCAAAAAAAGGAAAGGTAATTGATTACTTCATATATCACTGGTAATCTAGAATGGTAGCATTTGCTACTGTATTGTGTCAAAGTAATTTTGGTTCGTTTATCTTTGTACTGAGAAAAAAAGTAAAATGACTACTTTAAATACCACTATTAATTTGGGAATGTAGCCCAATTGTCACTTTAGTGTCAATTGGTAGTCTAGAGTGTAATCAGTTCAAAGTTTTTTTTTACCAATTTATCATTTGTCACTTTAGTGTCCACAAGTTGTATTGTTTATTAACCTTTGTAGCGCCAAGAAGAGAAGATCGGTTATTTCACATAACGCTGGTAATCTATGATGTACCCAATTGTCACTTTAGAGTCTCTCAGTAGTTTATATAGTAATCAGTTTTAAGTTTTTGTTTACATTTCATCCTCTAAATTATAGTCATTTGTTATAAACCTTTGTAGTTTCAAAAAGAAAAGTCGATTGATTACTTTACATAACACAGGTAATCTATAATGTAGCCAATTGTCAATTTAGTGTCTGTAGTAGATTATAATGTAATTAATATAAATTTTACTTTCATATTCCAATCGTAATCCTTTTCAGTCCTAAGTGGTTTTGTTCTATTTTCCAACAAATAATTCCTTTGATTACTTTACAAAACACTGGTAATCTATGATGTAGATAATTGTCACTTTAGTGTTTCTAATTAGTCAAAGCTGTAATTAGTTTAAAGATTTATTATTTTCATTCGAAATCATAGTCTTTTGTCATTTTAGGGTTCTTAAGTAGTTTTAGTTTATTAACCTTTGTAGTGTCAAAAACAGAAGTCGTTTGTTTACTTTACATAACACAGGTAATCTATGATGTAACGAATTGCTACTAAGTAAACCAGACTGTAATCTGTTTAAGGTTAAATTTAGTATTTTAAAGATTAGTTCAGTTTATCAATGAAATATCTATTCACTTCCACCTTTGTTATTCTGGTAATGAAATTCACCCAGTTCTGCTGGGTTTTCCACATTCGTCTGATTTTTTTTCTAAATATTTTCATCTTGCCAAAAGATTTGAATAATAAATGAGAAAATTTGTAATATTTGTTACAATTTTGATTTACTTTATTTTTTGTTGTAGTTGGTGTACTAAAACAAAATAAATTGTATTATTAAAATCATTGTATTTAAACTTCTAATGAGGGAAATGTTTGCACCACAGTATTATGTATATTATTAAAAAAAATCAAGAAAAAAAATCATTGTAGTTATTTTAGTTCAATTATATACAATCTAAATAGAAAATATGAAGAAATTATAAGTAATAAAAAATTTCCTTAGGAGTCAATAATTTGAAATTATTGGTAATGACTAAGCTGACCATTGCTGCATTACTTAGTTCAACACTTTTGCAATCTAATAATAGTGTGGATAGTAGTTATAGGTACACTAAAAGAAACGAACTAGCAATAGTGGGTATGTCACACGCCTTGGAAAACTAAAACAGCTAGACTTTCCAAACTTTGTACGATAAACTGTTGTGTCAATATGAACATGGGCGGACAAGAAATAATGGGCATGGTACCTCCCAAAATAAGTTAATACCGAAATTATTATATCTGGAAAACTATAAAAACTAAAGTGTTTATATTACGACTAATATTAGTACAAATGGGTAGACTAGCTATAGTGGGCGTTGGAGCCATTTTGGTACCAATATGAATATTTAAAACAAATATGGGAGGACTAGAAATAGTGGGCGTGATAGCTTCCATATAAAGATAATAATGAAATTCATTTATCTGAGAAACTATAAAAGCTAGAGCGCTTAAATGTTGCAAGAACAACTGTGACATCCTTGGAAATAGTTGTCTAAACAAATTGTCTAATTATGGGGGCGTGGTCTCTCCCATATGAATTAAATACAAACTTCGTATATGTGGAAAGTATTAAAGCTAAAATCAGCAAATTTTGTACGGAATGTGAACACCCTTTTGTTGTCATGAAAGATTGCATTATTTAAAATGCAATCCCCATCAACTTATGACCCATTCCAGTGCATTCCTTAACCTATTAAAGCCAGTGCAACCACACTACTGAGAAGGCTCTGTTGATTCTACAACAGCACCTAGAGATGTATTTGGTAATCCGAAATACCCAGCCAATAAATCAGAATCCCTCTGTATGTCAGATAATGTAACAAAGAATGTAGGAATTTCCAAAGTCAATTCGAACCCAATAATTGCCCCGACAAGTTGAGTAGAAGGCCTCAACCATAAGTCGGGTAGCATGAAACAATATGCATCCTGTTGAGATGGCAACAGCACCGAAAACTGCCCTGAAATAAAATGTCTACTACATCAGTACTAATCTCCTGTTGGGCAGAGGAGTCTTTTCCGATCGTTCACCAACTTACATCAATTCCATTCTCAGATCATAAAGGACGGTCTACGACAGGCAACTATTGAGTGTCGACCTGAAAATTCCACAACTCTTTCTGGCGACCTTCTACGCAAAGAGTAAGAGATACTCAATGGGTTCAGGAATCCAGCATAAGTTGCTCTGTCACATAACCCAGTGACATCTGTTGAGATGGCAACAGCACCAGAGAGAGAATCCAGACATATACATATGTCATTTGGATATATCAGTCCTTAAACCAACATTCTCTAAAGGCGAATTTGGGTTTAAACCCGAAGGAATCTCAACCAACCGACCAGCCAGTACAAGTCTTGCGGGCAATTGGACACCTGTAGTGCCAGATTATATGGTGCTCTGGTTAGATCTCATTTCAAATCATTCCAAAGAATGATCGGGGATACATTTGATCATCATCAGTTTATAGTCCCGGCAGACTAGAGGAATTGGTAGCACCTAATTTTCCCCGGAATATTATAATAACACTAAGATGGACATTTCACCAAGGGTGGTTCACAAAACATACAGACAGATGGACAGACAGACGGAATTTGAAAACAAACTTAACTAAAAAAGGTGGTTTGCGTAGACGGACAGTCGGACATTGCTAAACCGTCTTCGATACCTATTAGGAGTTACAAATTGTATATGCACCTTCTAAGGTCCAAAAATTTAATTTTGGATATTATGAACTGAATAACAAACTTACCCAGCAAAAACAGTGTAATGACTTGTACCTACTCAACAACTTACTTTTCAATGACTGTTTGCATTACTTAGAAGGAGTCTAGTAATTACTTACAAATAATATATTATGTAAGTATGTACTTACTTTTTACCCTGGACATGTTGTTTTCAAAATTTGCGAAAACTAATAGTAGACGCGCTGGAAGTTTCCGCTGTGGATATACCCTTCTCATGAAGGTGGAGGGTATAAAAAGAGATGTCTATAAATTCTACCTTAAATTAGAGAGAAAATTATTCTTTTTTTAAATTTAAATTGCAGAAATTAAAAAAAAAACATATGCCCAAAGATTTCTTATTAATAACTTTATTTGCATTTTTAAAGCCTGTAAACATTCCACCTTTGTTTATAGCAAAAAAAAACTAAACAAATATTTTATATAAATTGGACATGATATTTGTTTTTAGGCTGAAACTTTAGAAATATGTTTTCCGATTTAAACAAATAGAAATATTTATTTTATTTTAATATGTATTTTAAATTGTTGGAAAAAAACTTTGGAAACTAAAAAAAAAACACATGTGCATAAATTAATAGTGGGAGTTGAGTTTTCAGTTGAAAAATAAATAAAATAAAAACGTAGCCGCAGAAAAACATGTATTAACAACATCTTAAAATACTGCATAAAAAATAATACTTCTGCACCTTTTTGGTGCTCAGGCAATTGAAATCAAGAAAATAAAATGGTTTTGTTGAAAAAGAAAAATAAAATCAACGAAAATAAAAGTGAATTTAAATTTAGTTACATTTTATGTATAATATTTCTTTTTTTGCAAATTTTTATTTTGTTTAAAGGTATTTTTAGTCTTATACAAGTGCGCTCAGGCTGCTCATTCAAAAGTTTTTGGGTCATTAATCTCGAGGTTTGTTGTTTTTTTTTTTTTTTTTTTGTTTAGTACAAATAATATACATTTGTGTTGTTCATAAGTTTTAAAACTAACAGCTGAGCTGAAATTTAGAAAAAGTTACTTGAAATATTAACAAGAAAAAGGAGTATTTGTTACTCTTACTAAACTAAATACTTTTTTCCACCGGCATTTTACATGAATTTACAAAGATTTTTCAACTATAGGGAGTTTTAAGTATGAAATAATTTTTTCTTTTTGGGATTTGTTAAAGGCGAAACATTAAAAAACAATGTATGTTTACATACATTGTTTTTTTTTTTTCTATTTAACAATTTAATTAAAATTGTAAAGTGTGGTTTTATTAAAATTTATTGTTGTTTCTTTATATAAATTTTAGTTTAGTTTTGTTTTCTGATATGTGTTTGTCTAATACTTCCTAGTGGTGTTAAGAAAACAAAAGATTTAAGACACAAACTTTGTTTTAAGACAAAACCTAAAACACTTTCAAATTTTTTGTAAAAAAGCACTTTTGTATAGGTAAGTTATAAATTGTTATGGGTAATTAAACGGTATATAATTACTTAATTTAAAAATTCTTTTAAAACAACAAATTAACGAAGAAATATTTTCATATTAGTTAGTTAGTTAATTAGTTAGTTAGTTAGTTAGTTAGTTAGTTAGTTAGTTAGTTAGTTAGTTAGTTAGTTAGTTAGTAGTTAGTTAGTTAGTTAGTTAGTTAGTAGTTAGTTAGTTAGTAGTTAGTTAGTTAGTTAGTTAGTTAGTTAGTTAGTTAGTTAGTTAGTTAGTTAGTTAGTTAGTTAGTTAGTTAGTTAGTTAGTTAGTTAGTTAGTTAGTAGTTAGTTAGTAGTTAGTTAGTTAGTTAGTTAGTTAGTTAGTTAGTTAGTTAGTTAGTTAGTTAGTTAGTTAGTTAGTTAGTTAGTTAGTTAGTTAGTTAGTTAGTTAGTTAGTTAGTTAGTTAGTTAGTTAGTTAGTAGTTAGTTAGTTAGTTAGTTAGTTAGTTAGTTAGTTAGTTAGTTAGTTAGTTAGTTAGTTAGTTAGTTAGTTAGTTAGTTAGTAGTTAGTTAGTTAGTTAGTTAGTTAGTTAGTTAGTTAGTTAGTTAGTTAGTTAGTTAGTTAGTTAGTTAGTTAGTTAGTTAGTTAGTTAGTTAGTTAGTTAGTTAGTTAGTTAGTTAGTTAGTTAGTTAGTTAGTTAGTTAGTTAGTTAGTTAGTTAGTTAGTTAGTTAGTTAGTTAGTTAGTTAGTTAGTTAGTTAGTTAGTTAGTTAGTTAGTTAGTTAGTTAGTTAGTTAGTAGTTAGTTAGTTAGTTAGTTAGTTAGTTAGTTAGTTAGTTAGTAGTTAGTTAGTTAGTTAGTTAGTTAGTTAGTTAGTTAGTCAATTAATCAAAATATTTTATACTCCCGTTTAGAGACTAGTCATTTGAGTTGTTCTTTGACAAATCATAAACTGGTAGATGTACTTGTTAATAGATTTGTCCATAAACTTTTCAATAGAGTAGGCAATAAACTATTCAGTTGGCTTGTAAACAAGCTGGTCCATAGACTAGCATACACTAGTCAATTGACTGATCCATAAACTACTCTGTAGACTAGAACATTTAATAGTCGAAGATTGCTTGATGGAATCACCAGTTATCTGATTCATAAACTAGCCAACAGACTAGTTCATATATTAATAGATTTGTCTTAGACTATTTCAGAAACTAAACATTAGAATAACCAATGAACTAGTCATAAATTTATTAGAAAATTTTATTTTGTACCCGGTTTTGAAACGAGTTTATTCATTTATATTATTATTATAATTCTGTCACTTAAAAACTGTTTCATTTAGTCACTAGGTCAAACTTTATTAATCTCTTTAATAAATTCAGAAAGCGCTAGGGCGTCACCCCCATAGACGGTTTTTTTTTTTGTTTTGTAAACCAAGTGCACACGTTTGCATACAAAATAAAATTTAAATAAATACAAATGTTAATAAAAATAGTTGATTTTAAACACCTGATTTGAGACTCATGGAACTCTCAAATCCATACAAAACTTGGCTCATTAAAAAAAAACTAATATTCCGTCATTCATTTAACAGTCATAGCAATTTTAATGTATAAGGACATAAAATAAATCAAATATTTAATGCAGCTCATAAAAGCTTAATTGAAAAAAACCAACTATCAAAATTTGTAACTAATAAAGTGACAATTGTGCCAAAAAGTATAAAAAAGTACCATAACTAACCTTTCTTCAATGAAACGATTTACTATAGTTGTTTAAATAAAACCAACGATTTTAACAAATGGTCTCTAGCACGCCTAGCTAAAAATAAACATTTACTGGTTAAAGGCTTCAAGTTTAAAATAATGTTTTCTATGATTTTGCTAAAACAATATTTCATTCAATAAATCTTGCTACTCTTTCAAATCACTGCAATTTCTATGTTTAAATAACAAATTGGAAAATTGCCCACAATTTAAATCAAAAATTGAAGACAGACACCTAAGCAGCAAATAATAAACCATTGAGTTAAACTTAAAGAGCAGTTTGTTTGTCTGTCAGACAGTAAGTACCAATAACACAATAAAAATAAAGAATTTGTTTACTACAATTACAATGGAAAACAATTGCAAAGCAGTCAATATCCTCACCACCCACTACCAACCTCCATTTAGCCATGTGTCCAGTCATCATTGTAACCAGCCAATCGTTCATTTAGTCAATTTATACAACAAGAGTTGACTCTTGTTTTAACTGTCAGACAGACGTCCATCAATGTGGCATTCGTCAGATAGATTATGTTACTTTAAAATGTTGCCTCCAACGTGTTTAACCTTCGTGAAATTTTTAACATAAAATACACATATAATGTCTGGACATAAATCCCTGTAAAAGTAAATAGCAAGTTTATGGGTGTTTAAAATGGAGGCACTTTTATTGAAATCAGAGGTCAACACAAAGAGAACATGTCGAACTTAACAAATGATACAAAGCTATATACAGTTTTGACATATTTTATTCTATTCGTATGTATTGTTCATTTTTAACTTTACTCAAATAGTTGCTCTCGGCCCCTGTTGTCTGTGACAGCAGATCAATGCTTTACATTATTGTATTGATTGATGTTTAACATAAAGTGTGACAATTTGTTAACAAATTCAAACTAAACTTATTTCTTTGGCAACATTTTTCAAGATAATCGTCGTTTTAATTTAGTTTCGAAAATGACTAATCGATTTGAATATTTTTAAAGTTTGGCTAACAAGCTTAAATTAGAATACAAATTAAGTAAGTGGAGTACATGACTAATTTCTTAGATATTTGAATGTTTAATACTCCATTTAAATTTAAGAGCACTTGGATTGAGAATTTTGCCCTTAAATCTTATTTACGTTGGTAATGATGCTGATGATTTAATGGTAATAATGATGATGATGAAAATTTTCAAATTGTAAAACGGCCTCATGGTATGATCCTAATGGTAGTTAGATTCTATTGTCCATAGACTGGTCTATAGACTAACTAATATACTAGTAAATAGACTGTGCTACATACTACTCAATAGAGCAGTTTACATACTAGTCAACAAACTAGACTAGAGAATAAAGTAGTACATAGACTATTCCATAGATAAGTCAATAGACTAGATTATACATTAGACAATAGACCAGTGTATAGAGTGTATAGAGTCAGTAGATATCTCCATAGACTAGTCAATAGACTATTCAAAAGACTAGTATATAGAAATAAACTAGTCAACAATACACATACATATATACATAGTTTATTGTACAATAGAGTAGTACTTGGCTATAGAATAGCCTATAGACTAGTCCATAGAGTATAAGGATTAGATAATTGACTAATCCAAAGACTACTTCGTCAACTAATCGATGTACCAGTAAAAAGACTAGTAAGTAGACTAGTCTATATATGCTACTCCACTGACTAGTCAATAGACTAGTTAAGAAATTATTCAATATAATGGAATATAGAATAGTACACAAACTAACTCGTAGATTAGTCAATAGACTAAATAGTTAATAGACTTTAAGCCAATAGACTAGCCAATACATTACTTCTTCAAAAGACTTAAACACTAGTCAATATACTATTCAGCAAACTAGTCAATGGACTAGAGAATAGAGTAGTACAATAGGCTAGGCGAAAGACTTTTCAAAAGATTATTCAATAAACTAAGCAATATACTAGAGTATAGAGTAGTATACAGACTGTACAGTCAATAGACTAGTCAATATACTAGAGAGTAGTATAATAGACTAGTACATGAACTTGTCAATATATTAATTAAAAGACTATTCAATAGACTAGACAAATGCCCAGTCCTAGGGTTCCATAAATCGACTTTAAAATAATCAAAGAATCGACTTTTTGTTTGAAAAAGTCGAAAAGTCAAAGTCGAATTTTTTGTCCTAACAAAGTCGTTAAGTCGACTATCTTGTAAGAAAAAAGTCGAGGAATCGATTTTGGATAAATTCCTTTTGGAAAAAGTCGAAAGACGTCGAGTCGGAAAAACAAGATATTAAAAAGGTTAGAAAGTCGACTTTTCATGAAATACAAAAGTTGAAAAGTCGTCTTTTTATAAAACGCAAAAAGACGACTTTTTATAAATAGAAAAAGTCAAATAGTCCATAGACTAATCAACAAACTAGTCAATAGACTATGCAGTACTATGTATTATACTAGCGGATGTATTAGTCAATAGACTAGTCCATAGACTACTCTATAGATTAGTTAATAGACTTTTGGGTTCCATCTCTTTATACCCATCATACCAGCAAATATTCTTTCGAACCATATAATCGCCAAAGTCCTGTTTGTGATCTCGTTGGATCATCCAGTTTAAGTCCAGCACTATATGTATATATCGATATATTTTTTAAGAACCAAGTTAGGATACAAAATATGACAATAAGTTCTAGCAGTGATCTTAACTGATCGTCAATGGTTTGCTTGATAAATATATACCAAAATGAATATAAATATATAACCAATATTGACCACAAGCATATAACCATTTTGGTTGGTTAGCCCATTCGGGTATTGAGTCATCTGATCGCATATCTCTCTTAAAAACTCCTACATCAGTTTTAGGGATAGTTTGCTTATGTCTTTATTAAATGCATAACATCCTTGGTAGCCTTAGGATATAAGGCCTCCAATATCAAATTGTAATCCCTTGTGCAGGAAATTTAATTGTATCTTTTCATTGATTGCTCATTCTAAAGTAAGTACGCATTTTTTAACAACATCTTTCTCTATATCCGCTCATTATCTCAGACTTATAAAAGCTGCTTTAACTAATGTGGTCTCTCTTTATTTAGGTTAGTTTTTCTATGTTTACTATTAGTTCTTAAAAATGTTCCAATCTTTCTCTTTAAACTTTTTTGTCGATTTTTAAAGGATAAAATTTCTTTTGGGAACCTTCCCGAAGTTGTTATTTAATAAAATATTTCAAAATATAATAATAATCTTATAATTACTAAACTACTTCTAAGTAATTCATAAAATAATCAGTTATTGAAAAGTTTACTAGATTATTAATAGTAATACGTTACTTGGTAGTGAACATTTTTCTTACCTTCATATTTATTTTAAATTACTAACATTTTTTATTTAATTAATAACTAAACATTGTTATAACATAACGCAAAGTCTGACAAATTAATCATCATATTATTAGTTGGTCTTGAGCAACGTAGCATGACTGTGTAATCGACTACACACTCCATGATCTACTTTGTCAGTGTTAATTGTTTGGTTTTGGTTGATGATTTGGTGACATTGTTAATTAATATTTAACAATAAACGCATTAACTTTTACTTTAAAATTGAAGAAATAATTTCAAAGTCTTACTAATTACTTTGGTAGTTGACATTTTAACTTGAAGCCTATGTAAGTAAGTGAAACTCTTGTAATTAAAAGCATAAAAACATGTAGGTCATCAGTGATCTACTTATTAATTACTATTAGTATTACAAAGTGCTTACTTAGAGTCAGACCTTCAGTGCTTTTGTATTTTATAAGCTAAAAGTTTTAAATTGTTTTTGATATCGTGAAGTTATTTAATTTTTTCTTAAATATTCAATAACTCTAGTTAAACTTTAAATATATTATAATTAAAACATTTTTCATAATAATTTATGTAAATTAAAATATTGGCATTTAAAGTCATTCATACTTTGTGGCCATAAATATCAACACATTTTAAAGCACACTTTACTTTGTTGGACTTTTCTCATATTTGTTTGCCTTAATCTTATTTTAAGAATCGATTAAAGATAATTTGACCCACATTTAGTTCGAGCATAGACCAAAGATAACTAAAGTAATCGCTACTGTTGAACAATATGTATATTTGATCTCTAGCATACAGCGATAATAAAACGTTTAAGTAATTGACGATATGTATGTACGTGTATCTTCTTAAGCTTTTAAATAGATTACAAAATTTAAATAGGCAAACACGAATTGTAAACGCCCTGCCCAATATCATGACACACCTCAAGAAATAACAGATCTTGTATTACTCACGAAAGTTATAGAAACACCAATAAAAATCGTAAGCTCTAAAGGGGATCAAATATGATCACTTGCTCTATGTGGTACCTATTTCTGTTCAGAATTATGTTACCTATAACTTAACAAATTTAACTTTACCTCAAAATGCAAATACTTCAACAATTCAATATGTATGTAAATACATTCAAACACACATACACAAAATATTGTCTTACCAGAAATTAAAACAAAAAAACCAGTTAATTTAAAACAATTTGTTTAAAATTTACAACTGTAAAAAACACAATGCAACAAGTTGTTTGTTTTCGTTCATCTACTTCCAATTCGATCGATCAGACAGACTGTTGTCTGTTGCTAAGTTCTCTGCTACCGTCTTCTGGCGACGAAGCGTCATTAAATAACGTTGACGTTATTTATAACCAATGAAATATTTAACATCTGTTGGAAAGCTAAAAAAAACAATATTTATAAATAAAACCAATAATAAAAATCACTTTATATGTAAGGAATTAAGTAAATAGGTTTTAAATAAAAACATTTACATAGCTACAACTTATTAACTAACACTGCCCCCTCATCTTAACAATTACTAGTAAATCTAAAAAAAACAGTATCTTTGAATGTTATGGCTTAGATATCAATTTAAATATTCATAAATAGTTACGTGTAAATATTTATAAATATTTATTAACTAAAACAGATGCTGTAGTGAATGGTAACGTTTGTTTTAAAACTTGTAACAACATGCGATATTTTACATGTATTTTAAAAGTTCAAATAAAATGATGTAAAACGTAACGTATAAATTAAAAATTACTAAATGCATTTAACCCTTAAGGGAACTGGAGGTTTTTATGGGAACAGAGATTCGGAAACTCAATGATAATGTTACTTAAATTTTAATTCAGTTTTACTTCTGTTCTATTTTAGTTTAGTTCTATTTCAGTTTTAGTTCAGTTCAAGTTCAGTTCTAGTTCAATTCTAGTTCAGTTCTAGTTCAGTTCTAGTTCTAGTTCAGTTCTAGTTCTAGTTCAGTTCTAGTTCAGTTCTAGTTCAGTTCTAGTTCAGTTCTAGTTCAGTTCTAGTTCAGTTCTAGTTCAGTTCTAGTTCAGTTCTAGTTCAGTTCTAGTTCAGTTCTAGTTCAGTTCTAGTTCAGTTCTAGTTCTAGTTCAGTTCTAGTTCAGTTCTAGTTCAGTTCTAGTTCAGTTCTAGTTCAGTTCCTAGTCAGTCTAGTTCAGTTCTAGTTCAGTTCTAGTTCAGTTCTAGTTCAGTTCTAGTTCAGTTCTAGTTCAGTTCTAGTTCAGTTCTAGTTCAGTTCTAGTTCAGTTCTAGTTCAGTTCTAGTTCAGTTCTAGTTCAGTTCTAGTTCAGTTCTAGTTCAGTTCTAGTTCAGTTCTAGTTCGGTTCTAGTTCAGTTCTAGTTCAGTTCTAGTTCAGTTCTAGTTCAGTTCTAGTTCAGTTCTAGTTCAGTTCTAGTTCAGTTCTAGTTCAGTTCTAGTTCAGTTCTAGTTCAGTTCTAGTTCAGTTCTAGTTCAGTTCTAGTTCAGTTCTAGTTCAGTTCTAGTTCAGTTCTAGTTCAGTTCTAGTTCAGTTCTAGTTCAGTTCGTCTAGTTCAGTTCTAGTTCAGTTCTAGTTCAGTTCTAGTTCAGTTCTAGTTCAGTTCTAGTTCAGTTCTAGTTCAGTTCTAGTTCAGTTCTAGTTCAGTTCTAGTTCAGTTCTAGTTCAGTTCTAGTTCAGTTCTAGTTCAGTTCTAGTTCAGTTCTAGTTCAGTTCTAGTTCAGTTCTAGTTCAGTTCTAGTTCTAGTTCAGTTCTAGTTCAGTTCTAGTTCAGTTCTAGTTCAGTTCTAGTTCAGTTCTAGTTCAGTTCTAGTTCAGTTCTAGTTCAGTTCTAGTTCAGTTCTAGTTCAGTTCTAGTTCAGTTCTAGTTCAGTTCTAGTTCAGTTCTAGTTCAGTTCTAGTTCAGTTCTAGTTCAGTTCTAGTTCAGTTCTAGTTCAGTTCTAGTTCAGTTCTAGTTCAGTTCTAGTTCAGTTCTAGTTCAGTTCTAGTTCAGTTCTAGTTCAGTTCTAGTTCAGTTCTAGTTCAGTTCTAGTTCAGTTCTAGTTCAGTTCTAGTTCAGTTCTAGTTCAGTTCTAGTTCAGTTCAGTTCAGTTCTAGTTCAGTTCTAGTTCAGTTCTAGTTCAGTTCTAGTTCAGTTCTAGTTCAGTTCTAGTTCAGTTCTAGTTCAGTTCTAGTTCAGTTCTAGTTCAGTTCTAGTTCAGTTCTAGTTCAGTTCTAGTTCAGTTCTAGTTCAGTTCTAGTTCAGTTCTAGTTCAGTTCCAGTTCAGTTTCTAGTTCAGTTCTAGTTCAGTTCTAGTTCAGTTCTAGTTCAGTTCTAGTTCAGTTCTAGTTCAGTTCTAGTTCAGTTCTAGTTCAGTTCTAGTTCAGTTCTAGTTCAGTTCTAGTTCAGTTCTAGTTCAGTTCTAGTTCAGTTCTAGTTCAGTTCTAGTTCAGTTCTAGTTCAGTTCTAGTTCAGTTCTAGTTCAGTTCTAGTTCAGTTCTAGTTCAGTTCGAGTTCAGTTCTAGTTCAGTTCTAGTTCAGTTCTAGTTCAGTTCTAGTTCAGTTCTAGTTCAGTTCTAGTTCAGTTCTAGTTCAGTTCTAGTTCAGTTCTAGTTCAGTTCTAGTTCAGTTCTAGTTCAGTTCTAGTTCAGTTCTAGTTTAGTTCTGGTTCAGTACTATGGGATATCTCTAGAAAGTTATACAAAAAATCGATTAGCTGTTAACGAGTTAATTATAGTATTAAATATGCATGAAGATGAAGTAATTATTTAAGTATGCAAATTAATCTGTTACAATACACCTGTTAACTTTATTCATTACTAATTTGCATTTCCGTAATTACTGGTAACAAATAAGCTTAAATGCCCACTGTAACTAACACACACAAGAATGCTTAAAAAACTGATACTACTAAACCTCTTAGCACTTAATCGTGAAGTGCTTTGAGTCACGTGTTTGCAATAAATGAAAGTAAAATTATTTATTTATATTTTTTTATTTACAATTTCATATTTAGGAACATCATATTTTACATCGGCTTATCGATCGAATGGACCCACATCATATGCTGAATTTAACTATTATAATTTTCCGTATTTACAACGATTTACGTTTTAGTTTTAAATTAAAACCAACAATAAGAACCACAAAAACAACAAACAACAGCAGTAGCAACAACAACAACAACCATAAAGCAAAACAATCGATCAATTGATCGGTATGAAATTCTCATAAAAGCAGCCAAAAGAAGCCAAACAGCAACTAAAGACGGCTGCTTCTGAAGACAGGAGGTATGAGGAGGCAAAATAGGCGACAGTCGCTGAGACTTATTGCAAATGCAAAAACCAGTCATAGTTTTAGTATTTGTGTATTGTATTAAAAAGACATACAATATTTAGAAGTAAAAATATAATAATCATTTATTTAAATAAAATATTTTAAAATAAAAAACTTGTGCATAAAATAATTATCTTTATTTTGATTGTAAAATAGCAAATATATATTTTTAATTTCACCTTTAATTGTTTATCTTTAGTGTAATTTATTTTCTAATTATATGTATGTACATTTTCTTATGAATTTTAGCTTGTAAATTATTGTAAATAATTAATTATTTTGAAATTTTTGTGTAATTAAAATAAATAATTAAAAAAAAATAAATATATAAATGCATAATTTGTATAATTAGATTAAAGGTAGGTATTTAGAATGATGCTTACATAACATCAATATTATTCTCATTTGTCCTTAATATTAATCAAGTGTCAACCAAAGTGATAAATTATTCAAAATTTTTGAGCTCATAATTATGTTAAATATACAGCACAATAAAATATTATGTAAATATAAATATATTCACAAAATGTTATCGGGCTTGGTCCATATTTGCCCCTAGCCCCCATATAAAGCCTCTTTCAGAAAATTAGTTTTTCATCCATAAATTGCTTAAATGTATCGGAACAAGGGAATATTAAAGATAAATGCTTTATTATGAAAAATAAATCACATTTAATATTCATAACATATGGTCGGTCAAGCCCGACTATACTTTCTTACTCGTTCTTCTTTCATTTCTTTTCTTTTTCTTTTCTTTTCTTTTCTTTTCTAGTTCTGTTCTAGTTCTGTTTTAGTTCTGTTCTAGTTCTGTTCTAGTTCTGTTCTAGTTTTGTTCTAGTTCTGTTCTAGTGCTGTTCTAGTTCTGTTCTAGTTCTGTTCTAGTTCTGTTCTAGTTCTGTTCTAGTTCTGTTCTAGTTCTGTTCTAGTTCTGTTCTAGTTCTGTTCTAGTTCTGTTCTAGTTCTGTTCTAGTTCTGTTCTAGTTCAGTTCTAGTTCAGTTCTAGTTCTGTTCTAGTTCTGTTCTAGTTCTGTTCTAGTTCTGTTCTAGTTCTGTTCTAGTTCTGTTCTAGTTCTGTTCTAGTTCTGTTCTAGTTCTGTTCTAGTTCTGTTCTAGTTCTGTTCTAGTTCTGTTCTAGTTCTGTTCTAGTTCTGTTCTAGTTCGTTTCTAGTTCGTTTCTAGTTCTGTTCTAGTTCTGTTCTAGTTCTGTTCTAGTTCTGTTCTAGTTCTGTTTCAGTTCTGTTCTAGTTCTGTTCTAGTTCTGTTCTAGTTCTGTTCTAGTTCTGTTCTAGTTCTGTTCTAGTTCTGTTCTAATTCTGTTCTAATTCTGTTCTAGTTCTGTTCTAGTTCTGTTCTAGTTCTGTTCTAGTTCTGTTCTAGTTCTGTTCTAGTTCGTTTCTAGTTCTGTTCTAGTTCTGTTCTAGTTCTGTTCTAGTTCTGTTCTAGTTCTGTTCTAGTTCTGTTCTAGTTCTGTTCTAGTTCAGTTCTAGTTCTGTTCTAGTTCTGTTCTAGTTCTGTTCTAGTTCTGTTCTAGTTCTGTTCTAGTTCTGTTCTAGTTCTGTTCTAGTTCTGTTCTAGTTCTGTTCTAGTTCTGTTCTAGTTCTGCTCTAGTTCTGTTCTAGTTCTGTTCTAGTTCTGTTCTAGTTCTGTTCTAGTTCTGTTCTAGTTCTGTTCTAGTTCTGTTCTAGTTTTGTTGTACTTCTGTTCTAGTTCTGTTCTAGTTCTGCTCTAGCTCTGTTCTTGTTCTATTATAGTTCTGTTCTAGTTCTGTTCTTGTTCTATTCTAGTTCTGTTCTAGTTCTGTTCTAGTTCAGTTCTAGTTCAGTTCTAGTTCAGTTCTAGTTCTGTTCTAGTTCTGTTCTAGTTCTGTTGTAGTTCTGTTCTAGTTCTGTTCTAGTTCTGTTCTAGTTCTGCTCTAGTTCTGTTCTAGTTCTGTTCTAGTTCTGTTCTAGTTCTGTTCTAGTTATGTTCTAGTTCTGTTCTAGTTCTGTTGTACTTCTGTTCTAGTTCTGTTCTAGTTCTGCTCTAGCTCTGTTCTTGTTCTATTATAGTTCAGTTCTAGTTCTATTCTAGTTCTGTTCTAGTTCTGTTCTAGTTCAGTTCTAGTTCAGTTCTAGTTCAGTTCTAGTTCAGTTCTAGTTCTGTTCTAGTTCTGTTCTAGTTCTGTTCTAGTTCTGTTCTAGTTCTGTTCTAGTTCTGTTCTAGTTCTGTTCTAGTTCTGTTCTAGTTCTGTTCTAGTTCTGTTCTAGTTCTGTTCTAGTTCTGTTGTACTTCTGTTCTAGTTCTGCTCTAGCTCTGTTCTTGTTCTATTATAGTTCTGTTCTAGTTCTGTTCTAGTTCTGTTCTAGTTCTGTTCTAGTTCTGTTCTAGTTCTGTTCTAGTTCTGCTCTAGTTCTGTTCTAGTTCTGTTCTAGTTCTGTTCTAGTTCTAGTTCTGTTGTAGTTCTGTTCTAGTTCTGTTCTAGTTCTGTTCTAGTTCTGTTCTAATTCTGTTCTAGTTCTGTTCTAGTTCTGTTCTAGTTCTGCTCTAGTTCTGTTACAGTTCTAGTTCTGTTCTAGTTCGTTTCTAGTTCAGTTCTAGTTCATTTCTAGTTCAGTTCTAGTTCAGATCTAGTTCAGTTCTAGTTCAGTTCTAGTTCAGTTCTAGTTCAGTTCTAGTTCTAGTTCAGTTCTAGTTCAGTTCTAGTTCAGTTCTGTTCTAGTTCTGTTCTAGTTCTGTTCTAGTTCTGTTCTAGTTCTGTTCTAGTTCTGTTTTAGCTCTGTTTTAGCGCTGTTTAGTTCTGTTTTAGTTCTGTTTTAGTTCTGTTCTAGTTATGTTCTAGTTCTGTACTTGTTCTGTTCTAGTGCTATTTGAGTTCTATTTTAGTTTTATTTTACAATTAAATTTTATATATCTATGACCATAAATGTACTTACATGTTTATCTGTATATTTTAAATTATTTTTTCAGGTAAAGAACACTTAAATTTATTAAAAAGGTAAGTGAAATGTTTACATTTTATTATACCAAAATTCTCAAGTTGAAGTAAAAAAGACAAAGAGATATTGAATATGATGTAGTATTCTCTTGCAAATTCCTTTTATCAAATGCAGCATTGTAGATACTTACGCCATGTAAACATATTTTTATGTAATTTTTACAAATTTTAAATGTCAATTAAGTGTAAATGAGTCAGTTATAAATTACATATTGTTCGTGCATTTAAAACAAAACTGCAGTTGTCAATCATTTTTTTAGACTTCACCTCAACCTTGTTGTCTTAATGGTTGCAATAATTTCAAACAATTTTCTATTCACACCATTTAACCTAAAAAAAACATAAACAATTTACATGTGTATTTAAAACTAGAAAATTGAAAACAAAAGATATCAACAAAAATGTCACATTTTTAACACACTATTAAAAAATACCATAAATGAAAAACTGAAAAAATAAAAACAAAGAATATGTTCAACATGATATCCAGCGCCTTTAGGTGAATAATACAAATCGCACAAATATTTAGTCACTTCTATATTCTCTGTTTAACTTGGTTTTCATTTTAACAAACAATACCGCGTTTAAAGGAATATACAAACATTTTCTGAAAGAATTCATGTACTACCAAAAATTAAAATAAACAAATTTAAATACAAGTTTTAGTGAAAACATAAAACAGAATAAACAAATTTTTGTTCACATGTGTAGAAAAGCTTCGTAAGACACCGCAGTACCAGAAAAAAGATACATGAACATACATCGGAGGAAAAAATTAAAACAACGCCATGCAACAATGGTTAAATGCAAATATGTATTTTTCTTAGCGTTACAATGAAAATGCGTTTAATTTAGATGCTGAATTTAGCAGAGTTTTACACACAGTCATATGTAGATGTCGTACGCTTAGCGAAAAAAGCACTTAGTCATTTTTTTTTGTTGTAAAAACATCATTGTAAATTAATAGTGAAAATATAAAAGTCTGCATTCAACTTCAAAATAATTTCTAGTTCTAGTTCAGTTCTAGTACAGTTCTAGATCAGTTCTAGTTCAGTTCTAGTTCAGTTCTAGATCAGTTCCAGTTCAATTCTAGTTCAGTTCTAGTTCAGTTCTAGTTCAGTTCTAGTTCAGTTCTAGTTCAGTTCTAGTTCAGTTCTAGTTCAGTTCTAGTTCTAGTTCAGTTCTAGTTCAGTTCTAGTTCAATTCTAGTTCAGTTCCAGTTCAGTTCTAGTTCAGTTCTAGTTCAATTCTAGTTCAGTTCTAGTTCAGTTCTAGTTCTGTTCTAGTTCAGTTCTAGTTCAGTTCTAGTTCAGTTCTAGTTCTGTTCTAGTTCAGTTCAGTTCCAGTTCAGTTCAGTTCTAGTTCAGTTCTAGTTCAATTCTAGTTCAGTTCTAGTTCAATTCTAGTTCAGTTCCAGTTCAGTTCTAGTTCAGTTCTAGTTCAATTCTAGTTCAGTTCTAGTTCAGTTCTAGTTCAGTTCTAGTTCTGTTCTAGTTCAGTTCTAGTTCTGTTCTAGTTCTGTTGTACTTCTGTTCTAGTTCTGCTCTAGCTCTGTTCTTGTTCTATTATAGTTCTGTTCTAGTTATGTTCTAGTTCTGTTCTAGTTCTGTTCTAGTTCTGTTCTAGTTCTGTTCTAGTTCTGTTCTAGTTCTGTTCTAGTTCTGTTCTAGTTCTGTTCTAGTTCTGTTCTAGTTCTGTTCTAGTTCTGTTCTAGTCTGTTCTAGTTCTGTTCTAGTTCTGTTCTAGTTCTGTTCTAGTTCTGTTCTAGTTCTGTTCTAGTTCTGTTCTAGTTCTGTTCTAGTTCTGTTCTAGTTCTGTTCTAGTTCTGTTCTAGTTCTGTTCTAGTTCTGTTCTAGTTCTGTTCTAGTTCTGTTCTAGTTCTGTTCTAGTTCTGTTCTAGTTCTGTTCTAGTTCTGTTCTAGTTCTGTTCTAGTTCTGTTCTAGTTCTGTTCTAGTTCTGTTCTAGTTCTGTTCTAGTTCTGTTCTAGTTCTGTTCTAGTTCTGTTCTAGTTCTGTTCTAGTTCTGTTCTAGTTCTGTTCTAGTTCAGTTCTAGTTCAGTTCTAGTTCAGTTCTAGTTCAGTTCTAGTTCAGTTCCAGTTCAGTTCTAGTTCAGTTCTAGTTCAGTTCTAGTTCAGTTCTAGTTCAGTTCTAGTTCAGTTCTAGTTCAGTTCTAGTTCAGTTCTAGTTCAATTCTAGTTCAATTCTAGTTCAGTTCTAGTTCAGTTATAGTTCAGTTATAGTTCAGTTATAGTTCAGTTATAGTTCAGTTCTAGTTCAGTTCTAGTTCAGTTCTAGTTCAGTTCTAGTTCAGTTCTAGTTCTAGTTCAGTTCTAGTTCAGTTCTAGTTCAGTTCTAGTTCAGTTCTAGTTCAGTTATAGTTCAGTTCTAGTTCAGTTATAGTTCAGTTCTAGTTCAGTTCTAGTTCAGTTCTAGTTCAGTTCTAGTTCAGTTCTAGTTCAGTTCTAGTTCAGTTCTAGTTCAGTTCTAGTTCAGTTCTAGTTCAGTTCTAGTTCAGTTCTAGTTCAGTTCTAGTTCAGTTCTAGTTCAGTTCTAGTTCAGTTCTAGTTCAGTTCTAGTTCAGTTCTAGTTCAGTTCTAGTTCAGTTCTAGTTCAGTTCTAGTTCAGTTCTAGTTCAGTTCTAGTTCAGTTCTAGTTCAGTTCTAGTTCAGTTCTAGTTCAGTTATAGTTCAGTTCTAGTTCAGTTCTAGTTCAGTTCTAGTTCAGTTCTAGTTCAGTTCTAGTTCAGTTCTAGTTCAGTTCTAGTTCAGTTCTAGTTCAGTTCTAGTTCAGTTCTAGTTCAGTTCTAGTTCAGTTCTAGTTCAGTTCTAGTTCAGTTCTAGTTCAGTTCTAGTTCAGTTCTAGTTCAGTTCTAGTTCAGTTCTAGTTCAGTTCTAGTTCAGTTCTAGTTCAATTCTAGTTCAGTTATAATTCAGTTCTAATTTAGTTTTAGTTCAGCAGAAAAAATAGTAGTTTACCATAAAGATGTTCGATGTAAACCTGAACTTTTCTCAGTGTATATTTCGATATTTTCTTTTGTGTAACTTTAACAGTAAATTCAACCGCAAAGCAAACGTATGTAAATCTATTTTTGTAAGTTTTGCATTTGGAAAAATACAACAAAAGTAAAGATATTACCAAATTTCAAATGATTTCTTTAGATGATTTCCATTGTACTTTGTCGTTGTCTTATATTTCCACCAAGTAGAGTTAAACTTCAATCTTCTACTAGCGACATCTAACAAATGCTTATAAATTGTGTGGTTTTATTTAGATTATTAGATTTTTTCTATAAAAATTTCATAGTAAATGGCTGTTTATGGTCATATTTTAAAGAAGTGTTATAATTTAACTACAATTTAAACTATATTTGGAACCAAGTGCAATAAATATGTAACAATTTTGAAAATTATAAAATTTTTAAAATTATACGGCGAAACATATGGTTTTGTTTTAGTGAACAATTTCTGAAATGTTAAATGTTTCCATATTGATATCATTCTAAAACAGCATGAGATCTTTTTTTACTAAGTTTGGAGGAATGATACACCATTTGCTTTAGCAACTTGATATAGTAATCTTAAGTCAAATGAGACGTTTAATGCTTTTAAAAGTTATCCAATTATTTGCCAGGGTGTACCGCAAGTTTAATTTTATTATTACATTAGAATTGTTTCTTACTTAAGCGTTTTTGCGCAATATTTATATAGCATTTATTTACTTATTTTTAACATTCACTCCATTTTATTTTTTATTTTTTTTTTTCAAAACATAAGGATTTTTGATTTGTTTGTGTTAAATATTACAGCTTTTTGGTACCGCATTTTGACCGTGATTGTTCTTGACTTAAACTTGTAAGGTGTGTTGTTAAGTTAACTTTAAGTCAACTCAACTTGCTCTCCAACCATAAACGTACCTGAACTTCAGTCAAAATGACAAAACTATTAATCGTGACAGCAAACAGGCGTTTAAAATGAGTTCTTTTAGTTTTAGATTTGAAAAACATATAGATCGTATAAAAGTCATAAATTTGTTTGTAAAAAAGTATTTAAAAGTATTTTACTATAAAGTTTATTATTGTTAAACCATAAATGAGAAAAACAATTGTTTACATTTAAATGGAGCATTTAGAAAAATTATGAAGTGTAAAAATGTTTTACGACTCTAGCTTAAGCTCAATTTAAAAGAAAATTTTAACAAAAAATAGTCTAGAATTTGAAAATGACAGATTGTTGGGGGGTTTTGAAAAGATTAGAAATATGAATTCGTTTTTAAATGTTGTTTATATTTTTAAGGCAATTTTATAAAAAAAATTTCCTTGCAGACTGATAAATGCATGATGAAGGTTAACTTCTTCATTCATAGAAGCTAGTATTTCTGAAAAACAATTTCCATAGAATTAAAAATGCTCTAGTTTATGATTAGTCTAATGATTAGACTATTAACGAGTTTATTGACTAAGTTGTAGACTAGTCTATGGATTAGTTTGTAGATTAGTCTAAGCTTAACGATAGACCAGTCTAATCAGCACTCTATTCCATAGACTTTTCAATAAACTAATCAATAATATAGTTCATAGTCTAGTCCATAGTGTAGTCAATGGTCTAGCCAACATTCTACACAATAGTCAAGTCAATAGTCTAGACAATAGTCTAGTCAGTAGTCTAGTTAATAGTTTAGTCTATAGTCTAATCAAAAGTCTAGTCCATAATCTAAGCAACAGTCTTGCCAATAGTCTTTTCAATAGCCTAGTCAAAAGTCTATTTCATAGTATAGTCAATAGTTTAGTCAAGTCAATACTCTTTCCAATAGTCTAGTCAATAGTATACTCTATAATCTACTCAATAGTATACCTAATAGTCTAGTCAATAATGTAGTTAATAGACTAGTAAATAGTTCAATCAATAGTCTAGTCCATAGCCTAGTCAATAGTTGAATCAATTGCCTAGTCCATAATCTAGGCAATAGTCTGGTAAATAATGAACTCAATAGTCTTCTCAATAGTGTAGTCCATAGTCTAGTCAATAGTGTTGTCAATAGTCTGTTCCAAAGTTGAGTCATTTGTCTAGTCAATAGTCTAGTTAATAGTTTAGCCCATTGCCTAGTTAATAGTTTAGTTTACTCAATAGTCAAGTCAATTGACATGTCAATAGTCTAGTGCATAGCCTAGTCAATAGTTAGACTATATATATAATCATATATCTAGTTCATAGTCTAATCAATATTGTAGTCCATAGTCTAGTCATTGACTCAATAATTTAGTCAATGGTTTAGTCAATAGTTTAATCCATAGTCCATTCTATAGTAAATGCACTAGTCAATAGTCTTATCAAAAGTTTAGTCAACAGTAGATTCAAACGTGTAGTCAATAGTCTAGCCAATAGTCTAATCAGTAGCCAATTCCATAGCCTACTTAATAGTATAGTCAAAGACTATTGCCTAGTCCATAGACTAGTGCATAGATTAGTCAATAGACCAGTCAATGACTTGTCCATTTAAGTCAATAAATAGAATATTCAAAAGATTATTTCATTATTTCATCCACAGACTAGTCTATATTCAATAGCATGGTCAATAAACTAAATAAAAGGGAATATAGTGTCAGAGCAGTTAAACGAAATATGTAGTTTCTATTTTCAACATGCGTAAAAATCCAACAGTGCGTATACGCACTATTCAATTTTATTTGTAAGCATGAATATTGTTCATACGCACCATACATTAAAAATTTGTAACACATTTTTCTGACCACATTCTTTAAAAAGCAATTTAATTTATTCTAAATATTTTAATAACAATTAATTTTTTTTTATTAAACTCTACATAACTTGGCAATTAACAAGAAATATTTTCCTTTAAAGTTTTTTAAATAATTTTCCTTACAAAAAATCTCACATAAAATAACAATTAGTAAAGTTTTTAACATGAAAGACCCACCCAGAAAAATTAGAAAAAAATAAACATTTTATAAATTACATTTTAACGACAAATATTACAACACATTTTTTTTTTGTTTCTTATACATTCATTCACTCATTCGCAATCGACACGTATGGAAATTAAATCAAACTTAAATATCCCACCATTTTTAAATGCCGACAACGTTTTCCTGAAACCAAACAAAAAAAAAAAAAAAGAAAAACTATTTAGACCACAATCAAATTGTAACAACAACCATAACAAGGGTAATAATAAGAACCAAACAATAATTGCAACAATTGTTATATGAATTTTTATATATTGTTGTTGTTATGGCTGCTAACAACCATCAACCACAAAGCAGCAAAATTTATTTAACAAACGACAAAATGTGAAACACATGTTTGTTGTGTATTGATTACTGATTGAATACAAATAGAGGGCATTAATTAATTAAGAAAATCATTTTGAAACGATTCGTAATGTAATGAAATAAATTCCCCAAAAGCTAAATGTGAACTTCTCATAGACATTTTTCGTATTTATTTGTGTTTTTTTTTTTTTTTTGCATAAAAATAGACGCCTTCTGTTATTAGCCACATTTTTGCTGGCGTTTTTATGATTATTCTAATTTAAATGGTTTAACCAATAACATGTTAACCGACAATTACAGGGGAAGTATAGTCATTCCGGACAGACATTTGCATTTAATTTTCAACACTTAATTTAGAAACCTATGTTTAGGTGTTTGTTATGATGAAATTTTACTGCTACTAAACGTATTCTTCCCCTGTTAATGAAACGTACAAGCCATACGTTAATATGATTTACAGCCTAAATTTTTTAAGCAATCAAGGTCGATTAAATTGTACCCTAAAGTAAAATTTGCACGGTGCTGATCGTTCTAGAGAAGTTAGTGCTGGTTTGCAAATAAGATAAATATTTGCAATATTAACAATATCTGCAAAATAGGTTGCTGGATAACGACATCTATGAGTCACCTAGTCGAAACGAAGAGTGTGTTTATGAAAGGAAAAATTTTAGTACCTCTTCACTAACTACTAACTAACTAACTAACTAACTAACAAAACGAATAGAACAACGAACTGAAACTAACTAACTAACGAACTAACTAACGAACTAACTACAACTAACGTAACTAACTACTAACTACTAACTAACACTAACTAATGAACTAACTAAACGAACGACGAAAGAAGAACTAACACTAACGAACAACTAAAAAACGAACGAACTAACTAACGACCTAACTACTAACTAACTCACTACTAACTAACTAACTAACTAACTACTAACGAACGAACGAACTAACGACGAACGACGAAAGAACAACGAAAACTAACACAACTAACTAAATAACTAACTAACTAAACTGACAACTACTAAACTAACTAACTAACTACTAACTAACTAACTAACTAACTACTAACTAACTAACTAACTAACTAACTAACTAACTAACTAACTAACTAACTAACTAACTAACTAACTAACTAACTAACTAACTAACTAACTAACTAACTAACTAACTAACTAACTAACTAACTAACTAACTAACTAACTAACTAACTAACTAACTAACTAACTAACTAACTAACTAACTAACTAACTAACTAACTAACTAACTAACTAACTAACTAACTAACTAACTAACTAACTAACTAACTAACTAACTAACTAACTAACTAACTAACTAACTAACTAACTAACTAACTAACTAACTAACTAACTACTAACTAACTAACTAACTAACTAACTAACTAACTAACTAACTAACTACTAACTAACTAACTAACTAACTAACTAACTAACTAACTAACTACTAACTAACTAACTAACTAACTAACTAACTAACTAACTAACTAACTAACTAACTAACTAACTAACTAACTAACTAACTAACTAACTAACTAACTAACTAACTAACTAACTAACTAACTAACTAACTACTAACTACTAACTAACTACAAACTAACTAACTAACTAACTAACTAACTAACTACTAACTAACTAACTAACTAACTACTAACTAACTTAACTAACTAACTACTAACTAACTAACTAACTAACTAACTAACTAACTACTACTAACTAACTAACTAACTAACTAACTAACTAACTAACTAACTAACTAACTAACTAACTAACTAACTACTAACTACTAACTAACTAACTAACTAACTAACTAACACTAACTAACTAACTAACTAACTACTAACTAACTAACTACTACTACTAACTAACTAACTAACTAACTAACTAACTAACTACTAACTAACTAACTAACTAACTACTAACTAACTAACTAACTAACTAACTAACTAACTAACTAATTAACTAACTAACTAACTACTAACTAACTAACTAACTAACTACTAACTAACTAACTAACTAACTAACTAACTAACTAACTAACAAACTAACTAACTAACTAACTAACTAACTAAATAAATAACTAACTAACTAAATAACTAACTAACTAACTAAGTTAGTTACTTAATAGCCTAAGCAATGGAAAAGTACAAAACTAGTCAATAAATTAGGGCAAAGGCTAGTCCATTCATACAAAAACTACTCCATAGATTAGTACAGAGACTACTCCACAGATTAGTCAATAGACTAGTCAATATTTTCTTCTACTGACTGGTCAATTAGCTTGTCAATAAATTTATCAATAGACTAATCCATAATCAATACAGTAGTTCATAGACAGGCTATTCCTTAATTTTATCGATAGATTAGTCAATAGTCTAGTCAACGGACTAGTCCATCAACAATTTAATAGACTAACTTATAGAATAGACTACCTCATAAACCAGCCTAATGGATAGACTATTCAATTGAATAATCAATCGATTTATCCATAGACAAAGCTATAAAGTAATCCACAGACTAGTCCATAGAATATTTAGCAGTCTAGTCACCGGAATAGACAACAAACGCACCTATCCATAGTCAATAGCCTTACCACTAATATATATAGTCAACCATAGACTTATGCATAGTCAAGAGTTCATAGACAGGCTATTCCTTAATTTTATCGATAGACTAGTCAACAATTTAATATACTAACTTATAGAATAGAGTACCTCATAGGCAATGCCATAAACCAGCCTAATCGATAGACTATTCAATTGAATAATTAATAGACTTATCCATAGACAAAGCCATAAAGTAATACACAGCCTAGTCCATAGAATATTTAGCAGTCTAATCACCAGAATCCATGGTCAATAGCCTTGCCACTAATCAATATAGTCAACCATAGACTTATGCATAGTCAAGAGACTAGGTCATAGACTAGTCCATTTTTTCTATCGAAAAAATTATCAACACATTAATTAAAATTTTCCTTAAGGCGTTACTCTAAATCCTGTAAAATATAAACAGGCCTTAAATTATCGAATAGGGTGCCTAATGAACAGGGGGAAATAAAGGAGTATTTTATATGTTTTATTTTTGTGTTAAAGAAAAATATATAAGATTAAATCAAAAACTACTTCTACTACATGGTCTTGGAGTTGTAACATGCAAAGGTTATAAATCATGTATGAACATTTTTTTAGTTATTTATTAACATTTGGAAAAACTGAAAAATATTTTAAAGACAAAATTAACATTTGGCCATTAAAAATTTTATTTGGTTTTTCATGCTAAAAACAATATACTTCATGTTGCATTTTTGGGTTTTCAGAAATGTTTGATAATTATAAATTTCTAAAAATCTTTGGTAATTTTTGTCGACCCTAATGATTTCTATTATTTTTACAGTTTAAGTGCTAAAATTTTGTTTATTGTCACAAATAGTCTGTCGTATTTTTTATTACCATTTTAGGTAATAGTTTAATTTTTCCCAAAAAACAAAAAGGTTACTTAGGTTATCGTTATTTTCGAACAAATTTAACAATGTCCATTTACAACACGCAAATTTATGCAAATTATTAAAAAAAACCCACCGACAAAAAACAAAAGAAAATGAAATGAAAAGACACTCAAATCCAGAAGTTATGACAAGCACCCACCGCTACAAATTCCCGTAAGGTGTTGCACATAGCCCATGGAATATATATAGACAGACAAAAAACAGCAAAAATATTGTTAAAATTTTGTCATTTTAACAAAACTAAAATTATTGTTACAATTTTAAATTTCAAACGTAAAAATGAAAAACCCCGACTGAATGATTCATATCGCTTGTTAAAAGCTATTTTTTATTTTGTGGTTTTAACAAATTTTGTAATAGTTAACTTCAATCACCAAAAAATATTCTATATAAATATACACAAATTTGTCTGACCTTAAGCTTGTTTACCAGTTACAATTTCTGTGTTCTTTTTTTCTATAAAATAACTAGAACCTTAACCATTATAGTTCTCAAAATGATGAAATCAAAAAATGTTAGAACTTAATAATTTGTTTTCTGGTTTAATGTTAGTTAAGCTTTAATGAAAAAAAAAAAACAATTTTAATATATATTTTTTTATTAATTGAGCAATTTTTAATTTATTAACTTCTCACGATTGCTCCATAATTTGAATATGATTGATGATAACGCAAATTTAAAAAGTTATCTTTCTAAAGCTGTTTGCAAAGATTTGAAAGTAAAGTAAAATCTTAAACATTTTTATTATATATTTAAAACAGTAAAGCTACTGTTTACAGACAGACAAATCCACACGCAAACTTAACACTTTGAGAATTTTAATTTCATTCTTTATTGTTTCTGTCAAAGATCTTTATAAGTATATATCTACAGATCAGACGTTAAACTAATCTATGCATACAAATATATAAAGCAAACCTTTGAGCGATCTATAGAAGACACTATAGACTAGTAGACTATAATGTGATCAATAGGCAAAACTATAGACTGGTCTATAGACTTGACCATAGAATGATTTATATACCAAAATATTGAGTATTCTACAGGCAAGACTATAGACTAATTTATAGACATGAAAATAGACTGATCTATAGACTATAAAATATAGACTGATCTATAGACCAGACTATATGTATATCAGACTATAGAATAAACTATATACCAGACTATAGACTGATATATAGAACAGAGTATAGACTAATCTACAGACCAGACTATAAATTGATCTACATATATACCAGACTATAGACTGAATTGTAGGTCAAGCTATCGACTGAATTGTAGGTCAAGCTATCGACTGAATATAGACTGATCAATAAACCCGCCGATAGACCTAACTATACACTGATCTATAGAAGGGAGTAAAAACTAATCCATAGACCAAAATATAAATGTATCTATATACCAGACTATGGACTGATCTATATAACAGACTATAGACTGATCTATAAACCTGATAGATCATACTATTGACATCAGACTACAGACTAATATATATATATATTAGAGTATAGAGTGATGTACAGACCAGATTATATTTTGATCCATAGAACAGACTATAGACTCTTCTATAGAATATGCTATAGACTGATATATAAACCAGACTATAGATTGATCTATCGACCAGACTATTGACTGACATATAATCCTGATGAACAAACTATACAGTGACCTATAGACCACAATAGAGACTAGTACTCTAGACCTTAATATGATCTATAGACAATACTTTAGAATGATCTATATACCATATTTTAAACTGATCTGTAGATTAGGTTATAAACAGAACTATAGACTGATTTATAGAACAGACTATAGACCATGCTATAGACTGATCCATAAACCAGACTCTAGATTGATCTATCGACCATACTATATACTGATCTGTAATCCCGATGAACAAACTATAGAGTGATCTATTGATCACACTACAGACTAGTAGACTAAACTATAAAGTGATCTATAGAAAATACTATAGACTGGTCTTTAAACCAAGCGATAGACCTTAGAATGATCTATATACGAAACCATTGACTAATCTATAGACCAGAATATAGCCTGATCTATAGACCAGACTTTAGACTGAACTATAGACTGAACTATAGACCGAACTATAGACCGGACTATAGACAGAACTATAGACCAAACAAAAGACTGAAATATAAAACATAGACTAATCTATAGACCAGACAAAAGAAAAATATGTAGAGAAGAAACTGATATATAGATTAGATGGAGACTGGAGACTGATCATACTATAGATCTCACAAAAGATCGATCTATAGTTTAAATAATAGACTGATCTGTAATCCCGATGAAGAAACTATTAGAGTGATCTATAGATCACACTACAGACTAGCAGACTAAACTATAACGTGATCTATAGAAAATACTATAGACTGGTCTTTAAACCAGGCGATAGACCTTAGAATGATCTATATACGAAACCATTGGCTAATCTATAGACCAGATTATAGCCTGATCTATAGAACTATAGACCGAACTATAGACTGAACTATAGACCGGACTATAGACAGAACTATAGACCGAACAAAAGAATGAAATATAAAACAGAATGAAATATAGACCAGACAAAAGAATAATATGTAGACAAGAAACTGATATATAGATTAGATGGAAACTGATCATGCTATAGATCTCACAAAAGATCGATCTATAGTTTAAATAATAGACTGATTTGTAGACCAGTCAGAGCTATTTATATTGAATAGACTAGTGAGTGCTCAATAAAGCTTTTAATTACTTTAAATTAGAATATATTCATTTTAATTACAGATCCGTGTACGCAGTAAGGCGGATTAATGGTTATTATAATATTATTTTTAATTTAATAGTAAATATGGAACTTTTTTCTTTGTTTATTTTTATAAAACAAAAGCATTCATTACTATATAGATTACTTTCATTTTTACTAGTAATATTGTTATTATTGTAATTAGATTTACGGATGTATTAAGAGTTTTTTTTTTTCAATCTATTTATAACTCATGCAAATAAGTAATATGTATTTAAAATACGTGGAAATGTTACTTTTTTGATAGGTTAAATCTTATGTCTGTAATGAAGGTCAAGTAATTGACAATCTATAATTAAGGATTTAGTTGTATCTAAAGCTTAAAAGGATGTGAATGATGAAAAAGTAATTTACTCAAATTGTGATTTTAAAAAGTCACTCAATCAAAAAGGGAGAGATCAATTTTTTTTTATTTGATTTTAAAAATTCTTAAGAACGTACGTGACTTAAAAGTATTTTTAATTTCAATAAAATACAAATAATATCAAAATCTATTATTTAACTTTTGATTTTATTGGACAAAAGAGTTTTAGAATTTCGAACAAAGAACTTAAAAATCATTTACTGCTCAATTCATGACCTTGAAAAAAATTCTTTAACCTAAAACTTGATTTTGAAATCTATCCGTGTCCTAATATACAAATCGGCTTGCAAATTATAAAAAAGACGAAAATTTATGAATTTATTGGTTCCAACTAATCTCTAATTAAATCTTTAAAAGTGTGTCTTTTTTCCATTCATCTTTATGACGCAAACATTTTTTTGTTACTTCCGCTCTTGTTGACAGCAGGTGGAATAATTTTTTTTTTTTTTTAATTTTAAAATAAAAGTTCAAAGACCGCATTTGTTATACAAAATTTCATATATTTATTTGTTATTTAAATTTTATTTATTTTGTTTATTTAAAGCAAAACAAATATTTATATTTTTATTTGATTTTTTTTTTATTTAAGTGATGTTTCGTTATAATGTAAATTTTAAATGCATTCTTAAGCAAATTAATAAAAATTAATCTCCATGTGAATGAAAATAATTATGTTTATACCCACCATCAAAAAAGATGGGGGGTATATTGATTTTGTCATTCCGTTTGTAACACATCGAAATATTGGTCATAGACCCACAAAAGTATATATATTCTGGGTCTTCATTAAATTCTAAGACGATCTAGCCATGTCTGTCCGTCCGTCTGTCTGTCTGTTGAAAGCACGATAGAGTCCGAATGGAAAGAGCTAGAGGGTTGAAATTTCACATAAATATTTCTTATAGGTAAGGTTTGTTTGGTATTGAAAATGGGCAATATCGGTCCACGTTTTCGAATATTCCCCATACAAGTGGCCCCTTGAAAAGCAGCTTTAAGAGCCATAACTTGTTTAAAAATACGAACATAGCGTGAAATTCGACATAAGTAAGTTTCTTATGATCCAAAATCACTATACAAGATTTTATGAGGATCGGTCCATAATTGACCCTACGCCCCTATATAAGGTCCCCTTCAGAAAATTACTTTAACGCTTATAACTGGCCTAAATATACGAGTATATAGATGAAATTCGACATAAGTAAGTTTCATTCGAGTCAAACAAGGTTTGATGGTGGCAGTGATGCCAGGAGATTTTTTTCAGAAATCCCTACGCTTATGAGAAAAAATCCCTTTTTTCCCTACACTACTTTTTTCCAAGTTTATCTTAAAAAAATACAAAAATAACGTAAAAAACTAAAATATTAGCTCCGTTTTATAATATACATATATACATATATATGTATTTTTTTAATTTTTAGGAATGAAATTTCAAGAATTTAAATTTTTTTCTTTTAATATTACATAATACAAATCTCTTCAGTTAAGATTAAAAAAACAAGACAATTGAAAGATTTATGGCAGTATCACGATTCGATATTAAAAATTTATTTTATGTTTTTTAAGGTTTACTTTCGCGTTTACTTTTGCGTTTACTTTTTGCGGTTTACTTTTATAAATTTTCAGAACATTAAATCTAAATGAAAGATTTTAGTATGTCGCATGTTTTGTAGACCTCAGTTCAAGAAACCCGAATTATGGATTATGCCAGTCTTGTAGCGATATGTAGGTACATATATTGTAGAAATTACAAGCGGAATTTTTACTAACAATACACTTAAAACTGATTTCATTTTTAATTTTAAAGTTTAATACATGAAAGGGTATATTTTTAGTTGTTAAAAACTATGAAATTGAAAAATCCCTACAATTTGACAATAGTAAGAAATCTTTCCCTTTTTCCCTACACGTGAAATTTTTGAAAAAAATCCCTACAAAAAGGGAAAAATCCCTACACTTGGCATCACTGATCTATATCATTATTTGGCAATAAATATTGTGCATTTAAATGATTTTCTGGAGGGGACCTAGTATGAGAGCTATGACCAAATATAGACCGATCGTAAAACAATTTTATGGTGTAACTTATGTATATAAGAGCAATATTTGTGCTAAATGTATGGATATCAATATTTTGTGATGAGTTATGTGCGTTTAAGTGATTTTCGGCAGAGGACGTTGTATGGGAGCTATGACCAATTATGGACCGATCGGAGAAAAATTTCAGTTCAAGAAACCCGAATTATGGATTATGCCAGTCTTGTAGCGATATGTAGGTACATATATTGTAGAAATTACAAGCGGAATTTTTACTAACGATACACTTAAAACTGATTTCATTTTTAATTTTAAAGTTTAATACATGAAAGGGTATATTTTTAGTTGTTAAAAACTATGAAATTGAAAAATCCCTACAATTTGACAATAGTAAGAAATCTTTCCCTTTTTCCCTACACGTGAAATTTTTGAAAAAAATCCCTACAAAAAGGGAAAAATCCCTACACTTGGCATCACTGGATGGTGGGTATATAAGATTCGGCATAGCCGAATATAACACTCTTACTTGTTTTTTGTATCATTTAATTTTAAGTGCTGTTTTGTTTTTAATAGTTAATCGTATGCAAAAGTGTGGGTGGTTAAGGCAGCTTGATTTAATATAACGACTTGATAGTAATTAGTGGGTCTGGCATTTGTATTAAATTTTAATAAAGAAATTTTATATTAAATTTAATAATTCAATGTATATTTCACATTAACGATGGTTAAGTTAGAGATCACACTAAAGACTGATCTATAAATTTTAATTGAAACTGATCTGTAGATCAGACTAATTTGTACTCCAGACTAGGGTTCTATAAATCGACTTTCGAATAATCGAACAATCGACTTTTTGTCGAAAAAAGTCGAAAAGTCGAAGTCGACTATTTTGTTCCAAAAAAGTCGATAACTCGACTATCGTCTGTGAAAAAAGTCGAAAAGTCGACTTTGTGAATAAAAGTCGAAAAAAGTCGAAAAGTCTGAAAGTCGAAAACAGTCGATAAGTCGAAAAAAGTCGATAAGTCGAAAAAAGTCGAATAAAGTCGAAAAAAGTCGTAAAAAGTCGAAAAGTCGAAAAAAGTCGAAAAGTCGGAAAAAGTCGAAAAAAGTCGGAAAAAGTCGGAAAAAGTCGAAAAATCGAAAATTGTAGAAACAAGTCAAAAATAGTCAAACATTTTAAAAAAGTGCAAAAAAAAGTCAAAAACTCTAAAATAGTCGGAAAAACTCGAAAAAAATAAAAAAATAGTCGGAAAAAAGTAGAAAGAAGTCGAAAATAGTCAAAAAGTCGAAAAAATCGAAAAGTCGAAAAGTCGGAAAAAAATCGAAAAAAGTCCAAAAGTCGAAAAAGTCGAAAAGTCGAAAAAAGTCGAAAAAAGTCGGAAAAAGTCGAAAAGTCGAAAAGTCGACTATTTATAAAATACTTATAGTCGAAAAGTCTAAAAGTCGACTTTTATTTAAATGAAAAAAGTCTAAAAGTCGAAAAATCGACTTTTCATAAAATGCAAAAAGTCGAAAAGTCGACTTTTAACTAAATGAAAAAAGTCGACTTTTCGTTTCAACTATAGAACCCTACTCCAGACCGGGGACTAGTCTATAGATTAGATCATAGACTAAATAAACTTAAAGACACGTTTATAGATCAGTCAGAGATTGAACTCAAGACCAAACTACAAAGTGATCTATAGACTAAACTACTAACTGATCTATAATCCAAACTACAAACTTATCTGTAGACTAGTTTACAGATCAGTCAGAGATTGAACTCAAGGCCAAACTACAAAGTGATCTATGGACTAAACTAAAAACTGATCTATAATCCAGACTAGAGACTAATCTATGGACTAAACAGGGGTTAATCTGTAGACCAAACTACAAACTAATCTGTATACCAATTTACAGATCAGCCAGAGATTGAACTCAAGACCAAACCACAAAGTGATCTATAGATTAAACTACAAACTGATCTATAATCCAGACTAGAGACAAATCTGTGGACTAAACAGGGGTAGACCAAAGTATAAACTAATCTGTAGACTAGTTAACAGATCAAACTACAAAGTGATCTATAGACTAAACCACAAACTGATGTATAATCCAGACTACAGATTAATCTACAGATCAAACAAGGAGCTAACTACAAAGTAATATATAGACCAGACTAGAGACTGATCTCTAGAAGAGACTGAAGACAGATCTATAGATCAGACTAGACACTGATCTCTAGATAAGACTTGAAATTGATTTATATAACCAACTAGATAAACTATAGATAAGACTAGAGGCAGATCTTTAGTTCAAACAAAAGTCCGATCTATTGTTTATATAGACTAGAATATAATTTATGAATGATCTACAGATCAGACTAGCGATTGATTTATAGATAAGAGAAGACAGTGATATGTAGACCAATCTAAAATAAAATATAGACTTTCCTATAGACTAGATCAGACTAGAGACTGGTCTATAGATCAATTCAGAAATTGATTTCAATACCATACTATAAAGTGATCTAAATGCTAAACTATAAACTGATCCATTAACCAGACTAGAGACTATACAATGGACCAAACCAATAAATAATCTATAGACCAGGCCATAAAGTAATATGTACAGCAGACTAGAGACTGATCTATAGAGTAGTCTAAAAACATATCTATAGATAAATTATCTTATCTAAAGACTTCTCTATAGCTCAGACAAAAAACCGATCTATAGTTTAGATAATAGACTGATATATACACCAGACTGGGATGTACACCAGACTAGAAACCAATTTGTACAATATACTAATAACTAATCTATAAAGAAGATATTGATTTATAAATAAGACTAAAGACTGGTATACAGATTAGAGACTGATATATAGATAAAACTAGAGATAAATCTATACATCAGACTGATCTGCATAACAGATCTGATAAGAGACTAATATATATAACTGAATAAAGCCTGAACTATAGTTCAATTTGATCAATTTGTGGGACAAAATAGTGAGTGATCTATAGACCAAACTAGACATTCATTTACAAACGAATATCTATAAGTATATGAAACTGGTTTATATGTAGATTGAACTAGAAACTGTTCTATATTTCAGACTAAGCTGGGATTTACATATACAAATTTTTTAGAGGGTTTTGATTTTTAAAAAATTGTGCTTATAAATTTTCTATAAAGTATACGGAAGTCCTAAAATTTCTTTAATCTTGTCTCAAAACAAAAGACTCAAGACACAAGCGTGATTTTTCTAATACTTCTTTTACATAAAAATACAATTCACTAAAATAATCAAAGTTGCCATAATATTAATTAATCTTATTACCACAACCACTATGTAGTATTTAGTTGTAATTACAAACATGCAATTGTTTATACATATAAATAATTTTTAATTCATATTTTCGGATTTATTTAATATTTTACCTTTTCATTCTTTTTTTTTTTTTTTTTTTTGCAAAAAACGACAGATGTGAATAGAAAAATATTATGTAATTATTTCAACAATTCATATTTATTTATATAAATTTTTTCAGTTTTAATTTCAATGCCAATGTATATTTTATAAAAATGTACATATGTATGTCTGTCTATCAGTATGTCTCTCAAATAAGAAATCTGTTACAGAAAAGTCCATGCCAGTTAATTCAATTGTATCTACTTAAATTGTGTGGAAAATATTAAAAGAAAAACAGAGTAACAGATTTGACACGCCATATTCATATAGTGGTAAGAATATTGTTTTTGCTGTTGTTGTTGTTTTTACTTTATTATATTTTACATTTTGAAAATATGGCACTAATTATTTAAAGCCTTAAGCATTTGCCATGAGAATATGAATATGAAAATGTACTTGTCTACATTAATACACCAATACTTTTACAAAAAATATCAAAATTCTATGAATGAATGTTTTGAAAAATGAAAAAAAAATGTTTGCATTGTGTTTGCCGTCGAAATTGTTATAAAATGTAACAATATTCAGCAATATCAACAACTTAACCAACTGCCAAAATGCTATGAAATGCCAACACGTAGTTCAATATTATAACAACTAGATAGTTTTTTATTTAATTTTTTTGTTAAATACATACATTTTTTTATTTATTTTCTTACTTATAGAAATCCAAAGACAATTGCATTCTTTAAAAAGGCGTGAAATCTTGTAATTTCAAAATAAAACTGTTGAATTTTAAAGTTTGATGTGAAATATTCTATTCAAATAAAATCTAGATCTATAATAATCTATAAATCAGAATATAGATTAATCTAAATATATACTTATCAGAATAGATGCTGATCAAATGAATGAGAAAGAAGTCTGATCTATAAATCAGAATAGAAACAGATTTATAGATTAAGAATAGACACTTATCTAAGGATCAGAATAGAGTTTAATCTGTATAGCAAACAGATCCGTAGATCAGAATAAATATTAATAAGATAGACACTAAGCTATAGGTAAGAAAAGAGACAGATCTATAGATCAGAAAAAAATCTAACCTATAGATCGAAACAGAAACTGATCTATAGACCAGAACAGAGATTAATCTATAGATCACAAAAGATACTATATAGATAAGAATAAAGACTGATTTATTGATTTCAATGAGGACTGAGCTGTGATCCAGAATAGACAATGATCTATAGAGGAGAAGTTAGACTGTTCTGAATATAAGAATAAAGATTTGCTGAACAGAATAAAGGGTAATATATTAATCTTAATAGAGATCATATTAAATACTGATCAGACTGATCTGTGAATCAGTGCCCCGTTTCTGTAATTCTCGCATCGACAAAATCTGTTGAAAAATTTATGATTATCTTGTGTAAAACAGGGTGAGTACAAGAAATTTAAAAAGTTCTTATTAAATTCTAATGAGTACAGTTTAAAAATAATCTGAGTCACACTGTTAAAAACTGGAAGACTATTATATTTTAAGTTTTTTTCTCGATTCGAGAAAATTACAGAAACGAGGTACAGGTTATAGATCTATATAGAATCTACAGTTCAGAGATTAGATCAGAAACTGATCCATAGATTTATATAGAGACGAGAAAATAGACTTTGATCTGTAGATCAAAGAATAGAGACTGATCTATAGATCAGAATAGAAGCTAACCTATAGATCAGAACAGAAACTTAGAAATATGTATAATAACAAACATCAACTTATCATTACAATTTTAGAGTCTGATACGAAATTGATCTATAGATCACAAAAGAATAATGGATAATATATAGATCATAATAGAGACTGATCTATAGACCAGGTTATGAACTGATCTATAGATAAGAATAAACTGCTCTATAAATTAGAATAGAGAGATCTATAGAGACTGATCTATAAACACATATATCTATAGATCTGTTTATAGTCTAATCTATAAACCAATTTATAGACTAATCTATTGATTACAATAAACTGATCGGTAGATAAGATTATATACTGATTTAAAGATCTGAATGGAGACTGATTTCGAAATAATACTGATCATTAAATCAGAATAGACACAAAATTCTATATTGACTGATTTATAAATCAATAAAACTTCCTGCCTTCTGTGGCATACACTACTTAGTATATCCCCTATACAATTTATCCACATAAACCACATAACTAACCAAGAAATAACTACATAATCAAAAATAATTTTAATTCTTTAACCAAATTAACGTCATATTTTTTTATTATTGAAAATTAAACAGCATCAAGGCAGCAGTACTTGTTTTATTGTTGTATTCAATTCAATGTAATTATTTGCACGTTTGCACTAGGTATGAGTAGAAGCGTGTAGGGGTAAATTAATATATGTTTCAATGTGTGTGTATAGTTTTGAGTAAATCCCTGCAGTTTGCGGTAACTGTATTTTTGATTATAGAAATAGCTAAGTGACTAGTTTTTATATCAAACGCCTGTCATTGGAGCAAGTCAATTAACTGAATAGACTCTGCAACAGATAACTTCTGATGAGTAATGGAACTACTTATCTGTAGATTATTTGGGGACACTAAAGTGATGTTTCTCATCCTCTCAGCATTAATTTATAATAACTCTTCAAAACACATGGTTTATTATTAAGAGACAAAATACTTCCTAAAAGGAATACACTGACCCCTTGTAAAACTGCTGGGATCATACTCACTCACACTATGATGGAATTTAAATTTGAATTTTTAACGTATTTGTTGTGCAAAAAATAGCAAAGAAAAAATATTGGTCTGTTGGTCACGTAGGCCAAAACACTTGTCATGGTATTGAAATTAGTGTATGAAAGTTTTTAAAACATAAAAAACTATTCTTTGAATTAAATAAGATTTAGAAAACAACCACTTACTAACTTTAACTATTTATAGTACGTTAGTTAAGCATATAATTAAATTTTTATTACTTTTTAATTGTTGACAACCAACAAAAAGCTCGTGTTTCCATGCCTGCATTTTAGAAAAAAAAAATCAAACAAACAATGCAAAAATTGGTTCATTTTTATAATATTCAGAACTGCAGTAATCAGGTCAAGGTGTTTCAAGGTTAATTTGAAAAATATTTACATATTCATGTATACATTATTTTTGTTGAAAAAAAGAATAAAGAAAAAACGACAAGTTCATTTTAAGAACATGACGCTAGACTTTTTATAAATGATAAAAATTATATTTCGTACAATGTATTTCAGTTCTACGACACAAAGAATGATTTATGCCGTTTGCATTTATTTTCAGTTTAAAAGATTATAATCAAAATATTTCACATACTGTGAGTAAAGTTCTAAACATTCTAATATGTAATATATCACATATAAATCGATAAATCAGACAAAGCTTGAATTTTATATCAGACATTATAATGATCTTAAAATCTGCACTACTAGATCTACATAGATCAGACTAAATATAGTCCAGACTTAAGGTTCGAGTAAACCAGATTGTCGACTGAAATATGGAATATGCTTTAGACTGATCTTTAGATCAGACTACAGACACAAAGTACACGCACAAAACGATTTCATTTTCTGAGGGGGACTTTGTATGGGAGCTAGGATCAAATTAGGCCCCATCATTACGAAAACCGGCAGTATCATTTAAACTTACATAAAACAAAATGTTTGCTGATTTTTCTAGCAATAAAATAATATTTAACATACATATTTAATTATGAACTGATATTTCCTATTTTGCGGGTAAGATTGTGTGGGGGCTAGATGAAATAATGAAGCGATTTTAACCAATAGGCTTCGTCCGTCAAAAGAAACGTTTGTGCCAAATTTCATCAAATTGTCTTGAAAATTACGACCTGTAGTTTGATTGACATGAACACACAGACGGATATAGCCAAATCGATTCCGAAATTATAATATTTCTGTGCGTTTTGCATTCAGAATTAAATATTTCGAAGAACTCTTATTTTTCATGTCTAAATTAAAAAGAAAACATAGGTATTTTGCAAAATTATAAAAAATAAAGTCATCCCTTAAATTACAATGTCCTTCGTTTTAATTTGAATAACATAAAAGATACCGTTGAAAACATAGCCGGCTTTTGGCAGATTTTAAGTCGCCGGCGAAAATTTTAGTTTCAGCTGTTGCCGCCGATAATTTTTGTCGACGCTGGTCTCTGCGACCGTATGATAAACATTTGTGCATTTCGGTTTTTCTAGAAGAAAAGAACCTCAAACACTAATAAACAAATCGTTTGTAATTTTAAGTAAAAGTTTACAAATATTTCTGTTAAATTGTAATTTATATAAAGAAAATGTTACGTTGCTACAATCGAGGATGCGGCCAAGAATATGAGCCAGAAAATAACAAAGACGGTAAGTAAGATGTTTAAACAAATGAAAACCCTAAACCATAAATTTTGTAAACATTTTACAACTTTTTTAAAAATAGTGAATGAAACTATTGATAAAATGATAATAAAAGGACAAGATTTTAAAAACTATTTATTATAGTTGCCTTTAAAGCAAAAATCTGTAAAATGTTTATTGAAAATAGCAAAATTTATGGATGTATCTTTTCGGTTGTTAAACACAAACCCCCTGCTTGAGTTTTATTTCAATTCAAAACTATTTTAGTGTGTATAGCGAATATTTATCTAAGTTTCGAGAAATTTCCATGACTAATCATTGGAGTGGGGGTTGTGATTTGTTCTCTTTTCTAGATTCTTGCCGTCATCATCCTGGTGAACCTTTTTTCCATGATGCCTACAAAGGTTGGTCTTGTTGCAATAAAAAATCTGTAGATTTTACAGAATTTTTAAGCATAAAGGGTTGCACCCTTTCAAAACATTCAAATATCAAACCACCAGAACCTGAAAAACCAAAAACTGAAAACAAAGATGAAGTAGTGGTAGTTAGAGCGCCTATTAAAGAATCAATGGAAAGACCACCTGTTGACACTGCCATGACTGAACTGAAAGCGACTGTGGCACCGGCTTTAAAAGATTTAATAGATAACTTGGTGACGAAAGATCCCGTTTTAAATGATTCCTTGAAATCAGGGTAAGTTGTTGAAATTAAAGTATGTACATACATATGGAAAAAAAGTACTTAATTCGGAGAGAACATTACAGTGAAATTGCTATTGGCACCTCTTGTAAAAACTCTGGCTGCACTTACTCTTACACCGGTACTGCTTCCGATAATGGTGAATGTCAGTATCACAGTGGTGTACCCATCTTTCACGAAGGCATGAAATATTGGTCTTGTTGCCAGCGTAAAACTTCAGACTTTGCTGTGTTCATGGCTCAGAAAGGTTGTGTTTATGGTCAACATAAATACATTAAAGAGGACGATGACAAGAGGGTGGTACAATGTCGTTATGATTGGCATCAAACGCCCAAAGATGTCATTGTTTCAATCTATGCGAAAAAATATCATTATGCCCAAAGTACAGTAGAAGTAAATCCTGTACGTCTGCATTGCATTTTAGTGTTTCCAGATCAAGAAAACGCTAAATTTGAAATTGATTTAGAATTGAGAGGTGTAAGTAGTTCTTGCCTTGAGTTAAATGATATTGTTTTATCCTCTAAAATTTCATAATATTCTTTGAACTTCCCTTTTTCTAGATTATAGATGTTGACAATACTAAGGTCCATATGTTTGGCACTAAAGTAGAGATTACCATGCCTAAAGCCGAACCATGTTCATGGGCGAAATTAGATTTCCCAAGGGAAAAATTACCGCCACCAGTTAAAGCCGGCCAACAACCAACAAGAACAAAAACTGTTTCGGTTAACGAGTCCGATGATGATGGCTTCAATTTGGATGACATTGAGGCGGTAAATGCTGGTATACAACTGTCCGAACTGGCTTCTACTAAAAATGATTTAGATTAAATTTGTTAGCTGCATAAATTAATTTAAAAAGGATTTTGTTATCCCAACTACATGTTTCATTTCAAAAAGCCACTATATTAATATTTTTTCTCATACAATTATTCTTCAACTACCAAAAACAAATCAAATTTTTCTTTTTATAAAAAATATAGACAAAAATATGCTTAAAATTTCAACATATATTAAAGAGTATTCAATTTAATGTTTAATCATCACCGGGCACCCAGTCCTCATCATCCTCATCGTCATCTTCATCCAAATCAAGTTCACCAATTCCTTGGAACAAGGTTTCATCAATTTTAACACTTTCAATACTGTCACCAGCTTCCAACAAGTATTTAATATCAGACTCATTGAGGGTGTTATCACGCATGAACAGTTCACGTCCAGTTAGCTTTTTGCAATCGGACGATTTTTCTCTTTTGGCGGCTATACCGGTGCTTTCCTCAAATTCCTGTTTCCATTTCAAAAAGGTTTCCACTGTGACACGTGTACCTTCGAATTTCTTACGTTCTGCTTCTTCGGATTCCAGTAGTTTACGTTCGGCTTCCTCTTCTTTGGCTTTTTTGAATTCATCCCATCTCTCATTTAACCATTCTTGGGCAGTACTCACTAAACTGAATATCATTTCCATGCCAATATATTCCTCTATAGATTTTTCTATATGTTCTAATAGTCGTTTTTCATAGCCTTCCTCAAAGTTGACGGGCTCATCGATTTCCACTAAAGGCGCCTCATCGGGATAAGTGGGTGTGTAAGTGAAGACCAAGAAACAGGCCAAACCATTTTCTCCCTGCTCTTTATCGTACTCTTCGGTGGCTATAGGTATTTGGAATTTGTGCAAAGGCTCTGTCTCCAAAACTGCAAGAAAAACCAATAAAAGAAATATTTACTATTGTTGTTGAAAAACCACTTACTCTCCATATCGCCACAGTAAATGGAGTCTAGGGCCTCAATTTCATTGTTCTGGTCTTCCTGATAATTTCTACTCATTTTATATCGTCTTTATAAATAAATCCCAACGATAAATAATAAAATTAAAGAAATTTGTCCAAATATTTCGTGGCAAAAGAAAATAATACCCTGCAAATGTGTTTGAGGTTAAACTCTACAAAAATGTCAAAATTATTTTATAAACAAACCAAATAACAAAGATGCCACTCTACTAGTGTAATTGCAGCGTTTTTTAATAATTTCAAATTGGCAATACTGCTATTTATACCAAAAAGTTGCCACTTTTTGTTTTTATCTTGTATTGACATTCTTTGCAAAAGTCACTTTGACAGCTGTCTTAAAAAATTTGAGGTTAGACAATTTTATCAACGTCTCTTGTGAATTTGCTTTGGTTTTGCAAAATTTGAGATATTAGGTAAATTTTATTAAAAAAAATTGTGTAAAAATTAAAAATAAATGTATAGTTTCTTTAAAATGTTAAGAAAAAATCATTAATAATAGACTTGTTTTATTATTTTAACAATTTCCTTTTGTTTTTAAGGTTTTTCTCTAACTTTAACGTTAGTCGCCGCTGCATTACATAACTTCAGAAAAAAAACAGCAAAATGTCTCAAGCTCCCGTACGTGTATCTCCTTTGATCAAATTCGGCAGATGGTCCTTGTTGACCCTTGGCATTGGTTATGGTGCCTTCCACCAAAACCGCTTGTCCAAGAAGGAAGAGAAGGTACGCGAAATCGAAGCCCAACAAAAGGTCATCCGTGATGCCAAATTGGCTGAGGAAAAGAAACGCAGCGCTGCCGCTGAAATGCGTGCCTTGGAGGAATTGTCGAAACCCACCAAGAAGGCATAAATTCACAATTTCAAAATGTATTTCGTAAAACTTTATTTAAATTAAATAACTAAAAACAAAATTAATGAAATAATAACATCATTTGGATTTAAAATCTATACAAGATGTTGTTGCGTGTAAGTGTAGTAGTGTATGGAAGTGGTCACTTTATTTGCAAGCCAACACCGATCGAAGTAATTGCTGTTTTATAAAGTTGTTCTTTAAAAAAGCTCAACTTAATATGCAAACATTGTTAATTTTTAAGAATAAAGTTGGAACTGAATGCGATAAAAAATGTGATTTTACACAAACCAATTGTTTTTTGATGAAGTGTTCTACAAGTTAATTAAAGGATTTGTAGAGAAAGTAATATGAAATCGTGTAGACCACCTGTTTTATGTAAATACTATTTCAAATTTGAAGTGCTTTTTGAATTAATCAGGGTTGTCATAGAATCCAATCATTGTCGGAATTGGTTTTGAAAAGGAACAAAAAATACATTATTGGTTTCATGAAATCTTATATTTTCGGTTTTTTGCTCGATTATGAATCGTGTTCTATAACAGAAAACTAATAATATTAGATTTTATTAAATCTGATTACGTTTTTTTAACCTTTGAAATCCAGTTCCGGAACGGAGACCTATTTGTAATAAAATCCGAACTGGTTTAATTTTTTCGATCTATATAAATTATATAAAATTTGGTAGTACTAATTTTGTTCCATCGAATTACCTTAAATTAACTTTTTTCAATTCAATAATCTTATTAAGTAAATTTTTCTAAAAAACACAATTGTGATTTCTTATTACAAATCAGGCTTTTTATCATAATGGTCACGTGCATAAAACATTAATTCCTTAATTCTTTTTTTGAAATTGAGTAATATTTTAAAGAATTAAAGATTCTTCAAACTAATACCACACGATTAAATTCCAATAATTAAGCCTTAAAGCTTTCGATGTAGTTGAATTAATTCTCCAATGAATTAATTCCTGCAGAATGTTCAATTCCTTCTGAATGAATTCATTTTGAATTAAAAAAAAACTTTTCCAATTGATTTTTAAATTCTCTCTGAATAATAAAAATTTTGTTTCAATTTAATCTATTACAAACTGAATTCAAAAATTTTTCTTTTATTTAATTTATAATAGAAACAATTATACAAATTAGAATTCAATAGAATTCATTCCTAAAAAGAATTAATTCTCTTAGGAATTAATTCAATGGAAATTTAAAACCACGAAATTGACTTTTAGAATTTAAATTCAATGAATAACTTTAAAATAAAGTAATGTAATGTCTAAAGCCGAATTAAAAATATAAGGGAATTAATTCCAAATAGAAATTATTCATTCTTTCCAAGCTTTATGTACCTTGCCACTTCGTTGATTTGTTTTAGCAAATACACAAACCTTAAACTAAATACTATAACAACTGGCAACTTCATTGATATTTTGTTTTCTCTGTAAAACAATAACTGTGGTAGCACAGTTGTCAGAAAATAAAATTAATTTGTGCGGGAAGTTGATCGAAATGTTAAAAAAGTTATTTTTTCCGGTTCAGTGTAATAAAAAAGTGTTTTCAAATGTAAAAAAAGTGTTATTAAAGTGAAGAACTGCAACGTTTTTAGGACATTATTAAAAAACGAATAGAACTTTAGTAAGAAACTTAAAAACTAAATAGTGACGCGTCGTGTTGGTAAAAAGGAATTAAACTGAGAAAAAAACGAAGTTTTTCAAAAGCTATCGTACATTATTAAATTGTAAAGTGTTTGTTACAAAATCTTCTAAAAAATTTTTATATAAATTATAGCTGCGAAAGGGTAATATAATTTGCACCACCATTAGCATGCAAGTCAGACATTAAACATGCAAAAAAGACAGCCAGCCATTAAGTCAATAACAAAAACAACAATTTATCTCACATAACGGCACTTACTGCAGGATTTCTCTTGTTTCGTTGGCTTTCTTATTGGAAATAGATGAATTGTTAGAAAATTTACCTGCCGGAGTTAAAGATTTCGTTGAAAAATTTTTTAGTTTGTAAAGTTTTCAAATATTACAAAAAATGAGGTTTTATTTTTCTCTGTCTTAAGCTAAAATCAAAAAAAATCATTGTAACACCCATGACACATTTATTGTTGCAAGAAAGTTCTCCACGTGATATTGTTTTAAATTCATATGTGACAAAAATTAGGGCAAAATAGGGTATAAAATGAATGTTATGTACAGTGTCTCTCATAAGTATTCGAATTTAGGTAAACTATGAAAAGAAACCAAATTTAATAATATATTTTGTGTGGGAAATAAATAAATAAATTTGTTATATTGTCTAGATAGTCTTTAGTTTTGATATCACGCCCCTTAAAACTTGAAAACTTTACATTTACTTAAATTAGTTATGCTTTTTTTAAAAAAAGTCCATGAAACTACTTCACAAAAGTATGCGAATTTTTCCTGTATTTCATATTTGATCATATTATACGATACACACATTTTAGAATCGCATGGTTTTATGCTTAATATGGTTTTAAGGGGTTACTATCAACCGCATGGATATATTTTTGACCCATTTGGTCCACAATTTTGGGGGATTTGTACCCTCTTTTCATGTAATATCATTAAAATGGCGATTTTTGGCTATATTTGTAATGTTTTCACCCTTTTTCCAGAGATAAAACCAAAATTTAATATTGGAATTAAATAGAAACCATAGGGTATCTAAAAATAATATTTTTTGTTATAAGGATCTGTACTTAAACGTTCCAAGATGTATTTTTGCTATCGTTTTGCAGTTTCTAATTGAATTATCTGGATCATAAGTCCCTTTTCGTACCTCTAGGGACGATATTTTCCGACAAAGTTGTCTAGTGTATATTCATGTACATATTGGCACTAATGTATTTTAAATTTTCAATATATTATAGCGGTATACAACCCCAAAACATGCCTTAACAAAACGTCATCCTATATAGTAGATTTCAGTTTTTACTACTCGTAACTTTCACGCTTATGTTGCCCGTTACAATAACACTGTAAGTCCTAAATTTTGGTTTTAATTTGATCATAGTAAATAATATTTAAACACATATCAACATTTTTGATGTGATCATAATGATATCGTGCCATGCAGCATGGAGGCCATTGGTATATAAAAATAATGATTTTACTATTTTGAATGGTGTTTCTTCGAGGCATGTTTTGGAGTTGTACACTTCCACAACACATTGAAAACTTAAAATGTATAAAAGCTGATATCTAAAAGAATATATACCAGAAAACTTTCCCCGAAAATAGTTGATCCTAGTATTATAAAAATGGACTTAAGTTCCAATATATTGAATTAGCGAAAGAAGAATGATCCGAATAATTTATCTTGGAACGTTTAAATACAGATTCTTGTAACAAAAGATATTATTTTTAGACACCCCAAGGGGTCTTTTGAGTCCCAATATCAAATTTTTGTTTTATCTCTGGAAAAAAGGAGAAAAATTTACAATTATGGTCAAAAATCGCTATTTTAATGATATTACATGAAAAAAGGGTACAAATTCCCCAAAATTGTGGACCAAATGGGCCAAAAATATATCCTTTCCGTGGATAGTAACCCCTTAAAACAATATTACGCATAAAAACCATTCGATTCTAAAATTTGTGTTGCGTATAATATGATCAAATATGAAATACAGGAAAAATTCGTATACTTTTGTGAGGCAATTTCATGGACTTTTTTTTAAAAAAGCACAATTAATTTAAGTCAATACAAATTTTTTAAGTTTTAAAAAGCGTGATATCAAACATAAGGACTATCTAGACAATATAACAAATTAATTTATTTATTTTGCACACAAAATATATTATTAAATTTGGTTTCTTTTTATAGTTTACCCAAATTCGAATAATTATGAGAGACACTGTAGTTATAATTATTTTTATATATTTTTTGTTTTAGTTTCAGATCTGTTAACTCGACCATATACCATCAAATGGTCGCTTTTAAATTTTGGCTGTTCTGCCTTAGATAAATGTACTCGTAGCACTACAGAATTTTCTAGTATAAAGGATGTCAGCAAGTGACATATTCTTTTACAAATGTCCTTGGCCTTACAACTGCCTCAAGAACCGGATGGTTTAGCTGGTGGTTTTACTTTCATTGGCACTGAGAGTTCTTTTTCCTCGAAACGTTTATTTGAAATATACAAAACATTTGCTGAACGCTATCCTTCGTTAGATATTAACTAAAGTAAGCCTAAATTTTTATTTTAAAAATTAATGCTTTCTCAATGCCCTCACAAAATTGGCAACTTCTTTCAGCAAGTTCCTTAGAATACAAACTTTCAGTTTTATTACTATAATCTTTATATGAATTTATTTTGTATTTTCGATATATTCTAAACATACTCTATGTTCTAAACCTTTTGCTGTACTTCTATAAAACGAGTTCATTTATTTTGTTTAAATGCTTTTATAATTTAATAACAAAATTACCAACTTCATGCTTTATATTTCTAAGAATATGGTTTTTAACTTTTGCTATCAAAATTAGGACCTCCTTTTGATTGGATTTTCAAAATTTGGATTTTTAAAATTTTTTTGAATAAAAAATAACCTCGTAATTTTAAAAAGTTTTAAAATCAAATGTCTTGTACTATTTCATCACTGATTTCGTCATTGTGAATTGATCTAAATAATATTGACTGTGGCTGCTGTCTTTCGAACTTATGCAAACTCAACAATTATTTACTACTTTAGCAGAACTGTGCCTTCATTTGTGTTAATCAGGTGAGTACGAGATACTATTGGATGTATTGTTATTGTATGTGTTTATAGTAATTGAATATTCAATTTTACAATGCTGAAGGTTTTTATGATAAAATTTAATATACTTGATTTTTCACCATTTTGCAAAAATTTTATAAAAAACTTGTTATTCTTTTTTATGCTTTTTGCAGATAAATGAATTATCAATGATTTCATATACATGCATATTTTATAATATTACATTATTATTAATCATTTGTCCTTATTGAATACTTTCTCTAACTTAATTTGTCGTTAAACGGAAATATTATTGAAATTTTCTGAATTTGTTGAATGATTCCTATATCAGAATGTAAAGATTTTTCCGAAAAATGTTAGTTAGTTCTTTTAACAGTCTCATTAAACTCGTTCCAATAGTAACGAGTTCACTATTTTGAACATAAAATTATAGTTGTATAGAATAAATGTCTACTCTTTATCCTCAATATTAAACAAGTACCAAGTAGGTACAGCCCATATTCTTCAGTTATAGTATAGAACAAAGAATAAACAAGAAGTGAAACGCTGTCATTTTTTTACAACAATAACATTACGCTCTTTTCACAGACGAGTGCTGTGTAAATCCAACACATATGTAAAAATTTTATTCTCTCTCCAAACTTCAAAACTTTTTCGCGAAAATTTGAGGATAATAGCACTTTGAAATATTTTTTATCACTTAACATTATATTTTATATTTTTTTTGCACAATTTGAACACATTTAATAGCCCGAAAATAATATATTTTTTACAAACAAAAAAAAAAAATATTTTTTATTTTTTGACATTGAATTTTTGTTGGTTGAAATTAAAACTAAAAAAAACAATGTTGTAAATTTTCGTATGGTAAACAAAAAAAGATATTTCAAATAAATAATTTATTTTTTCAATATTATAGATTAAAAAACAAATAGACGTGTTTATAAAATGTTTGTAGATAAAATATGTGGAAAATATCTTAAGAAACCTTTCAAAGTATAAATTGAAATGTAATATTTTTTTTTTCAATATTTTTCAATACGATTTTTTGCAACTATGTTGACTTGAGAATTCTACTAATACATTCTTAGAGTTAGGTACCGGATGACAGTAGACTTAGGTACTTTTGACAACAGTTTCATTTCTTATTTATTCTTTGGTATAGAACTTGTTATTTAACTTATATACTATTTATGACTCACATTTGTGAGAAGGGAATACTTAAGTTTGTCATTCCATTTGTAATTACCACAATCAAATTTTTTGACCATATACATTAAACCAGGGATGGCATAATTGGCACGATGGTACTTTTTGATGTTCAAAAGTACCGTGATACTCCCGAGTCTTATTTGATACTCTCAAAGCATCTTTAAAATTTCAAATTATTATTCAAATTTAAAATTCCTAGAATGTTTTAGCACATATCTACATATAATTATCAAAAACGCATCAACTGAAAGTTCTAGAAAAAACGGCGAATAAAATTATACAGTAATGGAATTATCTTCACTATTACCAGAATAAAAGAAATCTAGTTTTAGAAGCCACTTATTTAGAAGTATGTTTGCAAATCACTAATGCAGTACATTTCGAAATGGAATTTAAAATTTTTTTCTTGATTGGCATTATATGAATATTAATCTAATTAAAATTCCATTGTTAATATTTTATGAGAAAATTTCAATATTGAAAAAATGTTTGACTTTAAGACTCATTATTTTCAAATGACAGAAACTCGAAGGTTTCAATTTCTATCTAATATGAAACGATATGTTTTGAAATTATGCATTCAACTATAGATAATATAAGAAATATTTGGTCAAAAATATTTGGACTTTAAAGCAAATTATTGTTTGTTGTCATATTCAGAATCGGATGTACTAGGAAATATCCTATGTAAGGTCTCATGTCATGGAGCGCAATGTGTAGAATTTGATATGACAATCGATTTTTGAAAAATTAACACCTACATATTTTAATTTAATAACACATATATAAGAGATTTATTGACAATAAATTATCGTTACTAATACTTGTAGCTCAATTATTTCTGAATTTCATTAAGGCCATATTTATTAAAATATAACAAAATGACTGCATTAAATTTAAATATTAAATATTTACAAAGTACAATATCGGGATGATATTTTTATTGGAGCTATTTGATACCATGTACCCATTTGCTGGACAAGAAATTTCATCAAATCATATCTAAAATGTTAACATTGAGGGATAGACAAATATTCATCATATCAAAATATAATGCCCTTTCTACTTCCGTTGTTTATTTTTTAAAAATGTCTAAATATATGTAAATGCATTTAAGAAATTACCAACTTTCAGCAAAAAAATTATTTTAGTACTCTGAGATCCAAGAAAGTACCCTCAGAAATATTTTTTGATACTGAAACACAATCTCATTTTCCATCCCTGCATTAAACTGTCGATTTAGAGATGTATATTTTTTTGTGTGTAGTTGTTGCTGGGGCTGACAGCCCTTGGCCGATAACTTCGGGTCATTCCGGTACGTAAAACCGGCTGTCGGGGAATATTTTTTTGTCTGTCTATTCGTATGTTTCTTGAAAACAATTTACTTAAGGTTACATAAATCTCTCGGATCCAAATCTCTTATAATTGTATCAGATATGCTTTCCAGAAGATTGTATTTTAAAATTGACGAGGTCGGTCTAAAAATTACAAAGTATATATATCAAACAAAGATATGTACATATTCGAATGACCTTTCATTTGGTATGCATCTTGTCTAGGAAAAAAACAATTATTTTTAATACATAATAACGCTTACTTCCACAAACCATTTATCAATACTTAATTAGTACACCTTGCCACTACGTTAATTTATTTTAGCAAATACACCAACCTTAAACAAACATCAATTCTAAAACAACTGGCAACTTTATTGATATTATTTTTTTTTTCTGTAAAAAGTAAGTATGGCAGCACAGTTGTCAGAAAATAAAATTAATTTGTGCGGGAAGCAGAGACCTGCGCCGATCGGCTCACAGCCGACTGAGCCGAGCCGCCGAATAAATTTAGAAGCCGCCGCCGCCGAAAATTTTTTCGGCTTATATCGGCTTAAATTGAGCCGCCGATTCCTATATGCATATTAATACTATATGTATTAAAATTAAACAAATTAAAAATTATTACCATTTTATATTGTTTAAGCCCCCTTCACACGAGCACACAAGTAATATGATCTGTCAAAATTTTGTGTAGAAGAGAACGGATAGGATCGTCTAAACGCAATATGTAATGAAACCATCACACATTGAGAGAAAATACGGATGGAAAATGTGACAGTCGTATAGCTCTCTTCATTTTTTTAAATGATTAAAAAAACAAGCAAGTCGCATTAGATCAGGGATGTATTTTTATGTAAACACATACAAAAAAATGAAACAGCTGTTTCCATCTTACTTTGTTATTGTTTTATACCAATCGTTTAAACACAAAAAATATAAATCATACGACTTTTATTCTCTTTTTTGTCATATGGATGGAATTTCAATTTACTTTTTCATTAGACTTTTCGTATGTAAAATGTGATCGTCTGAAGGGCCCTTTACTGAAAATTTAAAATATTTAAAAAACGTTATTTTTATATATGGTTCGAGGCATTACTCGAATTTCGTGTTTTTGAACTGAGTACTACAAATTATGCATTCCAATTCTTTATATAAATACGTACATATGTATGTATATCTGTTTACAAACAAAAAAAAACTAAAAATAAAACTCATGCTTTTAGATGTTGTATTTATTTTAAATTCAAATGAGAAAAATTTATATGTTTAAAATTTGTTAAAAAAAAAACATTCTTTCGTTTTTCTCGAAAAGACGTTTTTTGAATTATGTTAGTATTGTGAGCATTATTTTTGATTGGCCTGATGTTTTCCTTTCCATATCACAAAACTAAAAGAACTTCAATAATGTCTGTTTTTATTAATCGGAAACGTGAATACTAAAAACGTTTATTTTTAAATTTTATACAATATGGCAAATTTTATTCGGCTCACAGCCGACTTAAAGCCGCCGCCGAAACTTTTCTACATAAGCCGCCGCCGCCGTCAAATTTGCTCGGCGCAGGTCTCTGGCGGGAAGTTGATCGAAATTGTGAAAAAATTTTCTTTTTTCCGGTTAAGTGTAGTAAAAAAGTGTTTTTTAATGTAAAAAAGTGCTATTAAAGTAAACAACTACAACGTTATTAGGACATTATTAAAACAAATCCAACAGAACTTTAGTAAAAAACTCAAGTGACGCGTTGTACTGGTATAAAATAATATAATTAAGGAAAAAAGTGTGTTAGTTTCTCATAAACACTGTTAAATCAATAAATTGCAAAGTGTTTGTTACAAAATCTTCTTCAAAAGTTGAATACAAATTATAGCTGCGAAAGTGTAATAATTTGCGCCAGCATTGGCATGCAAGGCAGGCATTTAACACGCAAACGAAAGACAGCCAGCCATTAAGTCAATAACAATAACAACAACATTGGTATCTCACATAACGGCACTTACAGCAGGACTTTTCTTGTTTCGTTGGCTTTTTATTAAAAATGGCTGAATTTTTAGAAAATTTATCTGCCGGAGCCAAAGCTTTGGCTGAAAAAGGTACTTTAGTGTGTAAATTACTAAATCCAAATATTACTAAAATGGTGTTTTTCATTTCATTTGTATCTAAAGCTAAAATCAAAAATGCCGAACAGGCCATTTTAACACCTATGGCACATTTATTGCTGCAAGAAAGCTCGCCACATGATATTTACGTTTTGAAATCCTCTGCCGCAAAAATGGTGGCAAAAGAACGTATAAAGGGTAAATTATGGAGTTATTTCTATAATAATTTTTTTCATAAACTTTTTGTTACAGTTTCAGATCTTTTAACACTACCCTACAGCATGAAATGGTCTCGTTTAAGTTTTTGCTGTGCGGCCTTAGATAAATGTACCCGTGGTGGTATTGTTACTCGTGGCATTACAGAATTTTGTGGCATTTCTGGTGCCGGTAAAACTCAGCTTCTTTTACAATTATCCTTAACGGTACAACTGCCTCAAGAACTGGGTGGTTTAGCTAGTGGTGTTGCTTTCATTTGCACTGAGAGTTCTTTTCCCTCGAAACGTTTATTTGAAATGTCTAAAACTTTTGCTCAACGCTATCCTAAGTTAGATATTAACTATTTGGCCAATGTTCATGTGGAACATGTTTTGCAAAGCGTAAGTTTTTCTTTACGATAATCCTTTTGCTAAATTCCTATAGCTATGTTTAAATGCTTTCATAATTTAATAACAAAATTATCAACTTCTGGATATACATATATCCTAAAACTACGCTTTTTAACATTTCCTAATAAAAATAGCATCTGCTTTTGATTGGCTTTTTAAAATTTGGGTTTATTAAACCTGTAATCCTAATTTAAATATAAAATACGCTCATAATTTCAATCATTTCCATTAATTTCAACCATGAATTTCAATATTGACTTCATATCAGGAACAACTTTTAAAATGTGTTTCCGAACGTTTGCCACCACTGATGTCGTCGCTACGTATTGGTCTAATTATTATTGACTCGGTGGCTGCTGTCTTTCGTACTTATACAAATTATATTGAGCGTGCTAAAGATATGCGTAAATTGGCAAATTATTTACTACATTTAGCTGATAAATACAATTGTGCTGTCATTTGTGTTAATCAGGTGAGTACGAGATATTATTTGATTGTTGTTTTTGCTTATATTTATTGAAGATTCAATTTTGCAATGATGTAGGTTTTTTAAATAACTTTAGAAATTGACTCATTATTGCACTATTATAATTTGCTTTTCTACCTATATTTTATGCGAAAATATTAGAGAACCAAAATTTCTTTTTTAGTAGTTTTATAGATTTACTACGACTGTTTTGAATTGTTATCATATACGTTATAATATTACGCTATTATTTATCATTTGTTTTTACTTCTTTATCTTATATTGTCGCTAAACGAAACTGGTATAGAAATTTTCTAAATTTGTGATATGTAAGTAAGTTTTTTTAACAACCTCTTGACATTTGTTCTAATATTAATAATTTCAAATGAGCTCTAAAAAGGGTTTTTAACTACTTCAGAGGGTTGGCAATTTTGAGCCAATATTATACGTCTATAGAATAAATTTCGCCTCTTACTACCATTGGTGACATTTTTATATAAAAATGTTTAGGCTAAACTTCTAACTAGTATCAAGTATAGCCCATTAGTAAAGCTAGCTGGCATTAGTCAAGTTAGCTGTAGAACAAAAAAAAAAAAAAAACTTTATATACCCTTTACCTTCTTTAGAAGGGTTTATATAAGTGTTTGTATTCTGAATTTTTATAAATAGCGAACTCGATCTAGCGATGTATATCTGTCCATCTATCAATTCCTATGGAAATTAGTTAGCTAGTAAGTTTACTAATCCACTAATTAAACAATTTCTCTGCTTGACACCAATCTGAACGCTTCCATTAATTCACTTTACTTTTGCAATTAACATCATCATCAACAACATCTTCTTTAACATCATACAACGCAACCGTAATACTAACACAATAATTGAAACTATTATCCAATATATTTCCCCCTCTTCTCTCTCTCTGTCTCCCATCAGGTAGCCACGATCAGTGATAAACAGCCTGAAGTACCATGTTTGGGTCTATCCTGGGCCCATTTAGGTCGTACTCGTATGCGTATCACTAAAATACCCAAACAAATACAATACAATGATAAACTTTTAACGGTACGTAAATTAGAAATTCTATATTCTCCCGAAACACCCATAGAATATGCAGAATTTCTAATAACCGAACAAGGTGTCATAGATGTACCGTGCCTTAAATAAATACAACTTATTTTCTTTTTTTTTCAATTGAATTTTGGCATATATTTTATGACTGTTTTGTTGTTAATTAATATTTAAAGCTAAACATAAGTTTTGTACATTTAATAAGTTATTATACATATACATATATGGTTTCTTTCCTTTTTTGCTTTTTAAATATACATAAAGTTTAGGTTTTTATTCTTATATTCTTATAATTAATATTAGTTATTGTTAAAAAAATAGCTTAGAAGAGAAAGTTTTGTATTTATTTGTTTTAAAGGATTAATTTGAAAAAAAAAGAAATATATATACGGATTTTCTTTTATATATTTTATCATAAATGTTATGGTTATTTTTTTATTGAACAGCTAAAATTGAGCATTTTCCTTATTTATATTATTACTTAAAATTTAAGGTTTTATTTAGGGGTTGTTCCTCTAAATGCGAACGAAAATAATATTTTTTATTTTATATTAAAAGCAACAAATAAATTCGCAGAATTCGTTTGTATTTAGAGGAAGATAAACTTAATTACTTAAAATTATTTATTTATTATGTATGTATTTTATTGTGATTTAGTTTTATTACATCGTATACTTTAAATTAAAATTAATTTTTGAATTTATTTAAAATTTTCAATTTATCACATGAAATATTAATAGTTTTTTTTTTTTTAATTATAATTTATCATCTTAAAAATTCGTAGAATTATAATACTTTAAAGACTTGCTCCAAAATAACATATTCTTCACATATTATTTAATATTCTCTGGTGTTCCATTTAATAGTTTTTTTAAAGATCAAAATTAATGGCACTTTTAGGCTTTCGCGAATTGATGGCACTTTTAAGCTTTCGCCAATTGGTTTTCAAAGTTTTAGTTATTATTTTTCGTAAATATATCTAAACACATTTTAAACATTGAATTCTTAACCAATTCCAATTACTTTTAACCAATTATAGAACAGTTGAAATTTAGAGAGAACCTTTTGGACCTTTTGGACAATTGTGATAGCCTTAAAATGATTCTTATCTAATTTGGGCTGTTTTATTATTGTTGTGGTCCCCGAGAGGATCATTCGTTAATTCTAACTAATTTAATTAGATTTGTTGATGCCATATTCTTGGAATAGTTACGTAAAAGGTGTTGTACCGATTCTTCTTCGTTTTAACAAATCCTGCTATATGTTATGTGAGATTTGACATGTATTAAGAGTCAAGAGATTTAAAGTCCTTTTCTGTGAAATATAGGGTCAGACAATATTCTGCAAATGGTATTAGTGGATCACTTAAGATTCTATTTTTCTGTCATTCTTTCGTTGATTGTGTACAGTCAGCTGTTTTTGCGAACAGGATTCTTCAATTACGCACTCGATGGCAATTTTGTTTCATCGAATGTCGTCGATTTTATCATGTTTTAGTAATCGCTATTTCTAAAGAAAATAACTATATCTGTGAATCATTCATTAGCAGATGAGTTTGCTCTTGAAAGTTTGTCTATAACTAGTTCCAAGAATGACAATATTTTACAAATTCTTTAATTTAAATACACTCTTTAGAAACAGTGAGCAATACTCTAGAATAATATTTATCTAAGGACTATAACATGTTGCTATTTTAAGCGTTTAATCTGAAATTTAATGGTTCTTAGTTTAAGAACTGTAACTCGAATTTTCTTTTGTAACAAGTCTCTCAAATGCTTCTAAAAGTGAAGAACTTTTTTAAATTTTAAAACCAGTCTACGTTTGACTGGCGAGATCTTATGCTTGAATTCAATAAAGAATAAAGCTGATAACAAACCAAGTAACAATATGGGAAAAGCATAGAACTCTTCTCTAGCGCTCTGTTCTAGAATTACAGAAATACTTTTCATTTTTTAAAGCAAATTCCAAAATGGTTTTAATTAATTTAAAATTTAATAAAAAATTTCAGAATTTAATTAAAAAAGCAGTAAATAAATATGTATTATTATAACAACTCCTTGTTCAGTTGTTGCTTATATAAGAAGCTTCCTGGAAAGAGTAGTTAAGGAAATATAAGAAAAAATTCCGTTGGAAATGCCTTCATGCTGAAGGAAATGCTATCTGAAACAAGTATTAATTATTTCATTTACTTTCAAGAGTGATAGTTCATTAGTTTTAGTATATTTCAGATTAGGGAATAAAACCGAATGTTAACTTCAGTTGTCTACCCACGACAGTTGGATTATCGATCCGGATTGACTTGAACCACAACGTGAGCAAAAATTTACTATTGTGATTCTTTCGTAAACTGATTATATACAATAGATTGTAAATCGGTTTTATGTACCGGAATGATCCGAATTTATCGCCCAAGGGCTGTCAATACACAACTATATAAATGTGCGTGCGAATTTAGAAAAATGGAACAAGAAGGAATAATTTTAAAATGAATTATTTTTTTTTTCGAGGCCCTCGAAATAGGTGATTGTTTTTGAAATGATTTCATATTTTAGGTTTATAAATAAGAAATAGTCATTCGGGTCTAACTCCTGCAAATAGGGCTTAGCAATTTGTAGCTTAATTTATGGATATTTGCCATGCACACTTTACATGTTCATCTTTGCATTGTCTTTATTGTGATTAAATTCGGCACTCATCCTAGGGAAAGCTTTCTCATACCCTAGTGAACATTCAAAACTTAAACACGTGAGTCATTTGTGATGCACATGGATCCCAAAATCTATAGCAGTTTCAATCTCCGATCGGTCAACACCATGTCGTGGATTTTTTCAATTGTCTCGGTAGTTAAGCCTATAACTGAGCTTGTACAACCACAATTGTGGTTTGAGCAAACAAAATTTCGAATAATTTTAATACGTAGCCTACCAAATTTTGACAGGAGTCCTTTGACAAATGTTTGTAACTAGGGGCAGTGTTGCTCCTGTTAAGAGTTCTGAAATTCAAAAAGTCAGAGACTTATTGACTTTTCCTCGCAACATTTAATGAAACAAATTCGAAACTTTAGAAAGTTTAGAAAAAAAATTCTAGTAAAAATTGAATAGTATTACTACAAATACATATTTTATTTTTCTTCAGAAAATGGTATTACAGAAAGCACAGGATATAGTAATTATTTTTTTTATTCGATTCTCTTTAAGATAAAAAAATTAAAAATAATGACATACATTTATTTACATATTAGAAATACATATCTTAATATATCTAATTTAATAACATATATAATTGAGCTTCTTTTAAGAAATATTTAGTTATTTTAAATATCTTAGTACATATTATGCATTAAGTTTACTTTTAATAACTAGTCTATATTATATATATTTAATTTATATAGAATTAATTTAATTTTTTTGGCACACATTTAACTTTTCTTTTTTGACTGGAAGATCTTTTTTAATATTATATTCTTAAATTTGAGTAAATTTTAAATTTCCTTCATTTCAGCATCGTTGTCAGCATCCTCTGTTTCATTGTCCGTTGTCAATCCGTTTTTATTCTCAATAAAATCTTCAAATTCCATTTGATGATCTTTATCATCCACACGCTGATCCTTAATATTATCACAAATCAACATTTTCTTATCTTCCACATTATTATCCTCCTCATCCTCTTCGATTTCCTTCACTTTACAAAGGTTTTTTGTTGTTAGTTTAGTTTCCTCTTTAACATTCAATTTATTTAATTTTTGTGAACTTTCTAATTTGATTGAAGACTTTTTATCGTCAGTATTTTCAGTTCTTTTATGGGATTTTTCCTTAATGGTCAATGGTGTAGTTTCGTTGGCATTTAGTTTGGCCATTGCTAAAGCATTTGAAATTTTTGATGCAGCCAATTTACTTTCAAAATCCATTTCACCATAGTGTGGACTTTGACCATGTGCTGCTCTCAGCAATGTTAATTGCAATTCACGATGTTGCGGTGATTCTTCGAGTTTGATTTCTAATTTTTCAGTCTGTTCCAAGGGTGCTGCAGGCTCTACCGTTAATGGAATTGCATGATGATGATGTGGTATATGACGATGATGATTATGACTGTGATGATGGTGGTGATGATGACGATGATTATTTTGTGTTGTTGTTGTCTGTTGTTTCGCATTTGTGCCATTATCCATAGCCTTTGTATTATTTGATGATTTGTCTGCAGTGGAAACATTTAAAGCACCCCCTCCTGCAGCTGTTGCATTGCTGTTGTTGTTATCATGCTTTGTGCCTGCAGCATTTTTCGAGGTTTTCTCTAGTATTGCATTCAATTGTTTTTTGATTTTTGTCGTTTGTTTGGCGGTTAATTTTGCACTTAATTCATTTGCAATATTTCGTTTACTTTCAATATTACTGTTGCTGTTGCTACTACTATTTGTGTTGTTAGTGTTGTTGTTGTTGTTGTTGCTACTATTGCTGCCAGGTGAATTGTGTGAATTCTTTTTTGTTGCTGCCACTACCATTGTTTCAGCATTTGCTGATAATGTTGTTGTGGTTACTGAACCATTTGTTGTTGCCGGTGTTTTGCCATTTCCATTTGTATTATCTGCTGTAGTTGTTGAGGATGTAGATGTTGCTGATGATGTTGTTGTTGTTGCTGTTGATTTACCATGATTTGCCGATTTTACTTCGGCTGCCTCAGAGTTGGTGACATTATCTTGCCGCTTCCATTTAGTACGACGATTTTGAAACCATATTTTAACCTGAAAATTAAAAATAAGGAAATCAATTGAAGTTTAATGAGTTTAAAATTGCGGGAAATAACTTATTTTAAATATAAATTAAAGTATTTATCAAATATTTAATCAAGTTAAACCAAAAATGCATACGTATATACGAACAATTTTGATTAATTTCTGACAGGAAATTAAAAAATCTATTCATTTACCACTTAATTTAGAAAACACTTTATAGTATTAATAATTATACCCTACACCACTATAGTGGGGAGGGTATTATACGTTTGTGCTGATGTTTGTAACACACAAAAATATTGGTCCTACACCCACCTTTAAGTATACCGATCGACTCAGAATCACACAAGGACGAAGCCTATGGTTGAAATCGGTCCATTATTTCACCTAGCCCCCATACAACCGTACCTCCCGATTTGGGCTTTTTATGCCATAATTTCGTCAAATATACTATTATCTCTCTATAAATTGGCACAAATAAGTTTTATATAAGTATAAATGACACTGCAGATTTTCGTAATGATCGCCCCATATTTGACCCTAGCCCCCATACAAATCCCCCTTCAAAAATTGTCTTAAACGTCTAAAATTGACTTGTAACCATTTGTATCGCAATGAAACTCAACATAATTATCTATTATTTAAAAATATAGCCTTTTCCCAAATTTAATGAGGATCGGCCCATGTTTGACCTATACTCCTATATAAAGCCTCATTTAGAAAATTTGGTTTTTATCAATAAATTGCTTAAATACTTTGGAATTAAGGTAAAATTCAACATAAAAGTTTCTTTGTGAAAAATAAAAATTTTTAAAATATACTCATGGTGTAGGGTGTTATATGGTCGGCCATGCCCGACTATACTTTCCTACTTGTTTTTATTAATTTAATTTTTTCTCTCATGAAATCAACTGAAATCAAAAATTCGTTCCACACTAGAAAGTATTTTTTTCAAAACTGTAGGCAAAAATAAAAATTTAGCAAATTCATACATATTGATGTAATTTAAAAACCAATTAACTTTTTTCCTTCAGCATATATATATTTTGCGACACTCATACTTATGACGCTTACGCAAAAAAAAAAAAAAAAAATAAATTTAATAAAAAACTAAAACCGCTATAATAAATTTAATTAAAAATATTCTATATTTAATCTGAAGATTAATGCAGCTGCATATTTTTCGCACTTAATGTAATAGAAAATTTACTTACTATTACAATTAATGCTGCAAACATTTTTTGCGTAAATCAAATACGCTAAAAATTTAAATCATCTAATAGCTAAATACGTATTTTCCCATTTGACTATAATGCTTTATACTGGTATAAGATATATAGTGTATAAATCGTGTATCTACTATATCGTATTAGTGTATTTGGCTACCGTTTGTAATAAGTACAACTAGATATTTGCTTGACTGACGAGATTTGTAGGTTTTCTTCTCTTTCTCTCAATTGCAGTGCCACACAGGTGCTTTAAGGTATGTTATCATGACATTTAATTAAATTAAACAAAATTAACATTTATTTAATTTCAGAATCGAAACTGATATATGTATATTCGGTTTCATTCCCTTGTGTCATTCTATCTTTATTTTCAATTAAATGTGTCAATCCATTTTTATTCTCAATAAAATAATTCAATTATATCAGCCGATAGTTCTCGTCCAAATTACATTGATCCTTAATAGTATCAAAAACTATTATTCCTATATTTGTTATGAGTTTCATGACGGTAGATTCCAATAAAAAGTATTAGCACAACACTTGCTAAAAATTTCCATGAATTCTTGGATTTATTTTAAACCACTAATAAGGAATTATCAAAGGACCTTTGGGTCTACCGATAACATATATCGTGTTACCCCAGAATTTCTTGACCAATGTTCAGGGCCACTTTTCAGAGATCCTAAGATTATTTGGGATAAACCACTATTAAGGAAATCTGTGACTACTGATTCCGTATATCGTGTTATCCCAGCCCCTCCTTAAAATTCCATAATGACCACAAATCCTCTCCAGAATTTCTTGACCAATTTTCAGGGATCCTAAGATTATTTGGGATAAACCACTAATAGGGAACTATCAAGGACCTTTGGGTCTACCGATACCATATATCGTGCTATACCAGCCCCTTCTTAAAATTCCATAATGACCACAAATCCCGCCTAGAATATAGAAATTTGTTGTTTTCTTTATTTTTTTTATTCTGAAAATATTTCAGAAATATTGGATATATGATTTTGTTAACCAATTATAGCCTTTTGACTGTTAATTGGTTAACAGTGCACTGTTAACTGCAAAAATAGCTATGTTAAAGAATTTGGTTTGCGTTTTTACTAGTTAAATTCGAATTTATCTTCACACTCTCAACAAAGCCATATATACCTGCGACTACTTCTTTTTTTAATATCCTGGACTTAAACTTTTCATTTAGGGACTGACTAAATAATCTATTATCAATAAGTGATAACTATTCCAATTAAGTATTTACAACCAATTCAGATTATAAATTATGTACACTTTATCTTTCAACGTGATTCCTGTTAGTTTAATTAACACTCTTGAGAGTTTTGCAAAAACCTGGGGAATTTACACTTCAATTTCTTGATCACCTAAAACAGGCGGTCAAAAGAATGTTAAATCGAATAAACTGTAACTACTGTCACTGACTCTAGACTACCACTAAATCTACTTTCTTGCTAATATAACGTGCCCCGAATCTTGATGCTGTAGATCATATTTAAACCAGATTTTGTAGCCTGAGGTCAATGTTAAGATGAATTGCCTGTTCCTCATTGGTTATCATACCATTTTTTAAACTTTGGCTTAGATACGATAAAAACTATCTATTAGGCAACTTTAGGAACTATCTCTTGAAGTCTCCAATTATTGTATAGTTAAAAAAATTTAAAGTATACACTCTTTCAAACTTCTCTCACTCATTCCGCTTGTTGGGTGTTTAGTGAATTGTGCATTTTCGTACATGTACGTTTGCAATAGTGTCGCCATACATTAAATATATGCTATATAGTTTGTTTATATTTGTTGATGTTGGTGCTGCTGCTTTTTCGTATAATTTTTATATCTGAACAATTTTTCATACTTTTGACTAAATGAAAAACGAAATGTATGTTGCCACATTAGAGTGCCGCCAAATACAATTCAAGTATTTGCATAAGATTTCTTTTAAGCATTTTTTTTTTCGTTTAATCGTAAGAAAGCAACTACAAGAAATAAAAACTAAAAACAAACAAAATCATGAAAGACATGACAACAGTTGAAATAATTTTGTGATACCTTGCTTGTCCCAATTGCATTGCCAGCAAGGCAGTCAACGAGCCAGCCAAACAGCCTGCCAGACAGTCAGTGAGTTGCTAGTCAGCCACAGCAGGCCAGGGTGGTATTAAGAAGCCAGCTTGACTGCAAAATGTTTTTATACTTTCTTCGCCTTTACCGCTCTTTATTTAAATTTAGCATTTTACTATCTGTTGTACTAAATAAGACCAACAAAAGGCGGCAAAAGTCACATTTTATGTTTAATATAATTGCTTGGGTGGTTGCTAAAGGAAGTGTTAACAATGGGATGAAAAAATTTGCAATAGTTCACTTATTCTAATTAGGCTATAAAGATTTTATGGTTTAAATTAACTAAAAAGTAATAGCTTAAGGACTTGGTAAATTAAAAACTAGTTTCATTGCTTCTTGCTGCAACCCACTGTGCAGTTGTAGCTTCACCAAACATTAGACCACTTTAAATGCTACATTTTTGGGCTTTTTCTTACTTTTTTTTTGGAATATTAGCAAACTACTACATAATTCTAGCAGTGCTACTGCAGCGGCAGCTGATGATGATTGTGCTTGCAAACCAATTAAAATTCAAAGAACCATGAAGGCCTGTTTATATAGAATGTTTTTATTTCTCTTTTTTTTTTTTTTTGCTGCAACTACTATTTGAACACAGAAAATTAAGAACATTTTTTCAGAAGGTTCTTTATTTCTTTCTTTATACACATTTTCTTCTCATCTATTCTGTTGGAAAAATACAACTTAAAAGAAAGAACAAATTACTTTAAGGTTTTTATAATTGATGTTAAGCAGCAGTAAATTAATGATGCTTCTACCACAGTTACTGACGACGACGACGACTGACTTTAAGGCTGAAGTTATAAAGAATTTCTTTTTTACTTTTTTTTTTTGATGGTTTTGTTGTTCTTGTTATTATTGCTATTGTCCAGCTGTAGAAACTATAAAGTTTTAAATATTGTACAACAAAGTAGAAACAAATATTTCAAGTATTTCCTTTACAGTTATAAATCTTTTTGTGGATTTAATGTAAACTTTTCGGAAATAAAGAATTTGGTGAAATAAAGGAAAAGTTGTATTACAAAAAGAGGTAAAAATAATGGCTTTCAATGGTTCTTACTAAAAGGTTATTAGCTTTTGTAATATCACATTCAAATTTGATCCTTGTCTTAAAAAGTATGTACTTTGTAAAAGTCAACCACATAACACGATATCGAAGGATATGTTGGAAGAATTATTCTCAGCTCTTTCCTCGTCATAGAGGTTTTAACTTTCTATATTGACTGAAAAAATTGCAGAACAAATGCCAAAAAATTTAACGAACTGGGATGTGTATCAAATTTTTGTTGTTGCTTGACTGTGGCCTATAGTTCTTTTATGTGAAAAAATCTTCGTTTAATATAGCTGTCGCTGAGTTGATTATCTTTGACTGATTAGGTCTCGGGTCGCTTCGGAGCAAAGATCCAATTGTCGTGGGAACGGGATCAAATTGGTAATATCAGAATCTATACCCACAGCTAAGGAATCTACGAGACTATTGAAGGTGTTCTTAATTTGTACCTTGAATGCTGAGTATTTATCATTAAGAAGGCGAACATTTTCGGTCTATGGTTTTAGCCATATGATACCAAGGGAACTTGTACCCTTGGACTTTGTACTGTTCTAGTTATTGGAGAGATCCTTTAGGGATTCATAAAATGGTTGTGGATGAAATCCAAGTCGCTGGAAGAGTATATTGGTTTAAGATTAACGCATGGTGAAATCAATATTTTGGGACAAATTTGTTACATATTGGATCTTTTATCTAATTAATAGCAGCCTACAGAGGAGTGACTGCTGGAACTGTATGTTGGAAATTAGTTTACATTACAAGGTCAGTATGAAGATTGAATCAAGGGTGTGAAGGATGAGAATATGTCAGATGAAAGATTTGTGTGACGTGTTGAATGTTGATGGATGTATCGTATTCCTGTATGTGTTTCACCGATAAAAAGCATGGTCCGGTATTCGCCATGTACCAAATTGTCATCTGAGGGTTCTTTGCCATTCAGAAAAGTAACGGTAGTTAATCGCTACTATAGTTGAGGTCTTAGACCGTCAATATATGCGTTTATGTAAATCACAGAATTTATTCTATAATAAATATGGCGCCTAATTGGCAAAAGGCAATTAGGGCGATATTAAGTGATAGAATTAAATCTAAGGCCGTATTTGGATTGTAAGAAAGCTTTAACTGAATACTCTACTAGTGGTTAGGTTTGCATCGTATGAGTACCAGGACACTCGGGAGTAGTCGGCAACGAAAGGGCGAATGTAATAGCTTTAAATGGAAGGGAGCTCGAGGTAGTTAACCTGACGAACGCAAAATCATTCGACACAACAAAAGCTGAATTAAAAATATGCGTGAGGGACTCCCATAAGGCCTCTTGGAATAATGAAACGATGGGTAGAACCACAGAGCATTTTCTTTGCCACTGTCAGGCATTCGTCGAAGTTAGATCCAAGTATCTTGGAAGTGATTTTATTCCAGTGACTAACACTGATTGGAAAATTCTTAGGAATTACGTCCAGGGAACTGAGTTTCTGAACATTGAAAAATAATACATTCAGTGAAGAATTTTGTTTTTAATAAAAAGGAGCGGACAACAGGCCCGATAGTGACTTAGGTACATATACATCCGCCTATCAACCTTTCCTAATCAATTAATTCAACTTTGTCTTCACTTTTAGAAAAGGATACTGTTTATTGTCTCCGAATAGTATATGATTCAGAGTGGAGGGTTTACGATTACGTTCAGGGACACGGAGTTAATATAGATGGTCGCAAGCATCATATGGTTAAAACATGACCATAACTCATCGATTACTTTTACGACTCATTCATGACCTGTTTACAAAAATCCTAATTATGATTAATCCAGAAGAGTCTCTAAAATTGTGCACATATAAAACAATGACCTTAACGGTTCATTTGCGAGTCCATTACAAAAATGTTCTTGTTCAGAAGACTGGTCATTTTGTTAAAAATTGATCAATTTGTTGGAGTGTCGTAAACATGTTTACACCATGATAACTTGCCGAAATGATGGAGGCTACATTCAGGACGTTAAGAATCATATTGCGAAGAAATTAGCATCGTCTACTATTCGTCATCATTGGTGACTATTCAGAAAGTATTGCTAATAAAGAAAAATCAAGATAATTAGACGATTGTTTGGCATCTCGAAAGTTCGAAAAGTTGAGACTCTTGATGACTACATGGCATGACGTGTTAATAGGCAAATAGTACCTATTAACACGGTGTCCTAGGGTGACCCATATCAGAAGGAATTGACGTGTATCACACGTACTAATTCTTCTTTTGAAGAAATATTTCGTAAACTATTGGATAAACAAATGCGTTTTTTAATTGATTTACAGGTGGGATCCCAGAGTTGGACACCTCGGGTCAGTAAATATTTCTTTTTGAATAGTTAAACGTTTATTTTTCATCTACTAAGTAATTTTCATTAACTAATTACTAGAGATTTTTATAAATTTTTAATTTTTTTAATAAACTTTAATTTTTTATAATAAATTCTAACATTTTATTTATTTTGCTGCTCAAATAAGAAATAATCAGGATTATTCCTGCAATTTCAAAAAATTTCTAAAAATATGGAAAATTTTGATTGAATTATTTGAACGAATTTCAAGTAAAAACTTATTTAAATTTGTTTTAAAGAAATTCAAATTATACATTTAACCTTTCCTCTTAATACCCATAATTCTATACTTGCTTTCCCGAATAGAGCAGATTATTTTACAAACCTTTTAAAATCAACACTTAAACATTTTCCAGCAACAAGTTTACGTAGAAGCTTTTGGGCTTTTAAATTATTATTCCCTTGAGTTTAGAGATTTTTTTTCTGTTTTCTTTATTATGAATTTTCATTTTTCCTTTTTGGCCATAATACAATCTGTTTGTGCCTTGTTGGATATACATATATTTTTTTAGATTTTAACGATGCGTAATTTTCATCTTATTTTTCGTTTCACTGCATTTTTGTTGCAAAAACAGTTGCAGCAGCCTCAACTTTAATGGCGAACAATTTGATTTATGTTTATCATCACATTATTTTTTCATACTTATTAAATGTTTATTAAAGTGTAATTAACTTAAAGGCTTTAGAGGTAATATACAAAATTCTTCAGTAAAAAGTTTACGTAGCATTTGTTGTATGTTCTATAATTAAATGTCTGCAATAAATTCATGTGGTTGGGGATTTTCTTTGTTGTGGGGAGATACAAAAATGTATTTAAATCAGCACTAATATTGAGCAAATAAATAGAGATTTTAGTATAAATAAGTAGACAGTTTAATTACCTTAAAATAGATTGATCGTAATGTGATCAGTCGAGATCTTCCCGGTTTCGTAAACTTTATAATTTTTAAGTGTTTCCTTCTTAAAATTCATTCAAAATATGTATTAGAAACCTTTAATTTGCTTAACGCAGAAAAGTAATAAAATTGTCCTACAGACTGTAATGCATTATTCTTCCATTACAGCTAATACATTAATGTGTCTCCATTTTTCTTTTAAGTAAACTCTATTCTATTTTGTATTGCATTAAAATTTAAGTGTAATTAAATAAAAAACCAAAACTCTTTAGAACTTGTTACACTTGCATTTTAATTGAATTTATGATTCATAAAACGGCTCATAATTTTAAATATATCTGCCGTAACACAAAACTTTTTGATCTGACATCATTTTGTATTTCAATTAAACACTCAACATTGTGTCGCCCAAGAAAAAAAATGGATTTAATTAAAACAGATTAAATGTAGTAAAAATGTAATTACACCAACACAATAATATATCTACTTTCATCGTGAAATATTCTAAAAAAATAATGATTATTATTAGATTTATTGTACTTGATAAGAGTATGATTAGTTTGATCATTGATTTGTATTAGTTTATTTGTAAACAATTTAATATGAAATCATCTGTAAAAACGATAATTTTAAAATTCGGTGAGCTTAGCGCGTTTGTTAACATTTAGACAACGGATGTGTATAAAATTTAGATTTCGACAATGAATTGTTACAATGTTGACAACGCAAAGTAGTGTTGTCCTAAGTATATATATACTTTGACAACAGATGTTATTGAAAAATTATAAACTCTTTGGTGTCAATTTGGTACCAGGCGTGTATATTTCCTTTTCCCTCTGTGTAGATCATTTGAAATATATATAGGTAAAACTATAGTTTTCTTGAATTATTCATATCTGCAACATTTATGGAAAGATTTCGTAGGTTTTAAAGAGCAAAATTTTCGAAAGCATATCTGATAGAACTATTTTTACTATTGATCTAAGATCTGGACCACAAAGATGTTTCGGCCCTTCAGAAAATAATTTTCAATATCTCAAACATTTATGGACTGATTTTGCTGGTTTTAAAGAGCAACATTTGATTATAAGTTTTACATGGACGGATGGATGGACAATATAAAATTTATTAAAAAAGTGATTCTCAGCAGATTGGTAAACTTAAGGTGGGTGTATAGCAATAGGTCGATACAACACAGGTTGTGAATATGTCTATAGTTTATGAATAGTATTGTTTTTGTTCTAACAGTTTCGTTATTGTTGGAGAACAACTTTCAGTTGATACAGCTATTTGCTGAGATGTTTATCTGCGGTCGATTTGGGTCATTGTGGGAAAATAGTCTATTCATAGGTGCTGCTGCCGAGCTTAATGTTGGGAATGTGTAGTTAGCGAAAGAATTGGAATAAAGAATAAATACGGGCTATGAGGAGCTCTACCCAAATGTTTTTCTCTTTGAATTTGTCGGATGAAAGAGTTGATCGATTGTTATTTGTATTGTTATTTGTATTGTTATTTGTTTGCTATCGATAAAATTTCCTTCTTCGAAGTGCTTTAGATGATTACCTGCCGTGTTGGCCTATCTCACGGTGGTCTTTTTCAACCACTGAGTGAGCTTTGTGACGACTCACCACCGCCCCTTCAATCTTCAATGAAGAAATCAGGTGGCAATTTCTGTACAAGGCTAAGCCGGTCCATGTACAAGCACTTTCAAGTTCAAGTGTTCGAGCTATCTATCTCTGACCATTGCTGCCCCGTTGCTTAACTTCCGAGATGTAAAACATCTCTTCCGTTTACAACCACGCAGAGACGTAACCGGTAGACCGAAGTACGAATCCATCAAATAAGCCGAGACTTTGTTCTTACTTACAGTGACACACTGTGGTAATTCTGATATGAACAGAGTTTACTCTGAACATATCTGGACAAGGAAGGAAAATTTAATGGTATCACTTGTGTGTGATACCTTTCATCCATCATCATTCAACCCAGCACACTTCTCATTTATCCGACAGATTCATAAGAGAAAAACATACGACACACTCATTTAGGTATACGGGTGGAATGAGGCCCGCATACCTCTATATTCATCCCCTATCATATACAATTGACACCAGCTCATTTCCAACGCTTAGTCCCACAGTCATTCCTCTATGGGGTATCTGTTGTCATTCGGCAACAGCACCGAACATATCCCGAAATATTGACTTTATCTTACATCAGTCCTTTAACCGCCACTTACTCTCCCCGCGAATTTGGGTTTAAACCACAGCCACTACGTGGATCCCGAAGGAACCTCAACCAACTGACCAGCCAGGACATAGTCTTGCGGACAACTGGCCGCCCGTAGTACCAGATTATGTGGTTCTCTGGTTAGACCCCATGTCAACTCATACCAAGGACAAGTCGAGGAGTGAAGTGGCATCACCAGTTTATAGTCCCGGCAGACTAGAGGTACTGGTAGCACCTCTATACCCCCGGATTGCAATACACCAAGATGGGATCTATCATCAAGGAAACATGCCCGGGGGGAAATATCCGAGGTATATGTACATAAATTATGTTAAAGGTTCTAGTAGAGTAATCAATTCAAATTTTAGAACACGATATCTCCAAAAACTGATGTGAAGTGTTCAGCGCAGCTCAGAGAAGTTAACGTTAATCATTTGTTAGCCTGTGTTTCTTAAATACTAGATACTCTTAACAAATTTAAAATTTACATTACATTTAATAAAAATTTCACTTCTTTTCTATAAAAAAAATGTAAAAACAATATCTTCAGAATTAAACACATACAAAATCACATTAATGACATTAAAAGATTAAAAAAGCATTTCATTGAATAAATTTATTACAAATAAATATGTAATTAATAAATTGAATACGTTGTTTAAATCCCATATCGTTACAAAATAATTTCATTTTAATGTCTGATGAACAGACAAACCCCAGCAGACCGGACCAAAGCAGAACACAAACACATTACATACAATAATTGCAACTCATAATCATTATAATCAATTCCACTTTCAATTATAATTTCAATTTTACATTAAACGAGTAAGAGAAGTATGTATTTATACAAATATTTTTATTCTTTTTTTGGTTGGTTTTCCCATTATAAAAGTTTCATTTTCACTGCAGGTCTGTCTGTGTCTATTGGTTTTATTTATACAATTTGTAAAGTGCGTATTTCTGTCTGTTTCCGTATGTTTCTTTTTTTTCAGTTTAAACATTTAAATAATTACATTTATTTGTTAATTTTTCTTTTTTTCGACATACAAGTAGTCCTATAATAGTGCTTGGTCTCGTGGTGGCGATATTGTTTATTATTTTAAAAGTTGTTACCATATAAATGTCTGCCACACCATTAAATCCATTAAATGTACATATTTTTGTTGTTGCTGTTGTTAATTTTGTATTATTTTCATTTATTTATTATTATTTTTTTTTGTTAAACATTTTCATCATCATTATCGTTGTTGTAGTCGACGTCGTGGTATTAACAAAATGAAATAATGAAAATGAAAATGTGAAAAATGGTAATAAATATATTGAGTGTTTACTTTATGAATGTTCAAAAACATCAGAAATAACAACTGCAAAGAAATATATATAATTTTTTAAATGGCCAATAAAATAAAACAAAAAAAATTAAATAAATAAAGTGAGAAGTTTGAATAGATTCGTATTTTGTAAATGCAGAAGGTTTAAATAGTTTATTGTTTAAGAGAAATTATTTAGTTTCTCTTTTCTATGATCGTTATTAAAAAAATCGGAAAGAACCATTTGAAAAATGGTGGAATTGAGGGAAATAAAACTAAATTTTGTATGATTTTTTATTTAGTCATAAGTTTAAAGTTGTTTATTATTGTAGCGTACATCAGAAGCCGATAAGATGATGATCTTTATTTGGTGTAGTTGTGATCGTGTTCTGAAATTGATTTAACACTCTTGTCTTAACATTTGACATTAAGCTTTTTACAAGTTTTTTTTATATATTTTTGGTCCTCGAGTTGAGTTAATTAATAATCTTGTTTTGATGAAGTGGTAAGTTCTCTTTGGTAGTATATAAGACTTGGATAATAATTAAAGAAACGGTCCCTGATCCTCTATGTACAGGCTTACATAATGATAAGTGCAGTGCTGATCGTGTTACATTTCTGCTGACATATTTTTTCATAAAACTCTCATATTATGACATGGACTTGATGTAATGATCATCAACATCCTTAGAAAAGAATGAATGCAGATCAAGACTTTTCATGTTGATGATTTTGATCAGTGTAGTGGTGTTTTTGTCAATAAGTGATAAGTGGTTTGTTCTTTCTTTGCCATCTTCTAGGCTGGCATTACCTTAATAGTCGAAGTATTTGGTGTTGATATATATGTTGATCGTGTTCACTTTTATACTGACAATTTATTTCATTAATATCATGTCATGACATTTACATATATTTATGACTTCGATTTAATGCAGTGATCGTCAACACTCTTAGAAAAAAATGATCGTTGGTGTCCACGAGTCCCCTGGTTTGATCTATCTTTGTCATTATCTAGGCTGGCCATGCATCTGTAGCAGTAGTATTCAGTATTGTTACGAACTTGCTCGTGATTCAAACGCTTTACTGTGTTAGAAAAGGACACTAGGTTTCCCTTTAGCGGATCATGTGTATCTAAATTTTTGTCAGAGATGCTCTTATATGAGTTCTCTTATCGGACTTGTGAAGTTTAAACGTGAAGGTTGTCAAAGTCATCGTTCCAGGAGATTGGTTTTCATTGAACGGTAGATGAGATTGACATTATAACCAAAAATTACCAGAAATTTTTCTCAAATTTAAAGTCTAAAGTTCAGGAAAGATTGCTAAAGTCAATGTTTGACTATAGTCTAGTTAGTATCTGTGACCAAGAACTTTGGACGTTTGTTTTTCTGCTCGACATTTTGTCAATTTGTTTCTTTGCGTAGAGATAACGCAGTTTAGTGGAGTAAAAGCAGCAATAGAATACCACCTTGAGAGAACCGCTTAGTTCTCTCTAAATATCAGTTAGACGAGATTGAGTTTTTACTCAGCTTCGAAACTTAAATAACCTGTGGTTTTTCTCAAATTTCAAGTCGATATTTTAAGGAATGTTGGTTTTAAAAGCACTTAACATTGAGAAAGGCTCCTCTGAGCTGAAGTCATGGTGGCAAAAAGGCAACTGAACTTAAAAACGCTCATATAAACTCATTGTATCTCTTAACATTGACATTGAGATGAATGCTTTTGCCTGTTCTTGATCTTACCCTTTGGGAGCTCCACCTATCCTAGACTAGTTTAAGAACTAGTCCAGACACTATTCCAGGAACTAGAATAGAATACATTGAACTGGATCATACCCTATCCAGTGTGCCAGTCTATAGACTAATCAATGAACTGTTCTATTAGCTAATCTAATGATCGTGCTCTTATGTCTCTAGTTCCCTGGAACAGTACACTAGTCTGTGAACTATTCTAGGGAACTGTCTGTGTACTATTCTAGTGATTGGTTCTTCCACTTTTCCAGGGACTAATCATACACTAGACTAGTCCATATAATATTAGGTATTTGCCCTTAAGACCCTTCTAAAGACCAGTACATTCACTAGTCTGCGGTCCTGTCCATATACTAGTTTAACGACTAGTCCATACACTAGTTTATTGACTAGATTGTTCTATTTACTGGTCTATAGATTGGTCCATTAACGAGATCATCCCCAATTTCGAGCCTAAAAAAGTGTTAGCTCTTTACAAAACTAAGAACAAAGGTTTTAAGAATTGAGTTATATCAATATAAACATTAGAAAGAAAACTTCATTTTGGGGAAAACATCATACATTTAAAGCTCTGTGTCTTTAGCAACAAATTTGTGTTTGGCTCTTTTCAATAGCATTTGTTCATATTATGGACTATGAATATTTGTGTATATAGCCTGCAAATAGTTTGTTTTTTTCCTTATTGTAGTACATGTTGATATTGTTATTGTTGTACTGAGTTTTGTTGTATGTTATTTTACGCACATTAATGGTTTTTCGAGTTAATGGCGTGTGGCATGTTGCGACTCATCGTTTAGCAGTGGTTGGCTATTATTTGTTTATTTACATACATATGTATGTATATTAACAGCATTATATATTTACATACATATTTTAATACTTTATACGTGCAACATTCGTATTTAAAACATGCATCATCATTACATTACACACAGACTTATGCCATAATGCATTTTCAACATTATTATGTGAATGTGTATAGGTATTGTGTTTACTTTCGGTACTGATTATTGTATGAGTAATTTTTAATACAAAAATTAATTATAAACATTTAAAAGATCATATATTAAAAAAGTAAATATAATTAAATGCATTTAATATGTAAACACTTAAAAAATATATATAACAAACATAGAGTATGTGTATATTTTTAAAATTCATTATTTTAATTATTGCAGGACATCAGTGAGTGAAATGTTTGCATTCTTTAAATTTACATATTTTTAGCTTAAACTTAACATGTAGTAAACCAAATATCTTTAAGTTTTTTCTGCCAGAGTTAACAATAATTACAAGATTTTGTTCTCCTTTGCCTCTGTATGGTTTATAAAACTATTTCAGTTAATTAATTATACGAAACAAATCGATATATATTAAATGTATTAAAAATTTCCATTAATAATAATGTATAAAACACATTAATCCCTCTACAATTCCAATCAATCCATCCATCCATCCCTCTAATAAACAATATTATGAAGCAAATTATTATAAATAGAAAAAAACAACAAAACTACTTAGAATATACACATGATAAAGATAAATAAAAAAATAAAATCATACTTCTTAAATGCTTAATTCTCTACGATTTTCATTTGATTCAATTATAAATTATAATTGAAATAATACTCGTAACAATTGCCCACATACTGTCTATAAATATTTTAAATAGCATTGTTAACAATCTGACAACTGTGCCCCGTGTTGGTGGTGGCAGTGAATGCTAACAGAACGGTGCGGTATGTCATGATATGGTATGTGTGGCGATGGGGCCAAACCCCAACTCAACATATGTATATAGAGAAAGAAATACAGATAAACAGACAGACAGACAGACATACGAATATACAAGGAATGAAGACTAAAAGACACAACAATAATTATTTTGTGGCACAAGAATACCCCTTGAGCGACAACGTAAAACAATAAAATAACTCATTACTGACTGGTTGTTTAACTGTATTGTCTTTCGATTTCTAGGAGAATGTTGAAAATGTAAAATTAGACTGCTGCAGAATTGTAGGGAGAAAAGAATTGCATAGTAAGGATATCTCTTAGAGAAGTCCTTTACAATTTGTATATCTTGAATACCCCAATCTCTACCTCACAACGTTTGTATTCTGTGTTAAGATCGGTTGTAGGGGTATAAGATCTCTTTTTCCATTGCCATGGGTCTACTCAATTGTCTACTGTTTCGGTTTGTGACTAAGAATAGGGGATCTATAAGTCTAGAATGTCAATGTCTGCAGAAAAGCTAGAGATGGTCTTCTTGTTGCTCAATGTTCTTTCAAGCTTAATTATAAGATCAGCTCTTGCTTGTCAGGTTTTGTACCTAAACCCCTCTTATAAATAGACCAAATAATTTTATCTTCCAAATCATTTTGCATCCACCCAATTATCATAACTTAAAGGTGACTCAACAATAGTACATTTCAAAATTTGCTTTGACTTCAATTTTCTTATTTTTCTGTGTAAGATTTTAATTATAAATTCTTAATGAATTTATACAACCAAAACAGAAAAACGAAATTATGAAAAACAGAAATAAAATTAATTAAATAAAACACACAATAAACACAGCATGACTATAAAATATTTAAAAACAGATTTTTTTCCCTAAAAAAAAAGAACAAACATTTCATTTCATCATCATCAATATTTTATTCAAATTTAAAACACATCTAACCAAATAAATAATATTATATTTTTTTTTTTTGAAAATTCAAAATTATAATTTAATGTTGAATCGAAGAAAATTTATTAAAAAGAAAACATTTATGAAACTTTTTTTTAGGTTTTTCTGTGTTGTTTCAAACAAATGTTTGCGTTGATCGATGTATTATTTTGAAAGCATAGAATTTTGTATGAAAAAAAAAAAAAATAAATCCTCATATAAAAAACATAATGTATTGTTGATTTTAAAATATAAAAAAAAAATTCTTAAAATTTCCGTTTATTTTATTTTTATTTTTTTTTTCATGAATGATTCTTTTTCTGATTGTTGTTGACCACAGTATATTATTTGTAGAAATAAAAAAAACACACTTAATTTTTGGTTTTGTTTAATAAAATATTTTAAAAGTAAGTCAGTCACTTTATAATGCGCCACCACACTTGTTGCTTGATTGGTTTAAAACTACAAAGACTATTCGGGTGTTTTTAGTTGTTGCAAATGTTGGTAACATTTCGTTGATTTCTGCTGAAAAAATTCATATTCGTAAAACTAGAACAGAACTAGAACTAGAACAGAACTAGAACAGAACTAGAACAGAACTAGAACAGAACTAGAACAGAACTAGAACAGCACTAGAACAGAACTAGAACAGAACTAGAACAGAACTAGAACAGAACTAGAATAGAACTAGAACAGAACTAGAACAGAACTAGAACAGAACTAGAACAGAACTAGAACAGAACTAGAACAGAACTAGAACAGCACTAGAACAGAACTAGAACAGAACTAGAACAGAACTAGAATAGAACTAGAACAGAACTAGAACAGAACTAGAACAGAACTAGAACAGAACTAGAACAGAACTAGAACAGAACTAGAACAGCACTAGAACAGAACTAGAACAGAACTAGAACAGAACTAGAACAGAACTAGAACAGAACTAGAACAGAACTAGAACAGAACTAGAACAGAACTAGAACAGAACTAGAACAGAACTAGAACAGAACTAGAACAGAACTAGAACAGAACTAGAACAGAACTAGAACAGAACTAGAACAACTAGAACAGAACTAGAACAGAACTAGAACAGAACTAGAACAGAACTAGAACAGAACTAGAACAGAACTAGAACAGAACTAGAACAGAACTAGAACAGAACTAGAACAGAACTAGAACAGAACTAGAACAGAACTAGAACAGAACTAGAACAGAACTAGAACAGAACTAGAACAGAACTAGAACAGAACTAGAACAGAACTAGAACAGAACTAGAACAGAACTAGAACAGAACTAGAACAGAACTAGAACAGAACTAGAACAGAACTAGAACAGAACTAGAACAGAACTAGAACAGAACTAGAACAGTACTAGAACAGAACTAGAACAGAATTAGAACAGAACTAGAACAGAACTAGAACAGAACTAGAACAGCACTAGAACAGAACTAGAACAGAACTAGAACAGAACTAGAACAGAAGTAGAACAGAACTAGAACAGAACTAGAACAGAACTAGAACAGAACTAGAACAGAACTAGAACAGAACTGAACAGAACTAGAACAGAACTAGAACAGAACTAGAACAGAACTAGAACAGAACTAGAACAGAACTAGAAACAGAACTAGAACAGAACTAGAACAGAACTAGAACAGAACTAGAACAGAACTAGAACAGAACTAGAACAGAACTAGAACAGAACTAGAACAGAACTAGAACAGAACTAGAACAGAACTAGAACAGAACTAGAACAGAACTAGAACAGAACTAGAACAGAACTAGAACAGAACTAGAACAGAACTAGAACAGAACTAGAACAGAACTAGAACAGAACTAGAACAGAACTAGAACAGAACTAGAACAGAACTAGAACAGAACTAGAACAGAACTAGAACAGAACTAGAACAGAACTAGAACAGAACTAGAACAGAACTAGAACAGAACTAGAACAGAACTAGAACAGAACTAGAACAGAACTAGAACAGAACTAGAACAGAACTAGAACAGAACTAGAACAGAACTAGAACAGAACTAGAACAGAACTAGAACAGAACTAGAACAGAACTAGAACAGAACTAGAACAGAACTAGAACAGAACTAGAACAGAACTAGAACAGAACTAGAACAGAACTAGAACAGAACTAGAACAGAACTAGAACAGAACTAGAACAGAACTAGAACAGAACTAGAACAGAACTAGAACAGAACTAGAACAGAACTAGAACAGAACTAGAACAGAACTAGAACAGAACTAGAACAGAACTAGAACAGAACTAGAACAGAACTAGAACAGAACTAGAACAGAACTAGAACAGAACTAGAACAGAACTAGAACAGAACTAGAACAGAACTAGAACAGAACTAGAACAGAACTAGAACAGAACTAGAACAGAACTAGAACAGAACTAGAACAGAACTAGAACAGAACTAGAACAGAACTAGAACAGAACTAGAACAGAACTAGAACAGAACTAGAACAGAACTAGAACAGAACTAGAACAGAACTAGAACAGAACTAGAACAGAACTAGAACAGAACTAGAACAGAACTAGAACAGAACTAGAACAGAACTAGAACAGAACTAGAACAGAACTAGAACAGAACTAGAACAGAACTAGAACAGAACAGAACAGAACTAGAACAGAACTAGAACAGAACTAGAACAGAACTAGAACAGAACTAGAACAGAACTAGAACAGAACTAGAACAGAACAGAACTAGAACAGAACAGAACAGAACAGAACAGAACAGAACTAGAACAAAACTGGAACTAGAACTACAACAGACAAATTGTCTATAGAGAAAATTTGTTTGAAATCTATTTTTTATAAAGAAAATTGCTTTGCGACAAAAATTATAAAAAGTAATTAGAAATTACAAAATTAATAGGAATTAAAATTTTAAGAAATTTTTTATATAGAAAATGAATTAGCGACAAATTAATTTGCATCAAATTTTCTATAATTTGTGTCTGTATTGCTCAAAATTTACACGCTTCTTTAAGAAAAAAAAAGTGGTAAATGAATTAATAATTTTTCGCTTTTATAACTAGAGCATTTAATTTTTTTAATTATAAAACAAATAGCGTATCGAATAAGCCAACCCCACCAACAATAATTTAAAATTACTTTTTTCAACACTTAATACAACTTGTGTGTATAATCAAAAAGACGTGAAAAAATACGAAACTTAAAATTTATTAAGTGGCCTGCTGCCGACCGCCTCTTTTTTGTTTTGTTCTTAATGTGGTTTTTCTTATTTTTAATTTTTTTTTTTATCAAAATATTTTAAAAATAAATTTCTCGATGCCATAATAGCGACTAATATACTTTTCTCATTAAGTCGCTTTTACGAGTATACAACAATAAATCATAAATTTTAAATAAACAAAAAAGAAACAATTTTTGTTTTTAAATTGAAAATTAAAAAAATTTAAACATAAGTCATTTACACACTCACATAAATAATAACAACAAAAAAGTCTAAAAATTTCAACGCCTCTTAACAATTTCCTTAAAATTTTCTTAATAAAAATTAAAGAAATTAGGTTAAACGAATTAAAAATTTATAATAATAAACTATTCACAATTAATCTTTAAGCTGAAAACTGAAAGTGTTATTATAAATTTAAAAATGTTTTGTATTTTATTAAATGCCAGCCATTAGCCCTGGCATTTCCCTCATTCTATCAATCTATATATGAACATCGTTTTTCCTAATTATCATACCCAACTCATTACAAATTTATCAATCATTGCATCACATTAACACTCGTTGTATTATTCATACAAGTTTTTCTTTTTTTCTTTTTTCATTTGCTTTAATTAATGTAAAGATTTGTGAAAGAAATGTAACACAATTTTGAAAATTAATTAAAAAAAATGTTTTTTTTTTGTCTAATTTTCAATATTATATTTTCTAGCAGTTTTCTTTGCCATTTATTTTTGATGTGTTTTCAATTTTAAGCTAATTTTTAATGGTACTGTAATGCACTTTTTTTGTAATGTAATTGTGGGCCAGATTTCATTAATGTTTTCAAATTAATGAAACAATATTTTAGTCAAAAGCAGTGATGAACAATAAGAGGAAGGAAATGTAATAAATTTAATTGAAAAATATTATTATTGTACAAAAATAGTCGTAAAAGATTTTATAAATAATTTAGTTCCACTCTTGTACAATGTGATAAGATTTTCGTTTTTGAAATAGATGCCTGGGCCTAGGAATCTATATTGAAAATCAAGAAACCAATCACAATACTAGTTTCCAGGCAGAAGTTAGTCCAATAATAGAATACTTATGTAAAGTGGATTGAAATACATGCAGAGATTGACATATTTACCGATAGTCAGAAGGCAAGTGGTGATAAGGTTACATCTAAGACTGTATTGGATTGTATGAGGACCTTAAACGAATAACTTTCTAGAGGTGAGGTTTGAATCATTTCAGTAACGCAGTTCACTCGGGAATAATCGGCAATGAAATAGTGAATGTACTTGCTATAAAGGCTCTCAACTATACATACGAATATAGAGCATATTGAGAGGACAGAGTCGGTCTAATTATATTTTTTCGCATCCTATATTAATGTTATACTTGCTGAGTCCAGGGAACTGTATCCTTTACTAATTGCAACAAATGTAGTACATTGCAACTTATCGAAATTAGATCAAAATATCTTGGGAGTAATGTTGACTCAGATATTTCATCCCTTAGGAATAATGAATGTAGAAAATTTGTATGGAACTGCGTGTAGGAAACTGAGTTAATGAAAATCGAACGATAATACCTTCAAAGAGCTCTATATATACAACATTTTTTCTGTAAAGAAGTGCACAACATTGCCGATAGCGGCCTAGGTGTAATCTTACGAATCTGATGTAGTAAAGACCCTTTCAAGATATTCCAACCCAACACTAGTATGAACACAGACTCACGAACAAGCAGTTGTATACTTGTTGAATATACATTTTTCAAGGAACTGCATCTTTTTATATTTTTTTTAATGATTTGATGGTAAATTTTGGACCGATCCTCCTAAGATTTTGGTTCCAGTAAAACTTATTATGTCGAATATCAATGCTTTCTAAGCCTTATATGAAGGCTTTGATACAATATGGTCCGATGCTTATAATATTTGACAGAAAGATTTTAGATCCTATAAAACTAGTTCATGACGAATTTTATCAATATACTGGTATTTTTAATGTCATTCTATGACAAAGGCCGTTTATAGGAGATAAGGTCAATCATGGACCGATCGTTAAAGAAGAGTTAGAACAATGTACCTATAAAACTTGTTTATGTCGAATTTTATTGCTTTTCTATAATTTTGAAGAAGTTGTTTATAAAGGGGACCTTATATCGGGGGTAGGTTAATTATGAACTGATCCCAATTTTTAATTTAACAGTGAGATTTTAGTTCCTCCAAAACTTATTTATGTTGACTTTCGTTGATTTACTGGGATTTTGAATAAAGTTATGAGCTTTAAAGCAATTTTGTGAGGGGAACCTTATATGGGAGGTTGGGTCAATTAAGGGCTTTTCTCCATAAAATATGGGGGAGATATTTTAGTTCCCCCAAATATTGTTTAAGTTGAATTTCGTTGCTTAAATTTTTTGAAGCAAGTTATAAGAGTTAAAGTCATTTTCTGAAGGAGAGCTTATATGTTGGGTAGGGTTAATTATGGGCCTATTTCCAAAAAATTTAGCAGAGAGATTTATGTTCCCTCAAAACTTGTATATGTCGAATTTCGTTGCATTGCTATCATTTTGAAGCAAGTTACGACCCTCATAGTCGTTTTCTGAGAGGGACCTTATATGGGTGGTAGGTCAATTATGGACCGATTCTCGTAAAATTTGGTAGGGAGATTTTGGTTCATATAAAACTTGTTTATGTGCAATTTCATTGACATACTGATGTTTTTAAACCAGCTATGACGGTTTACACAGTTTTTTTCAGAGGCCATTTGTATGGGGGCTATGCGAAATCATGAACTGATATGGCCCATTATCATATGATATGGCTAGATCGTCTTAGAATTTAATAAGGACCCAGAATATATATACTTTTGTGGGTCTGTGACCAACATTTCGATTTGTTGCAAACGGAATAACAAAAACAATATACCCCCCATCTTTTTTTGATGGTGGGTATAAAAATACTGGTATCATAGTTACAAATAACTTGCTCGAAAGCATGTCTGACAGAATTATTAAAGATTCGGATTTCGCAGATATCTGGGGTCTTCTCAATACTGATTTTTACAAACATACAGACAGGAAAGACTGACAGACTGACGGACAGGCAGACAGACGGACACAGTTTAATCGACTCCACAATTACAAACGGAATATGTATATACCCTTCTCACGAAGGTGAAAGGTATAAAAATGTACAAAATATATCGAACCAGTAAAAGTTTAGTATATGGAAAAGTTTTAGTATATGGAAATAGTTAAAGACTTGTCCCCGATTTTTGACGAATTTGAGTGTTTTCGGTTAATGAATTAAAATATGTGGTCTCAATTATGAGCATCATTTTCAACATAACCTTTTAATGTCGCCCCTTTTGGTTTTTTGTTATTCCTTTTCCCAAATCTTTACATTAGATGGCGTTAAACTGTTAAAAAAATACGTTTCCAACATTTTACATTCTGTCTGCCATTTTTATCTTCCCATCTGTTTTATGGCATTCCTATTCAAGTGTATGATTTAGGTCCAAAGCAAACAGCCACAAGTCTGTTATGAATTATAAGTTATTAAAAGAACAAGGTGTTTGTATTTCATTCCCCTACAATCTATAACTTACTTCACAAACTGACACCCTGGCCCTCTTACCATTTCGACATATTGGATTGTTGTCGTATGGCAAGAAAAAGTATCTTTTGGTTTTACTTTTTTGTTCATTTTACCCATTTTGAAATCTGTTTACATTTTGGCATAATTTAAATAAATTTCATAATACTTTGCATTCATACTCACTTTAGAATATCGTACACAAAAAAAATATTGTATTTTTTTATACTTTATAGAGTCAATACAAATGGAAATGAAAATTAAGTGAAAAAAATCACAAAACAGCGGAGCAAAAAAAAAATTACTAATTAAGTGCGTGATTTAAATAGAATTTCATGTTTTTGTTTTCAAAACTGACAGACAGACGGACGGACTTAGGGACAGACAGACAAAGAAGCAGGCAACATTTTTGTAGAAAAAATGATGTGGTTGGTGTGCTCAAGTATGCAGAGTAAATATGTTGTGATGATTGTACTTTTTAAATTGATGAGGTTGCTGATGATGATGAGTTTCGTATAGTCAAGACTAAGCGATACATCCGCAAAATGTTTTATGTTTTGATTTAATATTTTTTCAATTTCTTTTCGTTTTTTTAGTATTTTTTTTTTCAGTTGAGATTATGGTAAAATGTTCTTATTCTTGACAGACATTCGTCATTAACATTTATCTCATTAAGTTTTGAAATAGACATTTGTCTGAGTGTTCAATGTTTGATACAATTTTCTGTTGCTCAAGTATTGGCGGGGAGCTGAAGCGGGAAACTTAATGTTTTTTTTCAAACAGGAAATGTTTTTCACATACTTAGTGGTAATGTTTTTTTATTTTGTTTATTTGTACGAGAAGCTAAAGAAAATAAATTGTTTCATGATATTTTGTCGTTGTACTAATTAATGCTGAAAATGTTTTTTTTTCTGTTGTTAAACAAAAAATGATTTTTCCATTAATTTTACATTTGGTTTATTAAATCTAATGCTGTTAAGTGCAGAGGATGTATGTACATTGTTACAAGCAGGGTACTTTTAAAGTCGTTGTTGTTCTTTTTTTGTACATTTAAACAGCAAATTGACTTATTATTAGCAAAATGTGTTTTTATTTTCTAAGAGTATAAAATTAATGATATTTTCAATTTGTAGCCCAATTGATTTTCTTGTGAAAATATTTTAGTTTTTATGACGTTTGAAATTTGTTTTTCGTTTTTTTGTTTCTCTTGTTAGTGGCTTTTAAATATTTTTATGTTCATTTAATATTTTAAAATATTAATTACTGTTCTGTTTTGCTTATTTTATTATTAAATAGCTGTACGAGGGTCGAACGAAAAAAGTTTAACAACAAAATTATAATAGCAACAATACTACTTGTAGCAAACCAAATTAGACGGAAAGCTTTTTCAAAACAATATCTTAATTTAGCTCTTTTTGATTAACACTTTTGATTGCTTGACAACAAGAAAAAGTCCAAAAAAGCTTTTTTTTTTAAAAAAAATTCTAAAATTATCTAAATAAACCATGGACCCAATTACAACATTCCTGATTGAATGGGCTTTTGATTCAAAAATTAGTTTCGGTATCAAAATTTAACTAAATTGTTTGTCCCAAAAAGCTTGAAAAAATTATTCAACTTACTTGTGAAAATAGCTTTTTCTAGAAACACGCCTTTTCATGAAAATATATATTTTTCTAGAAAAAAGCTTTTCTATGAAAGATCTTTTTCGACGAAAAAACTTTTCTATAAAAAGATATTTTTTGAAAAAAATCATATTTGTTTGTGTGAAGTTTCTAGAAAATGCTTTTTTTCAAATGAAATTTTTCTAGAAAAATCATTATTATTTTCTATGAAAAAGCTTTATTATGAAGACGCTTTTTTACAAAAAAACTTTTTTATGAAGAAGATTTTCTATGAAAAAGCTTTTTTATGAAGAAGCTTTTCATAGAACGACTTTTTGTAAAAACTTGCAATGTGCGTATTTTTCAGTACTTAAAATATGTTTTTTTTTGAAAAGAAAGCTTTTTATAAAAACATAATTTCATAAACATCTTTCTCTATATGAAAATCGTTTTTGAAGATTTTTCAACTTGCTTATGAGAAGTGCTTTTTATAAAAAAAGCTTTTTTTCTTAGAAAAAGCTTTTTTTGAAATAAAATTTTTTTAAAAAACGCTATTCTTTTTTTGGAAATGACATTTAAAAAAAATTTTTTCTATAAAAAAATCTTGTCTATGTATAGAAAAAACTTTTCTTATCAAAAAGCTTTTCCATGAAAAAGCATTTTTATGAAAACTGTTCTATGAACATTTATTTTTGTATGAGAACAACTTATTGTAAAAACTTGTAACCCAGACGAGTAACCAAGACTTGCTTATGTGAAGTCTTTTTTTTTTTTTCTTAGAAAAAGCTTTTCTATAAACATTTTTTTGGAAATGACATTAAAAAAAATTCTGTAAAAAAATCTTGTCTATGAATAGAAAAAACTTTTCCTATCAAAAAGCTTTTCCATGAAAAAGCTTTTTTATGAAAACTGTTCTATGAAAATTTATTTTTGTATGGGAACGACTTATGGAATGGGCACATGTTTTCAGTATTTAAGAGTTTTTTAGAAGAAAGCTTTTTATAAAAATATTTTTTTAAATTATACGTGCTTTTTTTAGGGGAAAAGAAGAAACGAAACAAATTTTCTTATTGCAATTTTTTATTAATAAGGAAAAATATTTTGGTAACATAAAAAGCTTTTATCGAGAAAAATTAAATTTTATGAAAATATATATATATAAAGCTTTTTCTTAAAAATAAGCTTTTCTCCTAAAATTTATTTTCAAGATCAAAGTATTACTTATGAAGAAGTTTCTATATAAAGAAAAGCTTTAAAAAAAGCTTTTATAATTTTTTTTTTTTTTAAAGCTTTTCTTCTAAAATTTTCTTTCCAGATCAAAGTATTTTTTCTAAAAACGTTTCTTATGTGAAGAAATTTTTTTCTTAACTTTTTGACATCCCTCGTATTCATTAAAAATATTAACAATTTCGTTGGCATGTTTTATGAAAACAAAATTTTTGTTGTGTGTTTTGTTAATTTAAGAAATTGTGCAATTAATTTTTTATTTTTCAAAAACTATTTAAATGTCAATTGTTGGCAATATAAAATTAAAACCAATTAGTAAACAAGTGTAAAAAATACCAGCCAAAGATGGCTCAATTTGTTAATAAACGAATTTAGATTGTATTTTTATTTTTTGCTTATTTATTAGACTATTGAACCTATTAAAAATTTAATCAAAATAGTATGTTTATCGGAATGGTTTTTCTACAAACTTTATCGTCATTATCTAAGTCATTTGAGGACGTTCATGGCCTTAACTTATAAGGGATCTTTTAGGTATTCTATGAAAGATCTATTGACTTTAAATGCTAAATAATTTTAAACATTTTATTCATACACCTAAATATGTTTCACACTTATTACTTTAATATATAATATCACCTACAGACATGAATATTAAAATGAAACTCTCTATTAAAATCATGATAATTTGTAGATACAATATGTAATTATCACATATGTAACCAAATACATACACATACATATACATTTTAAATGTCTATTCTATTGTTATCTGAGGTTTTAACCGAACTTCCTATTTGTTCTTTGATTTTCCTTCCCATTTTCTCAAACTGAATGTTTGAAGAGAACAACAACGACAATAATGTTGTCATTATAATTTATGTGTTTAAATAATATTAAGTTGTCATTGTTGATTATATCTCGTAATGTACATAAACATAATGTACACAAATACTCGTGCAAATACATATTACGTAAGTATGTAGTATTTATATTTACATGTACATAGATGTATTAGGATGGATTTCCATTTAAGGGAAAAATATGACTTCTACTTATTTTTTAATTACTTTGAAGTAATTTGGTAATGTTTACAATCTGCCAAAGGTCTAAGTTGTTAAGTTATACTAAGACTTTGGTTACTTTAGTTATGCGTTAAATGTTGTAAACTAAATGCGAATTACACTGAGAGCTAAGGTAAAACCATTACTTAGTAATGCAGCTGATATATAGCAGTCATTGGAATGTCGTTGATTTTCTATAATATTATGTAATTGCCAAGTTTTAGCTAAAGAATCAAATTTAAATTTTATTTTCAAGGACATTCTAATGTTTGTATTTTACTCAATGTTGTACATAGAAATTATATACAAATGACATTTGCACTTGTGCTTATTGCCTAACAGAAACTCTCAAACCTACATAAATGTTTATACATACAAACATGCGTACATATGTATGTACATAATAATGTCCTGTACATACAAATGTATTGTAAAATGTTAAATGAAAATTACTTAACCGCATATGTTTAATTATAATACTTACATACATATACATATAAGAACATAAGTGTTTGGGCATACACCGAAAAAAATCGTTATAAAGGTCTTAAATGCTAAATTGAACACAGAAAAAGCTTTTCACTGTTAAAGGGTTCAGTACATTTGCCTTGGTTTGTGCCAATTTATATATTTTAGCATTTTTATGCATTTTACTTGTAATGTCAGTTATGTTAACTGGTTACTTTATACTTCCCAGGTAATCTAACAGGAAGATAAAGGTAATCTTCAATCAAGTGTCTCTAAGTTAGCCGAATAGTAGTTACGTTTATAATATTTTTGTTGCTATACTTTGGGAAGTAGTTATTTTAATCACCCCAATAATCTATTACAGTGTAAAATGCCTATTTGTAATCGAAGTAAAGTGTGATTTTAAGCTGTGCAAAGCTAATTAACTCTAACAGTAACTTGAATTCTATTAATTGATTTTTGAACTATCAACCAGAAAACCTATACCGCATACATACATATATCGGTCCTGATGTGAGCACCTTTATCAGAGTCTCTAGTAGGAATCGAACCCTCTACTCTAATAGTAACTTGAGTTCTATAAATTGATTTTTGAAAGATCACACATAACACCTATCCGACATAAATATATCGGGTCTAATGTGAGCACCTATATCACAGTGTCTTGTGGGAATCGAACCCACTGACAGTTACCTACTCGATTTTGGAGATAAAACGAATCTAATTTTGTAGCAAGAACTTCGTGTATCGAAATGCTATACTAGCATCTTGATCGAACTAGGGTCTCTCTCGGGCAGTAAAACCTTCTGGTTATTGGTCAAGAGGGTAAAAGATAATGGTAGTTCTTTCGATTGTTTACAGGGATATTCACAACCCGAGCTGATTTATTCGCAAGTAACTCTTGCTTCCCAGAATTATTATCCGTACTATGGGAGTATACCCATAGCTCGTCCATTGCCTTCTGTAAAATTTCTGCCTGCTGGAAGATTGCAAATATAACGCCAATGCCTAAGAATATAATCGTCCAATATCAATTTGTTCTATCATCTTGTCACGTATTTAGAGTCTAACAATTTACTTAAAGATCAGCAGCATTTCTTGCGTAACGGTAGCTCTACGACCGACATATTAGCTTTTATATCGGAAAAATGGTGTCATTTGATTCTCAATTCGAGTAAAAGTGTCTACATATTTCCAATGCACTCGATAGGGTTCTCGATTTGTACCGAGATCAGAGATTAATCTATACATACTCTCATGTTAATTCTCAACACTGGTATTTCTTTAAGAACATATTACGAAATGACAATAATGTAATACCATTGGAAGTACTATTTTGCTAAAATGTTGTATAGTATATGAAATCAATTATATAGTATATATTTGGTTCGAAGGACCATAATTGTTTAATTTATTTATACATATATGTTTTAATTTTAAATAGCATTTTAATAATTTTATTTTCTATTATTTTCAGGTAAGCTTGCAAAATTGTTTATTAAATATATTGATTGACCTATTCGGTAAGTTTTAAATTCTAACAGCTGCATTATTTGGAAATCTTTTCCAATATCAACTCAATAAAAATATTTGAAGGTAGGCTATCAAAACCGCATTAAAATTCTCATTTAAGAATAATTTAACAACCAACCGTTTATTTAAATGTCCATTAAAATTATACGAAAAGTGACTTTAAAACTAGAGGTGCACAAATAGAGAATAGTAATTTGTGTTCACTATAACAATAATTGTCGTAATAACTCATATTTCTAGAAGTTATCTCTCTTTTTAGTTTTACTTACTAGCAAACAAATATCCAAAGAAAATTTATGATTTTGAGGGCGGGTATAATACACTTGTATGTAAATTAATTGTACACAAACTCTAATAATTGTTGGCATCTATAGCATGTAAATGATTTACAATATGATATACATACATATACATATATGTATTTGTGCAGCTGCCAGTGTGTGCAATTTAAATACTCATTTATAGTTTAATTTTAACTACATACTTACATAAACATCATAACCTCAGAAATACATCCATTCAGATATATGCAAACACATTTATTATTATCGTATTTAAAGTTTAATCCTTTTATAAGTACTTATAATATTGAAATAATTTTACAATTACATGACTAATAGTGGCTTTGGTCGAAATATTGAAAAATACATATTTTTATATTTATTTCAAAAGTAATAAATTTCTCTTTTTATACCCACCATCAAAAAAGATGGGGGTATATTGATTTTGTCATTCCGTTTGTAACACATCGAAATATTGGTCATAGACCCATAAAAGTATATATATTCTGGGTCCTTATTACATTCTAAGACGATCTAGCCATGTCCTTCCGTCCGTCCGTCTGTTGAAATCACGATTGGGACCACTTTTTCGGATAGCCCCCATACAAGTGGACCCCCAAAAGCAGCTTTAACGGCCATAACTGCTTTGGAAATACGAGTGTAGCGATGAAATTCAACATAATATATTATATATTATATAAATTTCATATGATTCAAAATCTTTCTACCAAATTTTTTGAGGATCGGTCCATAATTGACCCTACCCCCCATATAAGGTCCCCTTCAGAAAATGAATTTAACACTCATTACTGGCCTTAGAATGCGAGTATACGATGAAATTAGGTATAAGTCAGTTTCTTACAAAGCAAAATCTCTTTACCAATTTTTTTAAGGATCGGCCCATAAATGACCCTACCCCCCATATAAGGTTCCCTTCAGAAAATAACTTTAACACAAATTACTGGCCCAAAAATGCGAGTGTAGCGATGAAATTCGGTAAAAGTAAGTTTCTTATGAACCGAGACCTCTCTGCCAATTTTTTGTATGATCGGCCCATAAATGACCCTACTCCCCTTCCGAAAAATACAATCATTACTGGCCCAAAAATGCGAGTATAGCGATGAAATTCGGTATAAGTAAGTTTCTTACGAACCAAAACCTCTTTACCAGTTTTTTTTAGGATAAATGACCCCACCCCCATATAAGGTCCACTTCAGAAAATGACTTTAATGCTCATTACTGGCTAAAAATAAGAATATAGCAATAAAATTTTACACGATTAAGTTCCTCGCGAGCCAAAATATCTTTACCAACTTTTATGTGGATAGGTCCATAATTGAGACCTTACTCAATTACTCATACGCTCACGGTTTAAAAATATTTGTTAGTTCAAAAGAGCTCGGTCTATAATTGACTTAAGCCATATTCCAAATATCACGCTGATGTTTATAGGGGAGCATTCCTTTTACGGCATACGGTTTGATGGTGGGTATATGAGATTCGACAAAGCAGAATATAACACTCTCACTAAAAAATTGCAGAATTATAAAATATAAAAAATTTGTGCTCTTGTCCCAAATTTTGACTACTGCACGAAATTAGAACGAGCAGTGATGCAGAACAGAACGAAGTCATAATTAAAGAACAACTAGAAAATATTTAGAACAGAACTATAACAGAACTAGAACAGAACTAGAAGGGAACTAGAACAGAACTAGAACAGAACTAGAACTAGAACAGAACTAGAACTGAACTAGAACAGAACTAGAACAGAACTAGAACAGAACAGAACTAGAACAGAACTAGAACAGAACTAGAACAGAACTAGAACAGAACTAAATCATCATTTTCCGATAAAGTTTCAAACAATTTATTCCATTTTAATTATTATCTGTCTCTATTTTTGTTGTATGTTTTCACTAGTCAAAATGTTACTAATTCATACTGGCAACATGACTATTTTGTATAAGATATGTAAGTCTTTGTATGTGTGTGCAAAATTTATAATCGTATATAAATATACTTGTGTATATTGGTATTTATATAATTATGCTCTTGACTGAGTAATTTTATCCTTCTGTTAAATGTTGAAAACGTAATTAAATGAAAATACTAAGTTTTTTTGTTGCTGTTGCAACTCTAAAATGAGGTCATATGCACTGAGAAAAATGTTAAACAGTTGACAAATAAGCCGAACCTAATGTAACGCATTACTAAACTAATTGAAATTTTAAAGTATTGTGACAGAGCATTAAATTCAAAATTATAAGTACCATTTACTCCACATTATTTCTCAGTGTAGACAATTTATTATAACCTTTTTCTCTGCTTACATTTAGCCAATGCCAATTAACATAATTAGTTATGGGAAAAATGGATTAAAATACACACATAATTAAAGAATCAACAACAACACACAAAAAAAGTTAAATTGAAAGCAAAAAAAGCTACAACAACAGAAAAAACTTAATCATAAAATATCAAAATAATAAATTAATTAAAATACAAAAATGAGAAAAAACTAATTAAAATCAAATTGGTTAAATAAGGCGTATAAGCATTATTTAATATAATTTTCTATAGTTACGTGCATATGTACATATGTATATTAAAACATATTTAGTTTTTTCACTTAAAACTAATATTTAAATTTATTTAATGGCAAATAAAATATTTACAAATTTAAACGAAATATCAAAGCATAAAAACAATTAACAAATTGTGTGTTTAATTATTTACACATTAAATTTGAATATTATATAAAAATTATTATAAAAACTACAACAACTACGAAAAAATATCAACAATTAAAAAATTTGCTATAAATCACGCCTCTAAAAGTGTACGTGTGTGTGTTTTCCCATATAAAAAACTAAACAATTCAACAAATGAATGAATAAATAAATAAATGTTTATGTTATTTGTTTAATTTTTTCCTGTATCTCTTTATTATTGTTTTTTTTTTGTCTCTAGTTCTTCTCAGTTGCATGAAATACGTGCCAAAATAGTATCTATGGCATTTTTTAAATAAAATCTATGCTCCGCCTTTTAACAAATACGTGAAATTAACAACAACAAAATCTAAATTGTTTAAATAAATAAAACTGAAAACAGTTGGTATTTTGTGAGAGTGTGAGATTGTATTGTGTATGTGTGTAATAAAAATAATTTAAACCAACACTTGTGCTTTTTTGTTTAAACAAAAATATCGTTTAGTTTTTTTTTTTTTCATTTTAATTTTTAATATGTTTATATGGCCAATAATAAACTTTGTTGCTGTTGGCCATTATAATCACACACACACAAGTTAATGAAAATATCGGTGTGTATGTATGTGGCTTTAAGTGTGAGAAAATATGTATGTGTTTAAATGTAGTGGGAAAATGTGTTTTGTATAAAATCTCACATATGATTTTCTAGATTACTTTGTATAGGGTGATCGGAAAAAAATTTATTTTTTGAATTGAACAAAAATGAACTAGTACTAGGAATTCGAACTAAACTAGAAGAGAACAAAACCGAAATGGGACTGAATTCGAACTAAACTTGAAACCGAACTAAAACTAGAACTAGAACTAGGACAGAACAAGAACAGAACTAGAATAGAACCAGAAATCAACTAGAACTGAACTGAACTAGAACAGAACTAGAACAGAACTAGAACAGAACTAGAACTGAACTAGAACTGAACTAGAACTGAACTAGAACTGAACTAGAACTGAACTACAACAGAACTAGAACTGAACTAGAACTGAACTACACTGAAAATAATCCCTGCCTAATATACACGAAAAATGTTGTACATTGTACGAAATGCTTCGTGGTTTCGCACCACGAAATTCTTTCATAATATATACGAAATTGTACGAAATATTTTAGTAAAATGCAAAATAATTTTATATAATTTTAGAAAAAAAAAAATATGTTCATTTTACTATTTTTTTAAAGACATAAATATTTTAGATCTTTTAAAATAATTATTGTAAATTTAGAAAAATATTGCGAATTAAAAAAAATAAATTTTTTATGTTTTTTAAAAAACATAAAAAATTTTACAGGAAATTAGGCAGCTAATTTCCTGTAAATTAAAAATTACGTTTAATTTAACTCCCTTAAAATTACGAAAATAAAAAAAAAATCGTAACAAAATTATTTTTTTGTGAAATCAAAAATAATTCGTGTATATTACTAAATAATCTTGTTACGAAAAAAATTCGTTACTTTCGTTAAATATTACATGCCATAACGAAATTATTTTTGTAAAAGAAAACAAAGTTTCTTACTATATACGAAAAAAGATATTACGACATGTTTTCGTACTTTCGTAAAAAAGTAGTTACGAAATTTTTTTCGTAAAGTTAAGCATGGATTATTTTCAGTGTAGAACTGAACTAGAACTAAACTAGAACTGAACTAGAACTGAACTAGAACTGAACTAGAACTGAACTAGACTGAACTAGAACTGAACTAGAACTGAACTAGAACTGAACTAGAACTGAACTAGAACTGAACTAGAACTGAACTAGAACTGAACTAGAACTGAACTAGAACTGAACTAGAACTGAACTAGAACTGAACTAGAACTGAACTAGAACTGAACTAGAACTGAACTAGAACTGAACTAGAACTGAACTAGAACTGAACTAGAACTGAACTAGAACTGAACTAGAACTGAACTAGAACTGAACTAGAACTGAACTAGAACTGAACTAGAACTGAACTAGAACTGAACTAGAACTGAACTAGAACTGAACTAGAACTGAACTAGAACTGAACTAGAACTGAACTAGAACTGAACTAGAACTGAACTAGAACTGAACTAGAACTGAACTAGAACTGAACTAGAACTGAACTAGAACTGAACTAGAACTGAACTAGAACTGAACTAGAACTGAACTAGAACTGAACTAGAACTGAACTAGAACTGAACTAGAACTGAACTAGAACTGAACTAGAACTGAACTAGAACTGAACTAGAACTGAACTAGAACTGAACTAGAACTGAACTAGAACTGAACTAGAACTGAACTAGAACTGAACTAGAACTGAACTAGAACTGAACTAGAACTGAACTAGAACTGAACTAGAACTGAACTAGAACTGAACTAGAACTGAACTAGAACTGAACTAGAACTGAACTAGAACTGAACTAGAACTGAACTAGAACTGAACTAGAACTGAACTAGAACTGAACTAGAACTGAACTAGAACTGAACTAGAACTGAACTAGAACTAGAACTGAACTAGAACTGAACTAGAACTGAACTAGAACTGAACTAGAACTGAACTAGAACTGAACTAGAACTGAACTAGAACTGAACTAGAACTGAACTAGAACTGAACTAGAACTGAACTAGAACTGAACTAGAACTGAACTAGAACTGAACTAGAACTGAACTAGAACTGAACTAGAATTGAACTAGAACTGAACTAGAACTGAACTAGAACTGAACTAGAACTGAACTAGAACTGAACTAGGACAGACCTAGAACTGATTACCAAATCAATAATCTAATAGAAATTAGATAAAATTTTTATTGGCTCATCCTATTATTCCTCTACACTTATAATGTGTGTGAGACATTTTTTCCACCCATTTATATTTATGTGCAAGTTTTAAATGTTTTTGCTGTTTATTGAATTTAAAATATTTATAAAAACACCGTTCATTTTTGTAGAAAATATTTATGTACAAGTGTTTGTTATATTGACACATGTGCTGTTTAGGCCACCATTTTTTATGCGTTGTTTTTTTTTGTTTGTGTTTTAAATATTTATATAGCCATTAATTTAAATATTTATGAATTTAATTTAGTTGTTGGTTTTATAATTGTTACAATAAATTATTAAAAATTTTCTAAATGGTTCCTTTTAAGTTTATTTTAGAATAACAATTAGTTAGAAAAATTATTAAATGGAAATTAATTAATGAAATGAAGCATTTATAAATTTTATTCTTTATGACTATTTAATACGATGATGAGGGACTAAATATAAATACATATTAATAAATATAATTAAAATGATATCTATGAACTACACTACATAACTTAATGAAAAATGATGTTTCTCTATTATATTCGCGAATGAATTCATAAAGTTTAATTTTTCTTTTATATCTTAGCGAACTTCATTATTACAAATACATTTAACAAATTTCCGGTTGATTTAAGTTTATGTATTTTAATATTTATTTTTACTTTTGGTTTTCAATCTCTGGCATTATAACCACCAGCTAATGTACTTCAACGTATTCGTACACGTAGTTGTAGACGTAATTAAAAATGAAAATAAATTTCATTTTAATTAAGTTGTGGTTTTTCTCGTAAACACTACACTTTTCATGGTTGCATTATTTGTGTATTTTGTTTCAATTTTATTTGTTATTTTATTTAATGTACTTAATTATTCATAAATGTTGATTTTGAAATTAACAACTGAAAATATGGTTGAATGGTTGGTTGAATGTCCATTTCGTGAGGCATAATGACGATGTAATATGAAAAGGATGACGAATATTCTTCATTTTTTTTGCGTTAATTTAAACAATTAATACACGGCCATTTAATTTCAAGCCAACTGATAAAATAATCTATTTATTTGCTTATTATTTTATTGGAATTTACTATATAATTTCATACTGGATATTTATTAAATATTGCAGTAGTTGAAACAACTGGGCGGCAGTGTGGTAATTTATTGGTTGAATTTAATTTGTTTTTTTTTTACTTATTTAAATAAATCGTGTGTTTATTATAATCTCTAGTGGTTTATTCATGAACAATATGCAGAATGGTTTTAGCAAAATGTGACATTTAATTTTATCCATAAAATTATAATTAATTGTTAAAATTTTCTCTTCACTAGTTCATTTCAAAATACATTATTAAATAACTTTTATAAAAAAATTATACAAAGTGTAATTAAACTGTAAGGTTACATGTGACGTATGATTAATATTTATAATAAATTTATTATATTTATTTTCACGGTGCTACAAAACCAATTGTACATGAAGAAATTGAACTGAACTAGATCAAACACAAGAACAGAACTAGAACAAAACTTGAACAGAACTAAACAGAACTAGAACAGAACTAGAACGGAACTATAACAGAACTAAAACAGAACTAGAACAGAACTAGAACAGAACTAGAACGGAACTAGAACAGAACTAGAACAGAACTAGAACAGAACTAGAACAGAACTAGAACGGAACTAGAACAGAACTAGAACAGAACTAGAACAGAACTAGAACAGAACTAGAACAGAACTAGAACAGAACTAGAACAGAACTAGAACAGAACTAGAACAGAACTAGAACAGAACTAGAACAGAACTAGAACAGAACTAGAACGGAACTATAACAGAACTATAACAGAACTAGAACAGAACTAGAACAGAACTAGAACAGAACTAGAACAGAACTAGAACAGAACTAGAACAGAACTAGAACAGAACTAGAACAGACTAGAACAGAACTAGAACAGAACTAGAACAGAACTAGAACAGAACTAGAACAGAACTAGAACAGAACTAGAACAGAACTAGAACAGAACTAAAACAGAACTAGAACAGAACTAGAACAGAACTAGAACAGATCTAGAACTAGAACAGAACTCGGTTTGGATTTTGTAGCCCAGAATTCTTTATAAGTAAGTTTTCCTGGGATTATTACAAACAAAAAACTTTATAATTAGTTTAATTTAATTGTTCAGTTGTTCAATTTTTTTGCTTTAAATATAAAAATGTTTTTTGCTAATAAATAAACTTTTTGTGTGTTTATTATGATTTTATATATATTTTTAGCAGAATTTATTAAATTTATTACGATAAGGTTCATAGGTTTTGCGGTTAAAAAATTGCAAACAATAAATATGTTAAATAATAATTATGAAACAAATCTGTAATTATAATTGCCGTCACTGTTTGTTTGCGTTTTTTTAATTTTCTAAAAAATTGAGGGTTTTAATAGGAAAACTAATAGCTATTTTTATTAAAATATTAGTTATAATAAAATAAATAAATTGAAAATTTTAAATTCGCAATAGCTATTATAGGAAAATTTTTACTAAAATAAATTTGATCTAAAGCTTTATTTCTAATCCATTTATTTACTAAAATCTTTATTTAAAACTTATGAATATATGTAACTAAGTTCATTACAAAACTTCTTTTAGTGCATAAACCAGACAATACTGCAATCTAAAATATTTGATAAAATGCCAATTTTAATTTCTAATTAATTAACTCAATTATAATAACGTAAATAAACTTTCTAACCCCAAAAACCAAACATTTTAATTAAAAAATAAAACTAAATATTAAATACATTTAATAACACTTAAAATCCAATTTACAAAATTTCATAAAATGCACAAACTACAAACAATATCTCTTATCTATTTAATGCAAACTACTGTCCACATTCCCTTTCAGTTCTCGGATTATATGTTTATATAATGATACAAAATAAATACCACTTAAGTTGTTTAATATTATATCTATATAGTAACAATTGTATGGTCAGAAATAAGTATTAGTTTAACAATATGTTTGCATAGTTATTATTATTATTATTATTATTGATGATATTGTTATTATTAATAATATTTTGTATAAATCCATTATATAAATTTGTTACAACAAAATTTGAAATTCTATTCTATTTCTTTCCCTCTGATTTATTGTTTAGTTTAAACACTCAAAAATCCTTGTGGCTTTTCTGCATACCAACTAGCAAAATAACTAATTTAGGTGTGATTATATATGTATACATATATTGATTGTAAATGTAATATATGTTGGCATATAGGTAACTACATACATACATATAAATATGTTAAATTAAAACATATTTTATATAATAACAATTATTTTAGGGGGTATTAAAATTGAGTGGAATAATACTTGGTAAAAGTACTTTTTAGACAATTATACAATGTCCATCGTTTTAGTACCAAAAGTCAAAATAGTATAATTTTTTCCTAATTCTTCCGTATGACTGGGTCAGGTAGTATTATTTAGTCTATGCCAAGTAGCAACATCCTGTTGAAATAACCTTTAGCCCGTATTATCATGGCAGTAACAATCTTTAGGAACCGTAACAGCGGCTTCATTTTAGAAGAAGTACACAGAGGGAAAAAGAAATATATACGCCTGGTACCAAATTGACATCAAACTGTTTATAATTTTTCAATAACATCCGTTGTCGAAGTACATACATACGTACGGCAGCACTATGTATGTAATGTTGACAACATTGCAACAATTCGTTGTCGAAATCTAAATTTTATACACATCCGTTGTCTAAATGTTAACAAACGTGGTAAGCTCACTATTGGCAACGGATTGTTTGTCAATAGTGAGCTTACCACGTTTGTTAACATTTAGACAACGGATGTGTATAAAATTTAGATTTCGACAACGAATTGTTGCAATGTTGTCGTACGTATGTATATACTTTGACAACGGATGTTAATGAAAAATTATAAACTCTCTGCCGTCAATATGGTTCCAGGCGTGTATATTTCTTGTTCCCTCTGTGTAAGATCCGATGATGTCACAAGCTTGAAAAGCGCATCAATCGGAGTCTATAGAGTCTATTGTAGATTGGTCTCTTAATTGTTTATTAACAAATTTAACTATTTTTGTTAAAATGTTCATAATTCAAGTACAAATCGAGCTCAAATCTAGCCCATTTTGGAATTAATTTAATCTTTTATATTCTTAAATCAATCTTGTTTTTATCTCAAATGAAGTAAGTATTTGAATTTACATCAACTCCAAATTTCTCAACAGAAGTACATTGTAAGATCACTTTGACCCTCAAAAAGGCTTCATATATAACAGATTCGTACTTTAAGTCTATTCACTATTTAAATGTATAATATAGGTCCACAATTTCATATATTACCCATACAGGTAAACCTGAAAATTAGAAAATGTTCTTAACTTTCATAAGTGACATAAACAAGTTTTATAAGAACAAATATATGTATATCAAATATAATGATGTAGGGCCCTTATCTCCCCTTTTACAGAAAATCACTTTATTGTCAATAAATTGGTTGGTGTTACGACAAAATTTTATAAAAATAATTTTTTTCTATAAAATTATTAACATCAGATTCTATATAGTTCGATCTAAAGACCCGAAAAGTTCCTTATCATAAAATAAACCTGATGTTAATATTAGTTGGTTAGTTAGTTTGAAATGAGAATACATATACATGGGCCTCTATCGGGCCTGTTGTGCGCTCCTTAACCGGTGCCTCAGGTGGGAATCGAACCCACCACATCTGGCCTATCAGACTAGAACAGTAACCATTAACCTACCGGAGGCCACTGTTCATATTAATCCAGCAAAAACTTTACTTTCCCAGTAATCGGGCAAGTAATATTGGAGCATAGCGAAAGTATTTTTTTTGGGTGAATAACTACTTATTTTATAAAATAAATGATTTCAAATGTGCTTAACTGACTTTCCGGCATTTAAACCGGACAGTTGTATAGTTGTTTCAAGGTCCATTGACAATAAATTCCATTCAACATAAATTAATAATGTTATTGGTAACGACTACTCATTACAAAGAAATGTATAAAACAACTCCATTACAATCATCACTCATTATCAAAATTTAAAAATCTTTTGCTGGGAACACATTTGGAAAGGAACGATTCATAATAACATAAATGTAAAAGTGGGCGTGGTATCTCCAATATGAATTAATTACAAAAATTCGTTTATTTAGGAAACTATTTGTGTTAGAATTTTCAAATTATGTACAACTAACTTTAACATTCATATAAACATTTGGAAGAAAAGTGGGCGGACCTTCCCATATGAATATAGTATAAACAAGTAAGAATTTATAGGCGGACATGAACGACCTTACCAGTGATTGTGTTAAAAATTTTGATTATTTTATTTAATAATAAAGTATTAAATTTAATTTTTACCTTAATTCAGAAATATTTTAACGATTTGTTGACTAAAAAGGGAGTTTCTAAATGAGGGGTTATATGGGGGCAGATGGTTAATATGGTCCTATCCCTATAACTTTTAGTAGAGGGATTTACGTATACATTAGTTATTTATGCAGAATATCATCATGATATTAGTGTTTATAAGTGAATTTTGACCATCAAGTCATTTTCTGAAGGGGACTTTGTATGGGCGATAGGGTCAAATGAGGCCCGATCATTACGAAAATCAGCAGTATCATTAAGACTTATATAAAACTAAGTTTTTTGCCAATTTTTGAAGTGATACAAGAACATTTAACATATTTATGAGCTCAAAAGCCCTATTCGGGGGTACAGTTGTATGGGGGCTGTACGAAATAATGGGCCGATTTTAATAATTTCTAATAGGCTTTGTCCTTGTCATAAGAAGAAAATTTCATGAAATTATCTTGACAAAGTTTACATGGACACACATACTTTAAGGTGGGTATATGATCAATATTTTTGGGAGTTACAAACATCAGCAGGGTATAAAAATCGTATGTTAGGGAAACTATTAGAGCTAAATGTAAACTTTTGGGTAATAAATTTACGGACTTTCAATAGGGGGCTTGGCACATGAATAAAAAATAAAAATTCCTATATCTGGGCAATTCAAAAATCATATTTATATAGATTTTAGAGTAGAAAAGCACACTAGGTATATTTAGTTAACATATAAAATTTCTTATTTGATCTGGGATATTCATTTTTACAATTTTTCCCTTTATACCTTTCCCTCTCATCACTAATTGTAATTGCAGCGCTATTATAAATTGCCATATTTTCTTTATCTGAATATGTATGTTGCATGTTGAAAGTAGTATTAGTAAAAGTAATAATTATAATAACATAAACCACAACAACAATAATAGCAATTTAAGTACGTACTAAAATGCCTTGCAGCAAAATGAACTCAAACGTTTACACACGAACATTTATACATATACATATTTAATAAACATCTGATATTAATTGAGATTTATTGACTAATTATAATAAATTTATGTTGAATATATTCTCGGAAACCCCAAAATAAAGTTATTAAATGTTTAAAATAAACTTTAAGCGGAGTAAAATGAACAGTAATTGTTGAAAAGTACATACTTTAATGTTGTGTGTTGTATGTATGGGAAGTTTTATAGTGTTGGTGGCAAATAGAAATTGTTACAGGTATTTAAATGAAATTTTTGCTAAATTTTTAAAACTTTATCGTGGTTAACAGTCGATATTGTTGATCTATTATAGAACTTTATAATTAGTTTTAGCATTTCTAGATTTTGTAATGGTGCAATGTCAGCAAGACAAATTCATAATGTACTGCTGTCTTTTCTGGAACTGTTTGGATAAATCTGCAAATTGGTACTTGAAATTTTCAAGACGAAGTTTTCGGGAATATATTAGTTTGATCTTTTAATTCCATTTTGCTACAATGTCAGCAAGACAACTATAAATGTCCTGCTGACATTTCAGCAAATACTTGAAAATATCATTAAGTCTTAAATTTTTAACTGGGAATTAATAAGTTTGATTTTTATTCAAATAATTTCGTTCTGACATAAGTTTAACTGCTATCACACCTTTGTAACGATAAGTTTTACATATTTATACCCTACACTACTTTAGTGGGGAGGGTATATTGCGTTTGTGCTGATGTTTGTAACGCACAATAATATTGGTCCTATACCCACCTTAAAGTATACCAATCGGCTTAGAATCATTTTCTGAGTCGATTCAGCTATGTCCGTCCGTCTGTCCGTCTGTAATCCATGTAAACCTTGTAATTAAATTACAGGTCGCAATTTTGAAGATAATTTAATGAAATTTGGCACATGATCTTCTATTGTCCCAGGGACGAAGCCTATTGAAAATGGTTAATATCGGTCCATTATTTCACCTAGCCCCCATACAACTGAACCCCCGAATAGGGCTTGTAAACCTTGTAATCAAACTACAGGTCGAAATTTTGAAGATAATTCAATGAAATTTGGCACATGATCTTCTATTGTCGCAGGGACGAAGCCTATTCAAAATGGTTAATATCGGTCCATTATTTCACCTAGCCCCCATACAACTGAACCCCCGAATAGGGCTTGTAAACCTTGTAATCAAAATACAGGTCGCAATTTTGAAGATAATTTAATGAAATTTGGCACATGATCTTCTATTGTCCCAGGGACAAAGCCTATTGAAAATGGTTAATATCGGTCCATTATTTCACCAAGCCCGAATAGGGTTTATAAACTTTGTAATCAAACTACAGGTCGCAATTTTGAAGATAATTCAATGAAATTTGACACACGATCTTCTATTGTCCCAGGGACGGAGCCTATTGAAAATGATTAACATCGGTCCATTATTTCACCTAGCCCCCATACAACTGAACCCGACGTATAGGGATTTTAAGTTTATAATTATGTTTAATATACTCGTATCTCGACAAGAAGCTGCAAAACCAAGTTCTATGCTAGTCTTGATTACTCTCATGAATTTTATAATTATTTGACCATAGCCCCTACACAAATGTCCACAATTTTATTCAACAATAAATGGCTTAAGTATAATTCAAGGCAAGGTGCAATTCAACTTGCTTTATTATGCTTTATTATGAAAACTAAATCATATTTTATTTTTGTAACAGGTGTAGGGTATTATATGGTCGGCCTCGCCCGACTATAATTTCTTACTTGTTTAATTTAAACCTGTTTTTCCTTAACAATTGATAACTAAACTTTATGTCTTTTATTGACAGCCAGCTGTCATTTGAAAACTCAAATCAAATGTTAAAAAATTTCTCTTTAAAAATAATGAAAACAAAAGCTTCCATTAAAAATCTATAAATGTATTTGAAAACCTTTCACCAATTTATTGATTTGTCAAAACACTCAATAAAATAAACAACACGAATAAACAAAGCAAATTTGCTACAACTGTCAAATAATCACAAAAATACATCAATAGACACACACTCTCAAAAAACATACGCCAAATGTAGGGGGGCTGTGTTAAAAAACAAATTGAATACTTAGTCTTTGTTTTTGACATCAAGTCTTTTTCATTTTAGCCAACAAATTTAATAAATTGCCAACTAAATGCCTACACTTGTTTTCAATTGTTTTTGTTGGCTGTTGTCCGGCTAAGCACCAAAAGAAACACTGGCAAATATTTTCATTTCTATAGCAATTTATTATAGCTTATTGCAATGCGCACACAATTGCAACAAAATAGCAAAAAGATTTAAAGTCTCTAATCAAAAAACGAAGGAAAACAGAAAAAAAGATTAAACAAGCCACCAAATACTTAGAGGTCAAAATTTATTACAAGAAATACCAGAAAAACTATGAGGCAACAATGTTGTTGCTTGAACAAAAAATTAAAACTGGAAATTAAACCTAAAAAAAATTGTATACATTAATGTTGAAAGTAATAATGTCTGTTTGAGATTTGCTCTCATCTCTAGCTAATTTAACTTGATCGTATTTCATGGCTGACATTTTCGATGACTGACTGTATGAAAAACAACATGACAAACCTCTTGCATTTACATGCAACTAAATATTTCAAATATTTAATTTTAAATAGAGAGAAAGAATCTCATAAACTCAAATACTTGCGGCTCATTTAACAACATTTACGAGTTAAATGTTAAATATGTTGAAAAATTTTGTTAAATAGACATAACATTAGAGATCATAGATACATATTTTGTATAATGTGTGTGTGTGTCCTCATATAATAAACAGTATTATGTTGATTTTAATTTGGGGCTACTTTGATATTAATGTGTTTACAATGTTTATAGAGAGACATAGTGTTTATTAGATGACAGAATTTTGAAGGTATTGCAAACCTCTTTAGCTTTCATTCTTTGAACATTTAATTTAAAATATCTACTATATTTCACTTCCTTTTCATTAAAAAAGTTTCTTTTCATTTAAAATATTGCTTTTATTGAAAAAGCTCTTTTTCCTTAAAAAAGCTCCATTTGATTCAGATTTTATTTTTAATATAAAAAAGTCTTTAAAATTAGGTTTTTTATACAGAAACAATAAATTTTCTTTCAAACAGCTCCTTTTTCTTTGAAAAAGTTTCATTTCAGTGAAAGTGCTCATTTTCTTTGAAAAAGCTCTTTACTCTTTTAAAGGCACTTTTCCTTTGAAAAATTCTCTTAAGAAAAGCTTTTTCTCCTTAAAATTATCTTTTTTGCTTAAAAAGTTCTTTAACTTCAAACTGAATACCAATTTTTCATTGACATTTTTTGTCTTTCTTTTTTTTTAAGAAAAAGCTCTTTCTCCTTCAAGCTCTTTCTTTCAGAAATGTTTTTTCACTAAAAAAATCTTTTTTTTGGGATAAAGCTTTGGGAACGTTAAAATTTTAATTTAAAAGCCTCTTTTTCATTGAACAAAACTATTTTTTTTTTGAAAAAGCGTATTTTTCGGAAAAAGCTCTTTAATTTCATTGAAACACAGAAAATGTAATTTTTCATTGAAAATGTATTTTACTTTACAAAGCTCATCAACTTTAAATTGAATCATAAAATATGTTATTTTTCTTTGGAGAAAAATGTTTTTTTTTTATAAAAAAGCTCTTTTTTATTAAGAAAACTATTTTTTTAAATAGAAAAGCTCTTTTTTATTATAAAGCTCTTACTATTGATAAAGCATTAGAAACGTATGTTTTGTTAAAAACGCTTTTTTTATTGCATATTTTTTTGAAAAAGGTATTTAACTTTATTGAATCACTGAAAATGCAATTTTTTATTGAAAAAATATTTTCCTTTAAAAAGCTCATTGGAAAAATTTGTTTGTTATTAAAAAAGCGCTTTTTCATTAAAAAGCTCTTATTATTGATAAAGCACTAAGAACGTATTTTTTGTTAAAAAATATATTTTTTATTGAAAATTTAATTTTAATTAAAAAAGATCTTTTTAATTGAAAAAGTTTTTTCATCTGAAAATCAGTTTTTTTAATTAAACACTTCTTTCTTTGCAAAATATATTCATTGAAAAAGTTTTTTTTTTAATTGTAAAAGTTTTTTTCTTTTAATAAGCAAGCTTTCTTCCTGCAAAAGCTCTTTTTCCGTGAAAAATAAATTCTTGAAAACGTTCCTTTCTTCAAATGCTTTTTTCTTCCAAAAGCTCTTTTTCCTTAAGAAGTCCTTTAACTTCAAATTGAAACAAGTTATTTTTTCTTGGAGAAACTTTTGAACTTTTAAATTTTTCTTCCTTTCCTTTCAAAAGCTTTTCTTCCTTTCCTTTCAAAAGCTCTTTTTCCCTAAAAACTTCTTTAAATTCAAATTGAAACAAGTTACTTTTTCACACTTGAATCATAGAAAACATTATTTTTCATTAAAAAAGCCTTTTCATTTATAGAATGTTTTTAGTTTTTATTGGAAATTCGTAGTTTCATTAAAAAACTCTTTTTATTGAAATTATCCTTTTCTCTTAAAAAAAAAACTTTATTACTTACAAAAGCTCTTATTCATTTAATATACATATGTATTTTTTTGCATCTAAAGCTAAAGCCAAAAAAATAACTTTTTTACGAAGAAAAATATTTTTTTTTTTAAAAAGCTTTTTTTATGTCAAATTTTTTTTCACTTAATGTCAACAAAACAAATCACCTGCTTACAAACTGCCTCATACAAAATGTATCTAATAAACACTAATGCATTAAATAAATTAAGCTTTAAAATAGACACATACATAAACCAAATTAAAACAACAAAAAAAACTTATAATCATTTAAATATACACGCACTAATAACAGGTCGAGTTGAAATGAAACGAATTGAAATTGAATTTTGTGTGTTGTTTTTAGTATTTTAAGCATGACTGGCTAGACTCGTATCAAAAATGTAAATACATTTGTAAATATGTATGTAAGCGAAAATTCATACCACTAAACATACATGTTCAACTCATATTCCTGAACTCTTGTATTCAAAATCGGCAACAACTAGACATGATTATTATTTCATTTTACTCCCAACCTTACCCCCCTCCTCCTTTCACGTTTTAAAATAAGGCAAACACTTATTTTGGTGAGTTGCTTGTTGTTGCAGTTGCACATTTAATGTACACACACATAATAATATTGAAATGAAATGTTTGTAAATGTTTACATTTTGTGTACTTAATATGCAAAATGTAATTTGCCGCGTCGCGTGACGTATGTAATCACTTTTATTTTATTCAACAGATCCCCTCTTGTCATTTCCTGTCTCCCCTTTTTTCAAGTTTTCACATTGCCCCATGCTACCTTATACATACTAATACATATAATTGAAATGCAACTGCAACAATAACAAGAACAACATCATCATCATGCTTTCACTTAATTTCAAATTTATGCTTAAACACTAATGGAAATAAAATTTATTTAAATCTTAAATTTTGAGGGTTTTCGGGTATTTTGTATTTGTAAAAATTTTGATTAAATTTTGTCTAATTCCTAAAATAAAATATCAAATTGTTTCTGCCTAATTATCAGCCAAAGAGAACAAAGTCCTGGTACTGCCGATATTGAATAAATTTCTGTATGGTAGCTGTTGAAAAAGTCAATAAAACATTGCACATATTTAAATTTTAATAATATTTTTAAGCTTTCCCTATTTATAAAAAATAAAAAAAATTGAAATAGTGGATTTAATCAGTTTGGCTTGTGAAACATCCATATGTACATCCAAATTAGTGTCTGTATACAAAAAAAAACCTTCCAAACCATCCTCTATAAATAGTCATGCACTATTTATACCATCATCATATGTGCATATGTATATGTATACATACTTCCTGCAATTCCGGTTATAAACCCCATGTCAAAGATTTAACTTTTAGTTATGGTGCAAAACGGACGACTCCGATCGCATATCAGAGTAGAATTAGTCGAAAACTTTTAGGAACTGATCATAAATAGTATATCATGGTCAAACTGCGCGCACTCTACAGGTCGCAATTTTCAATATAATTTGATGTAACTTGGCACTAAGTCTTACTTTGACCCAAGGACGAAATGGTTAAAATTGGTCAGTTATTTCGTATAGCCCCCATACAACCGTACCTCCCGAATAGGGCTTTTGAGCTTATACACGGAGGGAAAAAGAAATATACACGCCTGGTACCAAATTGACCCCAAACTGTTAATAATTTTTCAATAACATCCGTTGTCAAAGTATACACATACGTACGACGACACTATGTAATGTTGACAACATTGCAAACAATCCGTTGCCAATAGCGAGGTTACCACGTTTGTTAACATTTTGACAACAGATGTGTATACAATTAGATTTCGACAACAAATTTTTGCAATGTTGACAACGTTGTGTTGTCGTACGTATGTATATACTTTAACAACGGATGTTATTGAAAAATTATAAACTTTTTGGTGTCAATTTGGTACCAGGCGTATATATTTCTTTTTCCCTCTGTGTAAATATGTTTAACGTTCTTGTATCACTCGAAAAATCGGCGAAATTTGGTTTTATATAAGTATTAATGATACTTCTGATTTCCGTAATAATCGGGCCTTTGACCCTATCCCCCATCAGAAAATGACTTGATGATCAAAATTGACTTATAAACACTAATATCACGATGATATTATGCATAAATAACTTTAATGTAGACGTAATTCTCTCTAGCAAAATTTCTAAGGATATGACCATATTAACTCCCTGCCCCCATATAATCCCTCTTATAGAAAATCCCTTTTTTTTGTCAACAAATTGGTAAAATGTTTCTAAATTAAGGTAAAAATTAAATTAATAAAAGATAATCAACAAATTAATATAATCACTGGTGTAGGGTATAATATGGTCGGCCATATGATACTATTACTGTTTTTTCTACTAAAAATGTTCTTTTTGTGGTTAATGTTATTTAAGCCAAATTATTTGAATTATATAATACTACCATTTCACTTTTTGAGAATGACTTCAGAAATAGTGAATTTGGAATCAAATAAAAAGGACTTCCCTCCTATGACAAGTCTGTGTTAAAATCATCACTTTTGCAGGTCGTTGTCAGTACTTCCAAAGAGTAAATTTTACTTCTTTTTCGCTTCATTGGAAGTTCTTGGGTAAAGTGGGTAAATTCGAGGTAAAAATGGTTTTCCTATATGAAAAGATTTTGTCCAAAAAGGGATACATTGACACAATTTACAACTGTTGGATTGTATTCTACACACTCACAAGCCTAGACTCATACAATTATTAACAAGGATTTCATATTATTGCTGTGTTCTTGTTGTTGTTTTTGTTGTATGCATTTGGAAACATTTGGTGTGTATACATATTTAAAACATTTTTAAATGTACTTTTCCCTATAATAGTATAATTGTTTAAAGGAATGTATTCCTTAAAGTTGTCTGTTATAAACTTTTCAAAATAACAAATTTCACTTAAAAGAAACTATAGTTTGGTTGAGAACTTTTTCTTTTTGAAAAAAATGAGTCATTAAAATACTATTTTCACATTACAAAACTTTAATGAGAATTTTTGAATCCTTAGATATAGCGAAAACAATTTGGAAATTACCGTCTGTCTGTCCGTCTGTCCATCTGTCTGTTTGTCTGTCCGTCTGTCCATCTGTCTTTTGTCTGTATTCATATTGAAGTTAATTTTCTGAAGGCTCCACATATCCATATATTTAATAATTCTATCGAATTTCGGTTACCTCTTTAAAATGTAATTGTTTTATTACAGTTGGCTGTTTTAAATGGATTTCTACTTTTAGATTGATTTCAATCTAAAATTAATACTTTAAATTCACTGCAAAATATGTATAATACACTTGCACATATTATGTTGATTGTTTGTCCAACAACAACTACGACAATAAAAGCAGCAGCAACAACAAAAAAATCAACAACAACAACAAAAAGTATTTAAGTTATGTGGTATGCGGCTGAGTAATTAATTGATTTTTATCTGACTTAAGGCTATTTTACAGTTTGTTGATGACAGTTTAAATTTGTTTATATCTCGTTCTCTCCAAATACACACACACGCATACAAATCCATACAGGAAAACATACATAGATACAAACCTATAATTTATATGTAAATACATACATACATATGTATGTCTACCTATACATATTTACATACATAAGTGCGTTTGTATATATATATTATAGGTATGCAAGTGTATCTAGATAGATTTATTTAATCTGTTTTTTTTTTCTTTTCTATTTGTAATGTTTGGGATTTAGCTTGTATGTTTATAACGTCGCAAGTATGTTGTCGTTTTTACTTATTTATGTTTATTTCATTGTATCACTTTTTTCTGCTGTACATTTTAGATTAAAAATGTTGATTTTATTTTCATGTTGTCATTTTTCAATTTCTTTCTGACTGTTGTTGTATTTAAAATTTATTTGATTTTTATTGGTTACTTAGTGTTGTTGGTATTTTAGGATTTTTTGTTGTATTTAATTTTTTTTATTATTGAAATATTGTATTTGTGGCATTTAGATATTTTATTTTTTTTTTGCTTTTATTGCCTGGTGTATTGCAAAGCTAAAATGTTTTGGGATTATGAGGGGATTTACTATATAACGATATAGATGCAAATCTTTTGAGAAGAAATTTAAATACTTTTTAATATAAATCTTGTGTGTGTATTTTATTTAAAATATTTTGTGTGTTTTATTTTCTAAATGCAATAAAAATAATTTAAATAAATTTTAACACACATTCTTGCAAGACATTAAATTGTAGATTTTATGTTGAAAAAAATAAAGATTTTATTTTTGGGATAAATAGGCACTTGTTTAGTAGTTTCTTAGACTAGATCAGATACTAGTAGTTAGACTGTTCAACGGATTAATACATAGACTAGTCCATAGAATAATCAATATATTGGTCCATAAACTAGTCCATGGACTAGTCCGAAGACTAGTCACTATACTAATCCATAGAAAAGTCAAAGGACTAGTCGCTAGACTAGTCCATAAACAAGTCACTAGACTAATCCATAGACTAGTCCATCGACAAGTTACTAGACAAGTCCATAGACTAGTTCGAAGACTAATCACTAGATTCGTCCATAGTCTATTCTAAAGACTAGTCAATATATTTGATGATAGAATACTAGTTCATAGACTTGTCCACAGACTAGTTCATAGACTAGTACATAGACTAGCTTATAGACTAGTCCATAGACTAGTTCATAGACTAGTCCATAGACTAGTTCATAGACTAGTCAATAGACTAATTCATAGACTAGTCCATATGCTAGTTCATAAAATAGCTCATAGACTAGTCCATAGACTAGTTCATATACTAGTTCATAGACTAGTTCATAGACTAGTCCATAGACTATTCAATAGACTAGTCCATAGACTATTCAATAGACTAGACCATAGACTAGCCTATAAACTAGTCCAAATACTAGTTCATAGATTATCCCAATAGATTAGTCAATAGAATAGACCATAGACTAAACAATAAACAAATCTATACACTAGTTTGAAGACTAGTCACTAGACTCGTCCATTGTCTATTCTAAAGACTAGTCAATAGATTTGTTGATAGACTACTCCATAGACTTCTTCATAGACTAGTCCATAGACTAGTCTATAGACTAATTCACAGTCTATTTCATAGACTAGTCCATAGAATAGACCATAGACTAGTTTATAAACTAGTCCAAAGACTAGTTCATAGATTATTCCAATAGATTAGTCAATAGATTAGACCATAGACTAGTCAATAGACAAATCCATAGACTACTTCGAAGACTAGTTACTAGACTCGTTCATAGTCTATTCTAAAGACTAGTCAATAGATTTGTTGGTAGACTACTCTATAATCTAGTACATAGACTAGTCAACAGACTAGTACATAGACTAGTCAACAGACTAGTACATAGACTAGTCAACAGACTTGTCCATAGACTGGTCCATAGACTAGGTCATAAAAGTCAATAGACGAGGCCATATACTAGTCCATAGACTAGGCCATATAGTTGTACATATACTTGTCAATAGACTAGTCAATAGACTAGTCAATAGGCTAGTCTATAGACAGGTCCATAGACTTTTCTATGGACTAGTTCATAGACTAGTCCATAAAGTAGTCTATAGACTAGTCCAAAGACTCGTTTATAGACTAGTTCATAGACTAGTCCACAGACTAGTTCATAGAGTAGTTCATAGACTAGTACATAGACTAGTCTATAGACTAGTCCATAGACTAGTTCATGGACTAGTCCATATACAAGTTCATAGGCTAGTCCATAGACTAGATCACAGACTAGACCATAGATTAGATCGTAGACTAGTCTATCGACTAGTCCAAAGACTAGTTTATAGATTAGTTCATAGACTAGTTCATAGATTGCACCATAGACTAGTCAGTAGACTAGACCATGTAGTAGTTAGTTAGTATACTAGACAATAGATAAGACAATAGAATATTAAATCTACAAGTCGATAGACTAATCCACAGACTAGCCAATAAACTAGTCCACAGACTAGTCAATAGTAGTTAATAGATTACTTCTTAGACGAAACAATATACAAGTCTGTAGAATATTTAATAAACTAATGCATAGAATAGCATGATAACTAGTTCATAGACTAGTCAAAAACTTTTCGAGAGACAAGACGATATTTGAATATGTTTGAATACCTATACATCTACAGTACGTATGATTAATATTTATTAGCATTAATAATCATACGCACTTTTCAAACTTCATACAAATTTAAAAATTTCTTTTACATAAAAAAACTCCCTTAAAATTAACAACCAAATTTCCAAATCTCACTCACCTGCGTCTCAGTCACATTTAACAATTTCGCCATTTCTGTTCGTTCACTCGAACTAAGGTACTTTTTAATTTCAAATTGTTTTTCCAATTCGAATATTTGCCTTCCCGTAAATGTAGTTCTGGCCTTTTTCTTACGTCTAGCATCTGTTGAACCCGAATCGGAATCATCTTCTGTTGTTTCCATATTTACAGCTGGCGGTGTAGTACTCATAGATGAAGGTGCTAAACGTTCACGTATTAAACTGTCACTACTGCCCGAGGGACTAACATCAGGCGGTAAAGTGATATTCGAGGGCGGCGCTATGGCAGAGGAAAGTTTTTTCTTTTTAGCACAAGTTTTATTAGCAGTTGTTTGACTAGAATCTAGAAAGAATTTTAAATAGAAAAGAAAAATTTTTATTTTTTTTACATTGTTTTCACTATTTGTTCTTAATTACTTAAGCTTGTCATAAATAATGAATACATTTTTTATTTATTTGTATTGAAATGTTATTTTAAACCCTATTTTTTATTGTGTCTGTTTCTATGTGTCTGTCTGTTTTTGTTTGGTTTGTTCATTAATTAATTGCACATGTTTAATTCACGATTTTTTGTTATTACTTTATTATTTTTTCCTATTTTTTTTGCCTTTTAATTTTTTAAGTTTTTTTTTTGCAATTTTTATTTGCCATTAAATGTCCTCCTCTATGGTTGTAAAGTCATTATGAATGTATTTCATTAATAATGATTTTATAACCAGACATTTTACAATTAAATTACTTTTATTGTATTGCAACTTTTTTTACAAGACACTTGTGATTGTTGTGACGGCTGTTATAAAGATCAGTTTAGTTTTAGTTTATATCTGATAATTTACTCTGTTCTCCTGCTAGAATTCACTTCATTTTCGTTTCCTTGTAAGCTATTTCTATTATATACTCTAGCCGTTATTCAAGGCTTAAAACCATATTCAATTTTTTATAATGACAATATGTATTTAATTATACAATTTGTTCTATTATATTTTTCCAGTTATATACATTTGTTATATAATATTGATAGATTATAAAATTGACTATAAATGACAAGTTATTCACAGTTTAATATGTATAATGTTGGTGGCAAAAACATTTTGCAAAATATAAACTCAAAATCAATTGATATTTAAATTAAGTTAACAAAATAACATAACAAATACAATTTATTTTCTATTATAATTTAAACTAACATTTGTTTGTAACTCTCATTACAATATACTTTTAAAAGTTAACACTTTAAAAAGCTATTGCTGTCCATCCGTCCGTCTGTCTGTCTGTATCTATTAATGTTTTTCCACTTTTTAAAAATATAATATTTCAATTTATATTAATTATTCCATTAAATAAAAAAACACCAACCAAGATATTTAAATGTCATTTACTGCTGTTGAACATTTAAATTTCATTTTAACTACATACAGCGAATAACAGCTTATTGCAACAATATTATTTATTATTAAGTCTCTTATAAAATTAAATGCATTTTAAATAAATTCGAAAAATGTGTTGCCAGCCATTTGTTTGTATGTTGTTGTTTTTTTTTTTCGATTTTGTTCATTTCGTTTCATTTCCATCAATTTGCCAGCACTTTTGAGTCGTTTGTGTTCATTGGCCATTTTTAATTTGTTTGTATCGTTTTAATAAAATATTTAATAAGAAAATAAAACATTTATTGGATTCGGTATAAGACGAATTTTTATGTACCTTTATAACACTTTTTCGAAAAAAAACTTATATGCCCCCTTTTTGAAAACCTATTCTAAAGGTCTTCGAAATACCTTTCGTTTTAAATATTATTTGGTACATCAACTGATTTATGATATATAGAAATTTGTATCCTATAATAGATCTTTAAACATTTTCTATAGAAAGCTATGAAGATCAGTTTTGTACCGAAAATTTTCACAAACAATTTTCTATAAAAAATATAAAAAATCAGTATATTAAATAGATCAGTTTCATATAGAAATCATTTACGATATGCTTGCATCCATTACTATTAGTTTATTATAGAAAACTTTCACATCGACATCATATTGAAAGCTTTTACTGTCACGATCAGTTTTCTTTAAAATGTTTTAACGTTATCTCTTAAAAATATTCTTAATCATCTCTCAATAAGAACTTTCAAGTTTTCTATAGCAAATAGTTGTATTTTCTTTAAAATCTTTTTTATTAGTTTCTTATGGAAAACTTGCATGAACAGTTTCCTATAGAAAACTTTTTCTGTATAGAAAACATTAACAATAAAAAAGTTGCACGATCAATCTTCTCTAGATAGTGGACTTACTTAAGAGCTATTTATAGGAAGATTTCTATAAAAACGTTGTATTTTCTATATTAAACATTTACGATAAATTTTCTTACATGATTAGTTTGTATAGAAAACTTTCCTGATAAAATGTCTAGAGGAAAATTTCACTATAAGTTCTCTATATTACTATTATCTATTACTAATTAACGATCACTTTTTCATTTAAAACTTTCACGATCTGTTTTCTTAGAGATAACGATCAGTTGTTTATAGGAAAAAACGATCAGCTTTTTACGAAATACTTTCACGATTTACTTGAAAGCTTTCTATGGGAAGATCACGATCACTCTTCTATATTACAGTTTTATGATCAGTTTTCTAAAAAAAACTTTCATGATCAATTTAATATAAAAATCATTCACGATCTGTTGGCTTTAACGATATAGAAAACTTTCACTATAGAAAACTTTTACGATCATGATAAGTTTTTACATTATGTATAATCATTTCTCAATAAGAACTTTCAAATTTCAGTGTTCTATTGTAAATTGTATTTCTTACTAAATCTATTCCATCAGTTTCTTAGGGAAAACTTGCACGATTACAATCCTATAGAAAATGTTTAGTATTATTTCTGTATAGAAAACATTAACAGTAGAAAAGTTGCATTATCAATTTTCTGTAGAAAGTGGATTTAATTAAAAGCTATTTATAGGAAGATTTCTATAAAAACTTTCACGATCAGTTTTCTATATTATAGAAAACTTGCATGATCCATTTTCTATAGAGAATTTACAACGATCAATCTCATATAGAAATCATTCACGTTAAGTTTTTATAGATAACTTTTATTTTACAAACCTTTTTCTGTCAACTTTTACAAACCTTTTAAAGACTTTTCAGGTTGTCTTTAAGCAACTTTTTCAATCATCTCTCAATAAGATCAGATATAATCAGTAATAACAGATTTACTATATGTTTTTATAGAACGATCGTGATTTACTTTCCAAAATGGACTTCCTTCCCTTAAAAATGAAAAATTTGATTCAAATAGAAATCTTTCACGATCAGTTTCTTATAGAAAACATTTACGATAAGTTTTCTATAACAACTTTCATCATCAGTTTTCTACATTTTATATTTACGATCAGTTTTCTATATTAGACATTCACGAAAATGGATTTCCTTCCTTAAAAAAATAGAAAATTTTCACGATCAGTTTCTTATAGAAATCTTTCACGATCAGTTTCTTATAGAAAACTTTTACGATAAGTTTTCTATAAAAACTTTCATGAGCAGTTTTCTACATTATATATTTACGATCAGTTTTCTATATAACACATTAACGATCAGTTTTTATAAAAAAAAAACGTTACCGATCAGTTTTCTATAGAAAACATTCGCGATCACACAAAACACTTAATATCAGTTTTAGTTGGAAAACATTTTCTATATTAAACATTTACGATCAATTTTCTTTCATGATTAGTTTTGTATAGAAAACTTTACTGATAAGTTGTCTAGAGAAACATTTTATGATCAGTTTTATAAATTACATATTAACGATCAGTTTTCCATAGAAAACTTTTACGATCTGTTTTCTTAGAGATCACGATCAGTTGTTTATAGGAAACTTTTAGATCATCTTTGTATAAAAACTTTCACGATCCGCTTTCTAAATTAAACATTTACGATCAATTTTCTATAGATTTCGATAAAAAAAACTCTCATAATCTTCTCGATTAGGTGTCTAAGAGAAATTTTCACGATCAGTCTTCTATAGAAAACTTTCTGCTTTCACGATCAGTCTAAAGAATACAATTTTCTACCAGATAACAGTTTCAGTTATGAGCTTTAGGAATCTTAATTAAACTAAAATTACAAACAGAACGTTTAATTTTAATGCTGGCAAAATGACACAAAAAAGTAAAATATTTAAATTGCAATTGTTAGAAATTTTAATTGTTGTTCATAGTATTAATTTTTAAACAAGTGTTGTTTATTTGTTCGTTTCTTTTTGCTGCTTAATTTAATTGAATTTACTCAATGGATTCCTATTTCATGTTGCTTCTTATTGAAATCTATTTTTAAAATGCACAAATAGAAAATTTAATTTATAAAGGTTAAGAAGCATTTCTTATTTGTGTCAAAAAGAAAATACGAAATATTTTATTTACAACTATAAAATTATAAAAGTAATTGTATGGATTTATAGTCTAGTTATTGAATAATGACCATTTAGAGCTAATTTCAACATTGAATGGGGATCTGTAATGTGAAACATAATTTTGACTAAAATTAATTTAAACAAAAATTTAACCGGTAATTTTACCTTGATTTTAAAATTATAAATTTTTCAACATTTAATCAAACAATTAACTCTCAATTTGGTATAAGTTGTTATTTATTTATAATCCTATTATCATGAATATTAAAATTGTTTCTCTAAATTTTACTTAAATATCATCCTGATACAATCAATTACTCGCTTATTTATTTAAAAAAATTTAATCTAATAAAATTCTTAATCATTAAAACGAAAACAAAGACCGGATATTCATGTATAGAAGAAAAAAAAAATACTATAGAAACTGACGGTTTGTGACTGTGACTGACTGACTAAACAACGAACTCGCTAACTAAATAAACTGACTTGACTTGGCATGGCTTGATTTTGAGTTGACTGACTAAACTTAAGCTTTTGAATATTCATTGATTTGCAATTTCTGTTCAGTTCTTCTATTAGAAAAATAGAAAAAAAAAAAAAACAAAAAACAAAAAACAAACAATTCTAAAAATAATAGAAACAACTGCAACCATAATAAAGTGGGTGTTATTGTCTGGAATTAATTTCTGACAGTACGTGTTTAAATTAGAAAATGACTTTTGTTTTACAAGTATATAATAATTTAGCTGATTTTTTTTCTATTTTTGATTTGCTAATCTTTACTCCTTGTAGTATCAATCATTCATTTGCTCATTTATTCATTGTTCAATGCCTTATTTCCATTATAATTTAATTGCAATTGTATAAATTTGTAAATTGTTTTCTTATTTTTTTTCTACTCATAATTTGTTTCTTTACTCGTGTCTTAATAGTTTTTGTTTATTAATAAATGTTTTGTTTTCTATTAAGTATTATTGTTGCAATTGAAATATTTATTTATAAATTTTCTATTGTTATTTGTGTAATGTATTTACATATATTAATTATAGTTTGTAAATTGTATATGTTGTGTGAAATTGTTGAAATTAAATTTTCAATTAAATAAAGTTACTTTCAAAATAGCTTTAATTGCGATCAGTTTTCTGTAGAAAAGTATTCTACTCTATTTTCTATATAAATGATCAGTTTTCTATAGGAAACTTTCACGTTTAGTTTTCTATGATTTTTTTAGTTATCTCTAGAAATCGAAAACTTTAATAATCACAATTTTAAATCGATCAGTTATTTTTAGAAAACTTAAACGATTATTTTTTACTTTCTCGGTCAGTTTTCCAAATTTTTACGAACATTATAGGAAACTTTCAAGATCAATTTTCTATATTCTATATTTTCAAGATCTGCTTTGTATAAAAAAACTTTTACGATAAGAGTTCTACAAAAGAGTTTCATTCATTCAGTTCACTTCAGAAAAGCTTTGTTCTAGTTATTGTAGTTCTGTTCTAGTTCTGTTCTAGTTCTGTTCTAGTTCTGTTCTAGTTCTGTTCTAGTTCTGTTCTAGTTCTGTTCTAGTTCTGTTCTAGTTCTGTTCTAGTTCTGTTCTAGTTCTGTTCTAGTTCTGTTCTAGTTCTGTTCTAGTTCTGTTTCTAGTTCTGTTCTAGTTCTGTTCTAGTTCTGTTCTAGTTCTGTTCTAGTTCTGTTCTAGTTCTGTTCTAGTTCTGTTCTAGTTCTGTTCTAGTAGTTCTAGTGTTCTAGTTCTGTTCTAGTTCTGTTCTAGTTCTGTTCTAGTTCTGTTCTAGTTCTGTTCTAGTTCTGTTCTAGTTCTAGTTCTGTTCTAAGTTCTGTTCTAGTTCTGTTCTAGTTCTGTTCTAATTCTGTTCTAGTTCTGTTCTAGTTCTGTTCTAGTTCTGTTCTAGTGTCTGTTCTAGTTCTGTTCTAGTTCTGTTCTAGTTTCTGTTCTAGTTCTGTTCTAGTTCTGTTCTAGTTCTGTTCTAGTTCTGTTCTAGTTCTGTTTCTAGTTCTGTTCTAGTTCTGTTCTAGTTCTGTCTAGTTCTGTTCTAGTTCTGTTCTAGTTCTGTTCTAGTTCTGTTCTAGTTCTGTTCTAGTTCTGTTCTAGTTCTGTTCTAGTTCTGTTCTAGTTCGTTCTAGTTCTGTTCTAGTTCTGTTCTAGTTCTGTTCTAGTTCTGTTCTGTTCTGGTTCTAGTTTGTTCTAGTTCTGTTCTAGTTCTGTTCTAGTTCTGGTCTGTCTTTCTAGTTCTGTTCTAGTTCTGTTCCAGTTGTGTTCTAGTTGTTTCTAGTTCTGTTCTAGTTCTGTTCTATTTCTGTTCTATTTCTGTTCTATTTCTGTTCTAGTTCTGTTCTAGTTCTGTTCTAGTTCTGTTCTAGTCTGTTCTAGTTCTGTTCTAGTTCTGTTCTAGTTCTGTTCTAGTTCTGTTCTAGTTCTGTTCTAGTTCTGTTCTAGTTCTGTTCTAGTTCTTGTTCTAGTTCTGTTCTAGTTCTGTTCTAGTTCTGTTCTAGTTCTGTTCTAGTTCTGTTCTATTTCTGTTTTCGGTTGTTCTGTTCTAGTTCCTGTTCTAGTTCTGTTCTAGTTCTGTTCTAGTTCTGTTCTAGTTCTGTTCTAGTTCTGTTCTAGTTCTGTTCTAGTTCTGTTCTAGTTCTGTTCTAGTTCTGTCTAGTTAGTTCTAGTTCTGTTCTAGTTCTGTTCTAGTTCTGTTCTAGTTCTGTTCTAGTTCTGTTCTAGTTCTGTTCTAGTTCTGTTTTTCTGTTGGTCTGTTCTAGTTCCTGTTCTAGTTCCGTTCTAGTTCTGTTTTAGTTCTTTTCTAATTCTGTTCTAGTTCGATAAGTTTGAAATCAAATCTAATGTGAATTGCAATTTAATGTAAAATTTTTACCTACTTAATGTAAAGTTTTCAATGTGTGAAAATATGTTGATTCATTAAATACCGGATTACTAGGAAACTATTTAAATTAGCAAACAAAGCTCTTTCAACTCAGAACAATTAAAATAATTTCATCTTAAACTTTTCGAATTAACTAAAAGTAACAAATTTTCCTACTAATTGCAATTAGCAGACTAAATGACCTGTCTGCTGCTAACTCTGCTACACTAATGTCTGTCTAATACATTTTGTTTTGTTTTGTCTGACGGCAAGTTAAAGTTTCTTAGGAAATCGGTAAAGAACAATAAAGGCCTACACTCCAAACAAAATTCTAATTAATTTTTCAAATTTCTATTTAAATTTGATATTCGCACTTTAACAATTTACATACATTCATGTGAATGAGTGTCTGCCTGTGTGAGCTTGTATCTCATTAAATGATTTTTGTTTGTTATTGGTGTTGTTCTTTTCTTTTTGCTGTTGTTGTTAATAATTGCAAAATTTGTGTCTGAATTGATATTGAATAAATAAAAAGTCATATTAATCGACATGTTGTTGAAATAAATGCATGATTTGCATGCTTAACACATTTTCGAAAACCAAACAAAAAAAAAAAAAAAACTGAAATAATATTTTTTTCCAATTAAATAAAGTTCTGAGTGTAGGCTGATTAGTTCTGTTGCTGTTGTTTTGTTGTCGACTTGTTTAAATGTGTTGTAGTTTATTTTTTTCTTGCAACTTTATTTTTATGCCATATTGGGTGGTAATTATAAATACAACAGCAATAATAAGAGTAACAACAAAAAATTGTTTAACAAGTAGTCTAAACAATAAAATGTAAAAAACTTTACAGTAATAATAAACAATTAAGTACAAGAAGCAGTGGGTTAAGACGAATTCTGATTTTCGTACATTCCAGAACTAGAGCAGAACTTGAACAGAACTAGAACAGAACTAGAGCAGAACTAGAACAGAACTAGAACAGAACTAGAACAGAACTAGAACAGAACTAGAACAGAACTAGAACAGAACTAGAACAGAACGAACAGAACTAGAACAGAACTAGAACAGAACTAGAACAGAACTAGAACAGAACTACAGAACTAGAACAGAACTAGAACAGAACTAAACAGAACTAGAACAGAACTAGAACAGAACTAGAACAGAACTAGAACAGAACTAGAACAGAACTAACAGAACTAGAACAGAACTAGAACAGAACTAGAACAGAACTAGAACAGAACTAGAACAGAACTAGAACGAACTAGAACAGAAAAAAGAACTAGAACAGAACTAGAACAGAACTGAACGAACAGAACTAGAACAGAACTAGAACAGAACTAGAACAGAACTAGAACAGAACTAGAACAGAACTAGAACAGAACTAGAACAGAACTAGAACAGAACTAGAACAGAACTAGAACAGAACTAGAACAGAACTAGAACAGAACTAGAACAGAACTAGAACAGAACTAGAACAGAACTAGAACAGAACTAGAACAGAACTAGAACAGAACTAGAACAACTAGAACAGAACTAGAACAGAACTAGAACAGAACTAGAACAGAACTAGAACAGAACTAGAACAGAACTAGAACAGAACTAGAACAGAACTAGAACAGAACTAGAACAGAACTAGAAGAACTAGAACAGAACTAGAACAGAACTAGAACAGAACTAGAACAGAACTAGAACAGAACTAGAACAGAAACTAGAACAGAACTAGAACAGAAACTAGAACAGAACTAGAACAGAACTAGAACATAACTCGAACAAAACTAGAACAGAACTAGAACAGAACTAGAACAGAACTAGAATAAGAAAGAACTAGAACAGAACTAGAACAGAACTAGAACAGAACTAGAACAGAACTAGAACAGCAGAACTAGAACAGAACTAGAACAGAACTAGAACAGAACTAGAACAGAACTAGAACAGAACTAGAACAGAACTAGAACAGAAAACTAGAACAGAACTAGAACAGAACTAGAACAGAACTAGAACAGAACAGAACTAGAACAGAACTAGAACAGAACTAGAACAGAACTAGAACAGAACTAGAACAGAACTAGAACAGAACTAGAACAGAACTAGAACAGAACTAGAACAGAACTAGAACAGAACTAGAACAGAACTAGAACAGAACTAGAACAGAACTAGAACAGAACAGAACAGAACTAGAACAGAACTAGAACAGAAACTAGAACAGAACTAGAACAGAACTAGAACAGAACTAGAACAGAACTAGAACAGAACTAGAACAAAAGAAAGAAATAGAACAGAACTAGAACACAGAATAGAACAGAACTAGAACAGAACTAGAACAGAACTAGAACAGAACTAGAACAGAACTAGAACAGAACTAGAAACAGAACTAGAACAGAACTAGAACAGAACTAGAACAGAACTAGAACAGAACGAAATAGAACAGAACTAGAACAGAACTAGAACAGAACTAGAAACAGAACTAGAACAGAACTAGAACAGAACTAGAACCGAACTTAGAACAGAACTAGAACAGAACAGAACAGAACTAGAACAGAACTAGATACAGAAACTAGAACAGAACTAGAACAGAACTAGACAGAACTAGAACACCGAACTAGAACAGAACTAGAACAGAACTGCACAGAACTAGAACAGAACTAGAACAGAACTAGAACAGAACTAGAACAGAACTTAAGCAAGAACTAGAACAGAACTAGAAAACCAGAACTAGAAGCAGAAACTAGAACAGAACTAGAACAGAACTAGAACAGAACTAGATCAGAACTAGAACAGAATAGAACAGAACTAGAACAGAAACTAGAACAGAACTAGAACAGAACTAGAACAGAACTAGAACAGAACTAGAACAGAAACTAGAACAGAACTAGAACAGAACTAGAACAGAACTAGAACAGAACTAGAACAGAACTAGAACAGAACTAGAACAGAACTAGAACAGAACTAGAACAGAAACAGAACAGAACTAGAACAGAACTAGAACAGAACTAGAACAGAACTAGAACAGAACTAGAACAGAACTGAACAGAACTAGAACAGAACTAGAACAGAACTAGAGCAGAACTAGAACAGAACTAGAAACAGAACTAGACAGAATAGAACTAGAACTAGAACAGAACTAGAACAGAACTAGAACAGAACTAGAAACAGAACTATAACAGACGACTAGAACAGAACTAGAACAGAACTAGAACAGAACTGAACAGAACTAGAACAGAACTAGACACAGAACTAGACAGAACTAGAACGAACTAGAACAGAACTAGAACAGAACTAGAACAGAACTAGAACAGAAACTAGAACAGAACTAGAACAGAACTAGAACAGAACTTAGAACAGAACTAGGAACAGAACTAGAACAGAACTAGAACAGAACTAGAAACAGAACTAGAACAGAACTAGAACAGAACTAGCACAGAACTAGAACAGAACTAGAACAGAACTAGAACAGAACTAGAACAGAACAGAACAGACTGAACAGAACTAGAACAGAACTAGAACAGAACTAGAACAGAACTAGAACAGAACCTAGAACAGAACTAGAAAGAACTAGAACAGAACTAGAACAGAACTAGAACAGAACTAGAACAGAACTAGAACAGAACTAGAACAGAACTAGAACAGAACTAGAACAGAACTAGAACAGAACTAGAACAGAACTAGAACAGAACTAGAACAGAACTAGAACAGAACAGAACTAGAACAGAACTAGAACAGAACTAGAACAGAACTAGAACAGAACTAGAACAGAACTAGAACAGAACTAGAACAGAACTAGAACAGAACTAGAACAGAACTAGAACAGAACTAGAATAGAACTAGAACAGAACTAGAACAGAACTAGAACAGAACTAGAACAGAACTAGAACTAGAACAGAACTAGAACAGAACTAGAACAGAACTAGAACATATTTAGAACAGATCTAGAACAGATCTAGAACAAAAGTTATATTAATAGTGACATTCAATTTTCTATAGCAGAACTTAAACTGTCGTAAATTGCACATATTTGGAGAAAAACCTAATATGCGAACTTTGAAAATAAAAATAATGAAAATTAAATACAATATTATTTTTAGACATGATAGCAAATTGAAACTAATAATGATAAAAGTTGCTACAAAGACAGAAAAAAGATAATTATAAATAGTCAATGGTAATGAAGCAAATAAAGCAAACAAATTGCAAACTAACCCACTAACAGTGCTGGCAGCCACAGTCCAGCTTTTACTTTAGTTTTATTGTCAAAAAAAAAAAAAAAAAAAAAAAAACATTTAGCCTGAATCCGTTAGAGGGTTAAATATGTTTATTTATTCCTTCTAAGAACAAAAAAATAGTGAACTGATTTTAATAAGCACAGCGCCACATTTAAACATTTTGTAACGCCCAAATTGCTTGCACTAATTAGCATACTTGAGATTGAAATCTGAATGTCGTGGGTTTTAACGAAACAATTTTCCCACAAAACTAAGCAATTAATTTTGGATTAAAAGGTGTGAATTTTTTGACTCTACTTAATAAATTAAATGCAGAAAATAATTTGTGATTTAATAAATAACAACCGGAAATTTTCAAAATTAAAATATGAGATTGATTTGGCTTAGAACGATGTACATAATTGTTTTTTTATTATTTTAACTTAATATTTTCAAAACAACATATGATTTTTATTTATTTAGATGCCAACTAAAATGACGCATTAATTAAAATCACAAACAAAATTTTACAAAAAGCATTTTATTATAAAGTGTCTGAAATAGAGTCAACCTTGTCTAATGTGATCAAATGCACCGATTCGTAACGTTGCAAAATAATAAATAATTCTGGTTGCTAATATTAACAAGATAATTAAGAAACAATAGAATATAATTGTTTTTATTATTTTCATTTGCACAACAAACATTTTACGTAAAAAAACTGCAGTTTATTAATTTAGAATTAGTTGATAGTTTAAGTCATTAATACATACAATGAATATTTTTTTATTTAAAACTTATAAATTACTAGGTATGGAAAGAAAAAAGAATAGTCAGTCATATAATACAATATATAAGTATTTGTGTGCAGTTGTACTCATCATATTTGCTGCTAAATGTGCTCATTGAATAGGTTATAGAGTGTAATAAAATAAATACAAATTTTAATTCACTATAACTTACTACAATTACTATTGTTGTTGTTTTTAAATACGATAATTATTATTATTATATACATATAATATTTACTAGATAATATAAAAGGGTTAACTTAACTAAAAATAATTTGAAACTGAACTGGAATTGAACAAGAAATGAACCAGACCTGAACTAGAACTGAACTGGAAACTGAACTGGAACTGAACTAGAACTGAAACTAGAACTGAACTGGAACTGAACTAGAACTGAACTAGAACTGAAACTAGAACTGAACTAGAAACTGAAACTAGAACTGAACTAGAACTGAACTAGAACTGAACTAGAACTGAACTAGAACTGACTAGAACTGCACTAGAACTAAACTAGAACTGAACTAGAACTAAACTAGAAGAACTAGAACTGAACTAGAACTGAACTAGTTCTGAACTAGAACTGAACTAGAGCTGAACTAGAACTGAACTAGAACTGAACTAGAACTGAACTAGAACTGAACTAGAACTGAAATAGAACTGAACTAGAACTGAACTAGAACTGAACTAGAACTGAACTAGAACTGAACTAGAACTGAACTAGAACTGAACTAGAACTGAACTAGAACTGAACTAGAACTGAACTAGAACTGAACTAGAACTGAACTAGAACTGAACTAGAATGAACTAGAACTGAACTAGAACTGAACTAGAACTGAACTAGAACTGAACTAGAACTGAACTAGAACTGAACTAGAACTGAACTAGAACTGAACTAGAACTGAACTAGAACTAACTAGAACTTAACTAGAACTGAACTAGAACTGAACTAGAACTGAACTAGAACTGAAATAGAACTGAACTAGAACTGAACTAGAACCGAACTAGAACTGAACTAGAACTGAACTAGAACTGAACTAGAACTGAACTAGAACTGAACTAGAACTCAACTAGAACTGAACTAGAAGAACTAGAACTGAACTAGAACTGAACTAGAACTGAACTAGAACTGAACTAGAACTGAACTAGAACTGAACTAGAACTGAACTAGAACTGAACTAGAACTGAACTAGAACTGAACTAGAACTGAACTAGAACTGAAGTAGAACTGAACTAGAACTGAACTAGAACTGAACTAGAACTGAACTAGAACTGAACTAGAACTGAACTAGAACTGAACTAGAACTGAACTAGAACTGAACTAGAACTGAACTAGAACTGAACTAGAACTGAACTAGAACTGAACTAGAACTGAACTAGAACTGAACTAGAACTGAACTAGAACTGAACTAGAACTGAACTAGAACTGAACTAGAACTGAACTAGAACTGAACTAGAACTGAACTAGAACTGAACTAGAACTGAACTAGAACTGAACTAGAATGAACTAGAACTGAACTAGAACTGAACTAGAACTGAACTAGAACTGAACTAGAACTGAACTAGAACTGAACTAGAACTGAACTAGAACTGAACTAGAACTGAACTAGAACTGAACTAGAACTGAACTAGAACTGAACTAGAACTGAACTAGAACTGAACTAGAACTGAACTAGAACTGAACTAGAACTGAACTAGAACTGAACTAGAACTGAACTAGAACTGAACTAGAACTGAACTAGAACTGAACTAGAACTGAACTAGAACTGAACTAGAACTGAACTAGAACTGAACTAGAACTGAACTAGAACTGAACTAGAACTGAACTAGAACTGAACTAGAACTGAACTAGAACTGAACTAGAACTGAACTAGAACTGAACTAGACCTGAACTGAACTAGAACTGAACTAGAACTGAACTAACTGCACTAGAACTGAACTAGAACTGAACTAGAACTGAACTAGAACTGAACTAGAACTGAACTAGAACTGAACTAGAACTGAACTAGAACTGAACTAGAACTGAACTAGAACTGAACTAGAACTGAACTAGAACTGAACTAGAACTGAACTAGAACTGAACTAGAACTGAACTAGAACTGAACTAGAACTGAACTAGAACTGAACTAGAACTGAACTAGAACTGAACTAGAACTGAACTAGAACTGAACTAGAAATGAACTAGAACTGAACTAGAACTGAACTAGAACTGAACTAGAATGAACTAGAACTGAACTAGAACTGAACTAACTGAACTAGAACTGAACTAGAACTGAACTAGAACTGAACTAGAACTGAACTAGAACTGAACTAGAACTGAACTAGAACTGAACTAGAACTGAACTAGAACTGAACTAGAACTGAACTAGAACTGAACTAGAACTGAACTAGAACTGAACTAGAACTGAACTAGAACTGAACTAGAACTGAACTAGAACTGAACTAGAACTGAACTAGAACTGAACTAGAACTGAACTAGAACTGAACTAGAACTGAACTAGAACTGAACTAGAACTGAACTAGAACTGAACTAGAACTGAAATAGAACTGAACTAGAACTGAACTAGAACTGAACTAGAACTGAACTAGAACTGAACTAGAACTGAACTGAACAGAACTGAAACTAGAACTGAACTACTGTTTTAACTAGAACTAACTAGAACTGAACTAGAACTGAACTAGAACTGAACTAGAACTGAACTAGAACGAACTAGAACTGACTAGAATTGATCTATAACTGAACTAGAACTGAACTAGGAAACTGAACAAACTGAATTAGAACTGAACTAGATCTTCAACTAGAACTGAACATTTGTATAAAACAATGTTGTTCAAATGCATATTTAATTAATAATAATAATTATTTGTATTTTAATTGGGTAGTTAATGAATTAATAACATTCAGATTTAATTAATTCGCATTATTGAGCTTAAGGTTTTTTTGTGGAGAGAAATACATTTAAAAACATTAATTAAAATGACATTAATTTCTAGACAAAAAACCAAAAAATAAAAACGCGAAACACATTTATTATTATTTTTTAATAAAATAATCATGATTCATGGATAAATAATTTAATTAAATATTAATAAAAATTAAATAAAATAAACAATAAGCAATTAAAGAAACACTAACACTCACATTTGTTATAAAAAAAATGAAAACAAAAAAAAAAAACAATTACACAGAAAATTGTGTAAAAATGCCATTAAAATACACAACCATTCTGTCAGCCGCTCTGTCGTACTGACTGCCCAATGAGTCAGTAAGTTAGAGTCATAACAGCGCAGTACGAGCAATAAAATGTCATTTATACATTATTTTTTTGTTCACATAAAAATACGAGCAAAAAAACTATTTGGGTCAACACAACAATTAACACTCGTCGCAGTCATTTAAGGGAGAATAGCGAAAAAAAAAAATAATTAAATAAAAAAACCAATGTGACTGACTGGTAAACAATTGTAATCAATAAATATTTAACAAGCAAATATAAAACTAATAATGCGAAGCAAAAAGTTTTTAATAATAATTATTTGAAAACATTGCACTCAGAAAAATTTCCAATATAATTTGCTAAAGTGACCCACTTCAATTGACTCTTAATTGATGAATTCATTCTATTGTTTTTTAAGTTAAGGCAGACCAATGAAATATTAATGCTTCAAAAATGATGAAAAATTTTAACCAAGAAAACAGGAGAAAACCTCCTTGTGAAATATATGATTTATTACACTTGTTTACAGTTTTGTAATTTTATTACAAAAAATTCCATGTTTGATGCAAATTATTTATTTCAATGCATTTTAATCATATTTAACAGTCCAATTCTTAAAATAATATTTAAACAAAACAATACTATAGTGAAATTAAATAAAAATCCGTTAATATTTCATTTTATCCATCATTCAATACGTACAAACACATTAAGTTGTAATCGACCATAATTCAAAAAATGCAGTCAACAGTCTACACTATACAGCAATAATAATCACACATTTCAATTTAAGGAAATAAAGAAAAAAAAAAAAAAAAAACACATTCTGCACTGAAAATTCATTAAATAACAACATTAAAATACATACACAACAACAAGAAATAAATAAGCTTAAAAGCCCTATTCGAACATACATACAACAACATCAATAAACTATTGTTTGTTCAACTATTTGCTGTTTTCATTCCAAACAGCAATAAAACAAATTGTGAAAAAAAGAAAATCAACTATTTGAGAAAAAACAACTAATGCTAATTCAGCGATTTTTATCCGATAATACTGTTCTGAAAATTTATTGGAACAGAATCGAACTGGACTGAGAAGTCGAACAGAACTGAGAACTCGAACAGAACTGAGAACTCGAACAGAACTAGAACAAACTAGAACAGAACTAGAACAGAACTAGAACAGAACTAGAACAGAACTAGAACAGAACTAGAACAGAACTAGAACAGAACTAGAACAGAACTAGAACAGAACTAGAACAGAACTAGAACAGAACTAGAACAGAACAAGAACGAACTAGAACAGAACTAGAACAGAACTAGAACAGACTAGAACAGAACTAGAACAGAACTAGAACAGAACTAGAACAGAACTAGAACAGACTAGAACAGAACTAGAACAGAACTAGAACAGAACTAGAACAGAACTAGAACAGAACTAGAACAGAACTAGAACAGAACTAGAACAGAACTAGAACAGAACTAGAACAGAACTAGAACAGAACTAAACAGAACTAGAACAGAACTAGAACAGAACAGACAGAACTAGAACAGAACTAGAACAGAACTAGAACAGAACTAGAACAGAACTAGAACAGAACTAGAACAGAACAGAAAAACCAGAAACTAGAACAGAACTAGAACAGAACTAGAACAGAACTAGAACAGAACTAGAACAGAACTAGAACAGACTAGAACAGAACTATAACAGAACTAGAACAGAACTAGAACAGAACTAGAACAGAACTAAACAGAACTAGAAATAACTAGACAGAAACTAGAACAGAACAGAACAGAACTAGAAACAGAACTAGAACAGAACTAGAACAGAACTAGAACAGAACTAGAACAGAACTAGAACAGAACTAGAACAGAACTAGAACAGACTAGAACAGATCTTGAACAGAACTAGAACAGAACTAGAACAGATCTTGAACAGAACTAGAACACAACTAGAACACAACTAGAACAGAACTAGAACAGAACTAGAATAGAACTAGAACAGAACTAGAACAGAACTAGAACAGAACTAGAACAGAACTAGAAGAACTAGAACAGAACTAGAACAGAACTAGAACAGAACTAGAACAGAACTAGAACAGAACTAGAACAGAACTAGAACAGAACTAGAACAGAACTAGAACAGAACTAGAACAGAACTAGAACAGAACTAGAACAGAACTAGAACAGAACTAGAACAGAACTAGAACAGAACTAGAACAGAACTAGAACAGAACTAGAACAGAACTAGAACAGAACTAGAACAGAACTAGAACAGAACTAGAACAGAACTAGAACAGAACTAGAACAGAACTAGAACAGAACTAGAACAGAACTGAACAGAACTAGACCAGAACTAGAACAGAACTAGAACAGAACTAGACAGAACTAGAACAGAAACTAGAACAGGAACTAGAAACAGAACTATGAACAGAACTAGACAGAACTAGAACAGAACTAGAACAGAACTAGAACCGAACTAGAAACAGACCTAGAACAGAACTAGAAACAGAACTAGAAACAGAAACTAGACAGAAAATACACGAACAGAACTAGAAGCAGAACTAGAACAGAACTAGAACAGAAACTAGAAACAGAACTAGAACAGAACCTAGAAACAGAAACTAGAACAGAACTAGAACAGATCTAGAACAGAATCTCGAACAGAACTTAGAACAGAACTACGAACTAGAACTAGAACTATAACAGAAACTAGAAACAGACCTAGAACAGAATAGTAGAACAGCATCTAGAACAGAACTAGAACAGAACTAGTACAACTAGAACAGAACTAAACTTGAAATTACACAAAAGGACCTTTTTGATGTATTCTTATGCACAGATTTGAAGATTTGCATTGAAATGTCTATGAACTCATCAATTGCTCCCATTATGAATCATCTGAATTTAAAACGAAAAAAAAAAAAAAAAAAACGTTTAACGTTGAAGATGATGCTTAGTTTTTGAAATCAGTCATCTATAATTTGATACAAAACACGAAAAGACTGCAGGAACTTAATCATCTGAAATAACAACCTACTGAGCCACTTAAATTTAAATGAACAAATTAAATGAGAGACTGAATGTATAGCATAAACCAAAACAATTTTTCAAAAAACTAATTTGATAAAATTAAGAAATGAATACTAAAGGAGAATAAAAAACTCGTGTGCTAAAATATGAAGAATTTATTTTTAGCTAAAAGGCATAAAATAAATTCTTCAACATTTAATCTTAAAATGACATTCTAATATGAAAACAATTAAATTAATTTTAATTTGAAAACACAAAAACAAAACAAACGCAAAAAGTCAACAAAAAAATCAACACTAGAAGAATTTCAAATTTATGCTTTATAGTGGGAATTTCTTTCATTTCTTTCTACAACCAAAAAGAAAACATATTTTTGTCGAGATTCATGATTATTAATAAATTTGAAGAGTCAGAGCAGATAAGGAATGTTTTCATTTAAGTTAGGCATTATAAGAAGTAATGCTGAAGCAGTAAATAAAAAATATTAGAGAACTATTAAGTTGTAGAAAAACTATTTCAGTGAACTAAAATTAAAATATATTTTAAATAATTTATATTTAAAAAGAATTTATATTTTAAAGTTCTGTTCTCTACCCCCACCCATATACGACACATGCCTGTTTTTTGTTGTACAAAATTCATATAGTTTTTCAAACTCACTTGTGGCCGAAAATTATAAACAAAATACAAAAAGAAGGAAAGATTCCAAAATATCATTCTTTTTATGAGTAACGAACAACGATCTGGCAGTCTTTTGAAGATTCAAAAGATGATGAACTCATATTTAAATTCATTTTTATGTTGTCTTTTATTTTTATTGTTTCGGCATTTCATTCCCTCCTTAAAAAAAAAAAACTAAAAAAATCTTCTGTTTTTTTTTTTTTTTTGTTGGAACTTGTGACGTTGTCGACAAACAAACACTAAATGATTTAAATAATTTTTCATTTCTCATTTATTTATATTTTCTTTGTAGTTAAATCACATTTAATCTTTATTTAATGTTTTCTCTACAATTTTGTTAATTTTGTTGTGATCATTTTAAAATTGTGTCACTTGTGGAGCAACCAAAAAAAGACTGAAAAAAATGAGTTATATTTTTTTAAACACATTCATTTAAATGGCATATATTCTGCTTTATTTATCTCACAATGCTTGTTTAAACAAAAATATGATGTGTCATTAAAAATCTAAAGGAATTTTTAAAATCATTAGCAGGGGGGGAAAAACATAGAGTTTTTGTCACTTTGAAAACAAAGTTGTGGTGTCTATTTTTGGTATGAAAAATAAAATATGGTCTCAGGTTGCAAATTAAATATTTCTCCTTGGAAATGGAAATGTCAAAGTTTAAAATAATAAATTAATTGTGGTTGCAAATGAGTTAGAAAATCAATAAATTTTATATGATAAAAATTAACGAATTTAAAAAAGTTCTGTTCTGTTCTAGTTCTGTTCTAGTTCAGTTCTAGTTCAGTTCTAGTTCAGTTCTAGTTCTGTTCTAGTTCTGTTCTAGTTCTGTTCTAGTTCTGTTCTAGTTCTGTTCTAGTTCTGTTCTAGTTCTGTTCTGTTCTGTTCTAGTTCTGTTCTAGTTCTGTTCTAGTTCTGTTCTAGTTCTGTTCTAGTTCTGTTCTAGTTCTGTTCTAGTTCTGTTCTAGTTCTGTTCTAGTTCTGTTCTAGTTCTGTTCTAGTTCTGTTCTAGTTCTGTTCTAGTTCTGTTCTAGTTCTGTTCTAGTTCTGTTCTAGTTCTGTTCTAGTTCTGTTCTAGTTCTGTTCTAGTTCTGTTCTAGTTATGTTCTGTTCTAGTTCTGTTCTAGTTCTGTTCTAGTTCTAGTTCTGTTCTAGTTCTGTTCTAGTTCTGTTCTAGTTCTGTTCTAGTTCTGTTCTAGTTCTGTTATAGTTCTGTTCTAGTTCTGTTCTAGTTCTGTTCTAGTTCCGTTCTAGTTCTGTTCTAGTTCTGTTCTAGTTCTGTTCTAGTTCTGTTCTAGTTCTGTTCTGGTTCTGTTCTAGTTCTGTTCTAGTTCTGTTCTAGTTCTGTTCTAGTTCTGTTCTAGTTCTGTTCTTGTTCTGTTCTAGTTCTGTTCTAGTTCTGTTCTAGATCTGTTCTAGTTCTGGTCTAGTTCTGTTCTAGTTCTGTTCTAGTTCTGTTCTAGTTCTGTTCTAGTTCTGTTATAGTTCTGTTCTAGTTCTATTCTAGTTCTGTTCTAGTTCTGTTCTAGTTCTGTTCTAGTTCTGTTCTAGTTCTGTTCTAGTTCTGTTCTAGTTCTTTTCTAGTTCTGTTCTAGTTCTGTTCTAATTCTGTTCTAGTTCTGTTCTAGTTCTGTTCTAGTTCTGTTCTACTTCTGTTCTACTTCTGTTCTAGTTCTGTTATAGTTCTGTTTTTGTTCTGTTCTAGTTCTGTTCTAGTATAATTTTTTGTTCTGTTCTAGTTTAATTTTAGTTCTGCTTAAGTTCTGTTCTTGTGCTGTTCTTGTTAAGTTTTGTTCATTTTTTCAGTATGTTCCAGTTCTACTGTAGGTATTTCTGTTTTGGTTCTATTCTAGTTCCTATCTAGTTATTTATAATAAAAATATCACATTAATAAACTTACCTTTCTTTAGGTGTTTTCCCAAAAGCGAAGTTGTCTTCTCCCGATCAGTGGTTATACCCAAAATTTGATTTTGTTTTACGGCAGGAGGTGGTGACAAAGAATCTCTTGATTTTTTGGCCACACATAAATTTAGCGGTTGATCCATTGGTTGCGGAGCCATTGGTGTTAAATCTGAACCCACAGCAATACTTGTCGCCACTTGATCATCTTCGCTGGTCTCACTCACCGAAGCACTGCGCAGCTGAGACTGATCATATTGATTGATTTGTGCGGAATATTGTTGTTGAAAGTTGCGTAAAATACTTTTTGGTGATTTTGCGGGGGCAGGTGGTATATTTGTGGCGGACGAATTTGAAGATTCGTCTTGAGTATCATGTGTTAGCCTAGAATTGAGTAATGTTGTGGTCAATGAGATGTTGTTGCTATCACGTAATCCTAAAATATCCGCTATGGTGTGAGGAGTAGGTCGGTTAGGTGGACGGGCATAAACATGTGGATGCCACGATGGTGGCGTTGCCATATTTGTAGCTAACAAATGGGCTTCGGTTGAAACGTTGGGAGAGTGTGATTGCCTTTGTTGTGGCGTTTTTGCAAGTATTCCAACAGGTGGTGGTGGAGGGGTTGACATATGTTTGCCTCCTCCCGCTGCTCCACTGCCTGCATAGCCATTAGTGTAATTAATTTGTTTAATAGGAGCCTCTAAAGATTTTTGTAAAAATGTTGTGTTCGCTGTTGGCATCATTGTTTGCTGTTGTTGTAAGTCAGGGAATTTTTCCTTAGAATTGTATTGATTAGGACTAGCTGTTGTTGGTGTAGTAGAAGTTGCAATGCCACAACTACCTGTTGCTGCTGGTGATAATGCTTCTGCTGTTGCATTATTATGTGTTGTTGTTGCTGCTGCCATATTCTGACTCGAAGGTGCAGGTGTAGTTGTTGCTAAATTCATTGTATGATTATAATTGTTATTATAGGTTTCTAACATATTGTTGCTGTTGCTGTGACTACCAATGTTGTTATTGTTGATTGTGCTACAATTATTATTGTTGTTGTTGCTGTTGCTATTATTGCTACTGTTGATATTATCATACATTGTATGTGAAGCTACGGGTGGTATCGTTAAAGGACTACGATACACATATGAACTTGTTGCCATTTTATGTTGTTGTTGCTGCTGTTGATGATGATATTCTTGCAACTTGTAGTTACCACTAGCAATGTTATTATAATGATTTTGCTGTTGATAATAATGTTGTTGCTGTATCTGCTGTTGTAGATGATGAGGGTTATATAGCTTTTGTGCTACTGTGTTTGTTGTTGTTGTCTCGAATATTGGTACATGTGTTGCTCCACTAACCATTTCTGTTGTTGCTGTGGCTGCCACAATGTCACATTCAATTTCTGGCATCATTTATGAAACATTTTTGCCCGACATAAAATAATAAATTTGTAATTCATTAGAGAATGTGAGTTGTTCTGCAAGTAGATTGTAAAAAAAGAGACGATTTGTTTAAATTTTAATTACACATGGATGAAATTATTGATTTGATATTTTATTTAATTGTTCAGTTCAGTTCTAGTTCAGTTCTAGTTCAGTTCTAGTTCAGTTCTAGTTCAGTTCTAGTTCAGTTCTAGTTCAGTTCTAGTTCAGTTCTAGTTCAGTTCTAGTTCAGTTCAGTTCTAGTTCAGTTCAGTTCTACTTCAGTTCTAGTTCAGTTCTAGTTCAGCTCTAGTTCAGATCCAGTTCAGTTCTAGTTCAGTTCTAGTTCAGTTCTAGTTCAGTTCTAGTTCAGTCCTAGTTCAGTTCTAGTTCAGTTCTAGTTTAGTTCTAGTTCAGTTCTAGTTCAGTTTTAGTTCAGTTTTAGTTCAGTTCTAGTTCAGTTCTAGTTCAGTTCTAGTTCAGTTCTAGTTCAGTTCTAGTTCAGTTCTAGTTCAGTTCTAGTTCAGTTCTAGTTCAGTTCTAGTTCAGTTCTAGTTCAGTTCTAGTTCAGTTCTAGTTCAGTTCTAGTTCAGTTCTAGTTCAGTTCTAGTTCAGTTCTAGTTCAGTTCTAGTTCAGTTCTAGTTCAGTTCTAGTTCAGTTCTAGTTCAGTTCTAGTTCAGTTCTAGTTTAGTTCTAGTTCAGTTCTAGTTCAGTTTTAGTTCAGTTTTAGTTCAGTTCTAGTTCAGTTCTAGTTCAGTTCTAGTTCAGTTCTAGTTCAGTTCCAGTTCAGTTCTAGTTCAGTTCTAGTTCAGTTCTAGTTCAATTCTAGTTCAGTTCTAGTTCAGTTCTAGTTCAGTTCTAGTTCAGTTCTAGTTCAGTTCTAGTTCAGTTCTAGTTCAGTTCTAGTTCAGTTCTAGTTCAGTTCTAGTTCAGTTCTAGCTCAGTTCTAGTTCAGTTCTAGTTCAGTTCTAGTTCAGTTCTAGTTCAGTTCTAGTTCAGTTCTAGTTCAGTTCTAGTTCAGTTCTAGTTCAGTTCTAGTTCAGTTCTAGTTCAGTTCTAGTTCAGTTCTAGTTCAGTTCTAGTTCAGTTCTAGTTCAGTTCTAGTTCAGTTCTAGTTCAGTTCTAGTTCAGTTCTAGTTCAGTTCTAGTTCAGTTCTAGTTCAGTTCTAGTTCAGTTCTAGTTCAGTTCTAGTTCAGTTCTAGTTCAGTTCTAGTTCAGTTCTAGTTCAGTTCTAGTTCAGTTCTAGTTCAGTTCTAGTTCAGTTCTAGTTCAGTTCTAGTTCAGTTCTAGTTCAGTTCTAGTTCAGTTCTAGTTCAGTTCTAGTTCAGTTCTAGTTCAGTTCTAGTTCAGTTCTAGTTCAGTTCTAGTTCAGTTCTAGTTCAGTTCTAGTTCAGTTCTAGTTCAGTTCTAGTTCAGTTCTAGTTCAGTTCTAGTTCAGTTCTAGTTCAGTTCTAGTTCAGTTCTAGTTCAGTTCTAGTTCAGTTCTAGTTCAGTTCTAGTTCAGTTCTAGTTCAGTTCTAGTTCAGTTCTAGTTCAGTTCTAGTTCAGTTCTAGTTCAGTTCTAGTTCAGTTCTAGTTCAGTTCTAGTTCAGTTCTAGTTCAGTTCTAGTTCAGTTCTAGTTCAGTTCTAGTTCAGTTCTAGTTCAGTTCTAGTTCAGTTCTAGTTCAGTTCTAGTTCAGTTCTAGTTCAGTTCTAGTTCAGTTCTAGTTCAGTTCTAGTTCAGTTCTAGTTCAGTTCTAGTTCAGTTCTAGTTCAGTTCTAGTTCAGTTCTAGTTCAGTTCTAGTTCAGTTCTAGTTCAGTTCTAGTTCAGTTCTAGTTCAGTTCTACTTCAGTTCTAGTTCAGTTCTAGTTCAGCTCTAGTTCAGTTCCAGTTCAGTTCCAGTTCAGTTCTAGTTCAGTTCTAGTTCAGTTCTAGTTCAGTTCTAGTTCAGTTTTAGTTCAGTTCTAGTTTAAGTTCAGTTCTAGTTTTAGTTCAGTTCTAGTTGTAGTTCAGTTCTAGTTCAATTCTAGTTCTTAGTTTATCCTAATTCAATTGCAGTTCAGTTCATGGTTAGTTCTAGTTCAGTTCGGATTCAGTTCTGGTTCTGTTCTTTAGTTGTAAGTATGTATGTTTGTGATTAGTCTATTGCTACTATAAGTCAGTCTAAAATAATAAAAACATCTAAGAAAGTCATTTATAATAAAGTGTTATTAACTAATTATACAGAGTTTTGCATTTGTTATAAAATATTTATTTATGTATCTGTATATTAACATATTTAAATAGAATATAATCATTGTGAAACTTTACAACAAATAACATAATAGCATAATAAAACATTATTTGGAAATGAATAGAACAAAATAATATTATTATACATACATAGGTAACATATAATATTCTATATATTATCCTTTATTTAAAATATAACAATTTAATTAAGGCAATTAATTATAAACACTGTTGATGATAATGCTGATAATTAAACTATGTTTATGTAAATGTTCAGGAAACACCCACATACGGATAGAACTATTTAAATATAAAAATTTTATATATGTACATGTTCGACTGACTTTATAAGAAAAGCCCTGTTGAAAAGAAAACCAATTTAAGTTGTTTAAAACTATTAAATTTATTCAAATCCCAATTGGTATAAAGGATAGAGATAGAGAGAAAAAATTAAATATAAATAAATGAATGAATAAATTTAAGCAGAGCATACAAATACATACATATATATGTATGTATGTATGGATATTTTAAGCACACATAAGCATTCATTCGTTTACTCATTTAGTCATTCATTCACATTCAAACACTTATGGAATTAAAATACTATAATAATTTGACTCTATTACACTTATAACATTTTAAATCTGTATGAGAGTGTATGTAAAGATATTAAGACGGTTCTGCTTTTGATAATTTCCAAGAAGTAGTGTATTCTAAAATGTCATATAAATTGTACTACATAGTTCTTATTTCAAATTATTTCTGACTTGTTTTTGAACACCCTTATTATATACATTTAGATTGTAGATAAATTGTTGTAATTTGGCAACCTTCAACCTTTTACTATATAATACAATTTAAATAAAAATATTCATACTTTTACTACCAACAACACCATCATCATGGTGATGATAATGATGTAGGAACTTATATCCTGGAAGTTTTAGAAGAAGTCAATGTATACCATTTACATACATATATATTTTTTTTTAATTTCTAACAAATGTATTAGATCACATGACAAGTACGTTTGTATTTTTAATATTTATTAGGAAATATTTATTTTACTTGAAAACCTGCTAGAAAATTAATATTCCGAAATATTATGTCACAGTTCTGTCAGTAATCTGTGGTTATAAAATGTCAATAGTTTGAGGACGGTCCTTCCGATCTGCAGGAAACAATGAACGTTCCAGTTTTTATGATGGAGAATGTAAATGAAATTGTAATTTGTATATAAAAAATGTTCTGCTTTACCTATGAATATACAAACACACATGTTATTTTACTACATTTTAAATAACACTCTTTATAATGTACTATGAATATGAACAATTCAAATAATTTACACTGTTTCCCATTAAGAGCAAAAAAAAATAAGAGCAAAAAGATTTTAGTTAGGGATCTGAGATAAATTATTATATTCAATAAATTTTAACTAGAACTGAATTAGAATTGAACTAGAACTTAACTAGAATGAACTAGAACTGAACTAGAACTGAACTAGAACTGAACTAGAACTGAACTAGAACTGAACTAGAACTGAACTAGAACTGAACTAGAACTGAAACTAGAACTGAACTAGAACTGAACTAGAACTGAACTAGAACTGAACTAGAACTGAACTAGAACTGAACTAGAACTGAACTAGAACTGAACTAGAACTGAACTAGAACTGTAACTAGAACTGAACTAGAACTGAACTAGAACTGAACTAGAACTGAAACTAGAAACTGAACTAGAACTGAAACTAGAAACTGAACTAGAACTGAACTAGAACTGAACTAGGAACTGAACTAGAGCTGAACTAGAGCTGAACTAGAGCTGAACTAGAACTGAGCTAGAAAATGATCTAGAACTGAAATAGAACTGAACTAGAACTGAACTAGAACTGAACTAGAACTGAACTAGAACTGAACTAGAAACTGAACTAGAACTGAACTAGAACTGAACTAGAACTGAACTAGAACTGAACTAGCAACCTGAACTAGAACTGAACTAGACTGAACTAGAACTGAACTAGAACTGAACTAGAAACTGAACTAGAACTGAACTGAACTGAACTAGAACTGCACTAGACTAGAACTGAACTAGAACTGAACTAGAACTGAACTAGAACTGAACTAGAACTGAACTAGAACTGAGCTAGAACTGAACAAGAACTGAACTAGAACTGAACTAGAACTGAACTAGAACTGAACTAGAACTGAACTAGAACTGAACTAGAACTGAACTAGAACTGAACTAGAACGGAACTAGAACTGAACTAGAACTGAACTAGAACTGAACTAGAACTGAGCTAGAACTGAACTAGAACTGAACTAGAACTGAACTAGAACTGAACTAGAGCTGAACTAGAACTGAACTAGAACTGATCTAGAACTGAACCAAACACTAAGCTTGAAATAAACTTAAATTGATCTCTAAACGGTGTAAAACGTGAGTGGATATTTAATAAATAAAGAAAAATCTGCCAACATGTATGTATACGTATGAAAAATTCTCTATAAAATATTTTCTTTAAAATTCCAGTTTAATTTCATTTGATAAGGACACGTTTTAGCAGGAAAAGAATTTAGAAAATTTATTTTTTACAAAAATTTTAAATAAGGTGGGTGGTAAAATAAATTTATAATGTGTATGTAATAGATAGATTAGTTGTATGTATAAATTAGGTATAATTGTGTGTATGTATGAAAAATATTTATACAGTGTTGTTGGCATTTGTAATTGTGTTAATTCAAAACCCAAACACATACTCATACTAAAATGTACACACATATAAACATGTTCAACCGACAATTAAATAAATACATACATTTTGGGGGAAAATGTATGTATGTTTGTTTTCAATAATAAAATAAAATACACCTTTAAATGGGGGTGTATTATTGGGGGATGTTGGAGATTTATGTGTTTTATGTTTGAAAAACATTTAAATAGTTATTTAACAATTTAAATGTTGGTAGATTTTTTTTATTGAGTTCTTTAAAGTTAAATTAATAAAGAACTTTGTAGACTTATAAAATAGTGATGTTACAAAGGCAATGATAGAGCTATCATTGAACAGCTTTATGGACTTAAGAAGGGGTATTGGTTTCAGTGGGTTCAAAATGATATTTATACTGCAAACGGGGGTAGTAGCAGTAGTGGGTATGATAACCACTTGAATAATATTTAATCATCGATCCTACTAAATACGCTATTATCTTCTTAATTTAAATTTGTTTATAAATATTTAAGGTAACTAAATGTTTATATAAATAAATGTTTCCTAATATGTTATTGAGAATTTATATTTAACTTCCTTTTTATAACCAAATGAATACTTACTAAAGTACTTGAAGAGCTCAAAAATGACGTTGTAATATTTTCGATTTTTTTTCCTTTTAGGTTATTTTAAGTCCTTTCTAAAGGAAACCTGGCCTTTCGTATTTACAATACATTTATGTGAATGTGTGTGAATACAAGACAACTTAATAAATTTATATAAAGAGGGTGAGATTATCGTTCTGTCAAGAGAGAGGCGAGTAGAGGGTGTATGGATATGAATTTCAGTTAAAATAAAACGTGTTTAGATTTTATTTGTTTTTTTAGTAAATATAAAAAATACTTATTCTATTTAAGGACTTATGCTCACATATACCCAGTAGAACTAAAACCGAAACTCAAGTAGAACTGAACTAGCACTGAACTAGAACTGAACTAGAACTAGAACTGAACTAGAACTGAACTAGAACTGAACTAGAACTGAACTAGAACTGAACTAGAACTGAACTAGAACTGAACTAGAACTGAACTAGAACTGAACTAGAACTGAACTAGAACTGAACTAGAACTGAACTAGAACTGAACTAGAACTGAACTAGAACTGAACTAGAACTGAAATAGAACTGAACTAGAACTGAACTAGAACTGAACTAGAACTGAACTAGAACTGAACTAGAACTAACTAGAACTTAACTAGAACTGAACTAGAACTGAACTAGAACTGAACTAGAACTGAACTAGAACTGAACTAGAACTGAACTAGAACTGAACTAGAACTGAACTAGAACTGAACTAGAACTGAACTAGAACTGAACTAGAACTGAACTAGAACTGAACTAGAACTGAACTAGAACTGAACTAGAACTGAACTAGAACTGAACTAGAACTGAACTAGAACTGAACTAAAACTGAACTAGAACTGAACTAGAACTGAACTAGAACTGAACTAGAACTGAACTAGAACTGAACTAGAACTGAACTAGAACTGAACTAGAACTGAACTAGAACTGAACTAGAACTGAACTAGAACTGAACTAGAACTGAACTAGAACTGAACTAGAACTGAACTAGAACTGAACTAGAACTGAACTAGAACTGAACTAGAACTGAACTAGAACTGAACTAGAACTGAACTAGAACTGAACTAGAACTGAACTAGAACTGAACTAGAACTGAACTAAAACTGAACTAGAACTGAACTAGAACTGAACTAGAACTGAACTAGAACTGAACTAGAACTGAACTAGAACTGAACTAGAACTGAGCTAGAACTGAACTAGAACTGAACTAGAACTGAACTAGAACTGAACTAGAACTGAACTAGAACTGAATGAACTAGAACTGAACTAGAACTGAACTAGAACTGAACTAGAACTGAACTAGAACTGAACTAGAACTGAACTAGAACTGAACTAGAACTGAACTAGAACTGAACTAGAACTGAACTAGAACTGAACTAGAACTGAACTAGAACTGAACTAGAACTGAACTAGAACTGAACTAGAACTGAACTAGAACTGAACTAGAACTGAACTAGAACTGAACTAGAACTGAACTAGAACTGAACTAGAACTGAACTAGAACTGAACTAGAACTGAACTAGAACTGAACTAGAACTGAACTAGAACTGAACTAGAACTGAACTAGAACTGAACTAGAACTGAACTAGAACTGAACTAGAACTGAATTAGAACTGAACTAGAACTGAACTAGAACTGAACTAGAACTGAACTAGAACTGAACTAGAACTGAACTAGAACTGAACTAGAACTGAACTAGAACTGAACTAGAACTGAACTAGAACTGAACTAGAACTGAACTAGAACTGAACTAGAACTGAACTAGAACTGAACTGAACTAGAACTGAACTAGAACTGAACTAGAACTGAACTAGAACTGAACTAGAACTGAACTAGAACTGAACTAGAACTGAACTAGAACTGAACTAGAACTGAACTAGAACTGAACTAGAACTGAACTAGAACTGAACTAGAACTGAACTAGAACTGAACTAGAACTGAACTAGAACTGAACTAGAACTGAACTAGAACTGAACTAGAACTGAACTAGAACTGAACTAGAACTGAACTAGAACTGAACTAGAACTGAACTAGAACTGAACTAGAACTGAATTAGAACTGAACTAGAACTGAACTAGAACTGAACTAAAAGTAATTATTGCAGAGTAAATGTAATTTCTAATCTAGGTAGTTGACTACTTCCATAAGATAACCCGAACTGCCGGAAATTGTATGTGTGTTTTCGAGTGGATATGTCTTCATTCTCATGATAGTATAAAACTCTAGGGGTATGTTTGGTCAATTATAAGTTTAAATGATGATTCGAAAGGACTCCCTCCCATACTCTTTTAGCTAACATATTCACAAACATCCATGTACACATACAACTGGCACTTATGGGATTTTGTTGATAAATTTAATAAGGGTTTTTGTTGTTAGTTTTGTTTTTGGGCAATTTTATATACTATATATGAGTGTCTCTATATAAATATACATATTTATTAGGCAGTTGTTTTGCTGGCCATTGTAGTAAAATGTCAAGTTGTCAAGTTTTCAATTGAATTAAAATTAAGTTGTTTATTTTTATTGTCAACTAAGTGGAAAGTTATCTGCTGCTAAGTTGCTGTGTCGTTGTATAAATTTAATGTTTGTTGAATTAAAGAGAAATTTTATTTTTATAGCAGAAAAAAAACTTTTACGTTGCTTATGCTCACACACCACAATTTCCTTAATTAATTTATATATATTTTTTTGAGACCTTGATTTTTTGCTTTTGTTTTCATTATTTTTTTGGTACACTCACATGTGCTTTCGTATGTTAGCTTCCTTTTTTTCCCTTCTTGCCATTTTAACTGAAATTGCGTCATTTAATTAGCTAAAAATTGGTAATGAAATAACTTTCATGTTACAAATTTTTCTCATGCAACTTTTCCTATTTCAGACTCCATGAACTAATGAAATATGTAGACTTTTTAATGAAATATTTGACGCTGTAGCTTTTGGTAAAAGCAAAGTAGTGGTGGTGTTGTGTTTGAGGAGTCTGGGTATAGGGGGGAAAGATGTCACCAAATATGTGTATTTAACAATGTCGAAATATAATTTTAACAACCCCTAAATAACATACTTACATGACATTTAGTTTGCTGAATAATTTTGAAATAAAATTTCTAGAAATTTGATTTAAATATTAAAAATTTAAAGATATTGTATGAGATACTACACTCAAAGAAAGAATTGTGCAATTCGTACTCAAATAAAACTAAATTCCTTAAATCAGGTTCAAAATATTTGATTCAAATGGGGATCAGCTAAGTACATAAAGTGGTGCACTTATTTTGCGAATTTTCAATTGGCTTTAAGCTCAAATGCATACTTGATTGGAAACAAAAAGAGCTTAATTTGAGCCCGATTCGTGCTTGAATTCAGCGTCAATATGTTTTGTGTAAATCAGTTCGATAAAACTGTAAAGAAAGAAATACACTTAATAGAAGACAGTGAAAATAATCTGTTATAGTTCGAAATTATTTAAATTTTAATGAAAAATACTTTCATATCCGTCTTTAATTCAATTAAATTTCTATCTTTCACTTTAAAGTATATAAGAGAAAAACAACAGAAACAAATTCAAATTCTTTAAACCATTTGTTTCAATTTCCTTTCGTACACATTGGCCAATATTGATTCTACTTAACAAAGAAACAAATGAAAAGAAAAATAAAGAAAAAAGCAGGGGAAAAAAACAATGAATCATATACACAGCTCTCGGTTTGTGTCCTAATAAAATTTAAACGGAAATTATAATTGACATGTTGTTTATTTTCCTTAAGCTTAATGTGTCCTTTAATGCTTTTTATTACCCCAGTTAGTAAATAAAGAACATTTGAGTAGAAGAAAGAGTAGTAGTGGTAGTAGTATGACAACAACAACAACACACACACAACTTAAGTGTATTAAATAAAGTTGTAGAATACAACAACCACTTTCCTACAAAAGTTTAATGATTGAGAAGAGCAGAAGTTTAAAAGTTAAAGCGCATAATCCTTAAAACAACATGTTGCTGCAACAATGTTGCCTATTTAGGAAAAACAGAAAGAAAACAACATTTAAATTTTAATATATAATCTAATAATTATTTAATCATTTTATTACAGACCCCTAAGAAACTCTTTAAAATTAAGTTTATTTTTCTTATTTTTTGTTTGGCCTTTAAGTACCAGTCAAAGTTGTGTACTTAAAGTTATTATAAATTCATATATTCTTAGAACTAGAATATGATGAGGAGAACAAAAAAAAAAAAAACGTACACACACTTACTGAATCGACAATTTATTGTAATGAAATAAACATGAAATTCATGAATCCTTCTTGAAATTTTACTTGCAGAGTTTTATGTAACAAATTTCATCCCTTCAAGAACAAATGTGGGTGATTTTTGTCTGACATCAGCATAATTTTATGTTTCCTTAAGAGCTTTATAATATTTCAGTTTTTTTTGCGTTCTAGAGAATTATATTTATTTTGTTCATTCCTTAACTCACATTGAATGACTGGAAGACTGAATTGAATGAGTGTATGTATGTGTGACTGGCTAATGGTAGATTTCTTTCTAATACTTTATAAATTTATTTATAAATGTTTGAGAGTTGAGATGGCAACATGCCTTTTGGCATAGATTTTATTGTTGTCTAACGACTATCTTACCAATAACAAACACAAATATTTTAGTCCTAAATCGTTACACTTAGAGAAATAAAGGGTGAAAAGAAGGTAAAAAAGTGTTAAACTGTGTCAAATCCAACTAAAATCGAATAGATGTGGTTCTAAATGAACTAACAAATTAACTAACTAACTAACTAACTAACTAACTAACTAACTAACTAACTAACTAACTAACTAACTAACTAACTAACTAACTAACTAACTAACTAACTAACTAACTAACTAACGACCGAACGACCGAACGACCGAACGAACGGACGAAACGACCGAACGAACGAACGAACGACCAAACGACCGAACGAACGAACGAACGAACGACCGAACGAACGAACGAACGAACGAACGAAAGAACGAACGAACGAACGAACGAACGAACGAACTAACGAACGAACGAACGAACGAACGAACGAACGAACGAACGAAAGAACGAACGAAAAGAACGAAAACGAAGAACGAACGAACGAACGAACGAAGAACGAACGAACGAAAACGAACGAACGAAACGAACGAACGAACGAACGAACGAACGAACGCACGAACGAACGACGAACGACGAACGACCGAACGAAGAACGAACGACCAAACGAAAGACGAACGAAACGAACGAACGAACGAACACGAAAGAAACGAACGAACGAACGAACGAACGAACGAAACGAACGAACGAACGAACGAAAGAACGAACGAACGAAACGAACGAACGAACGAACGAACGAACGAACGAACGAACGAACACGAACGAACGAACGAAACGAACGAACGAACGAACGACGACGAACGAACGAACGAACGAACGAACGAACGAACGAACGAACGAACGAAACGAACGAAACGACGAACGAACGAACGAACGAAACGAACGAACGAACGAACGAACGAACGAACGACGAACGAACGAACGACCGAACGACCGAACGAACGAACGAACGACAAACGAACGAACGAACGAACGAACGAACGAACGAACGAACGAACGAACGAACGACAAACGACGAAGAACGAACGAACGAACGACGAACGAACGAACGAACGAACGAAACGAACGAACGAAACGAACGAACGAACGAACGAACGAACGAACGAACGAACGAACGAACGAAAGAACGAACGAACGAACGAACGAACTAACGAACGAACGAAAGAAAACGAACGAACGAAACGAACGAAACGAACGAACGAACGAAGAACGAACGAACGAACGAACGAACGAACGAACGAACGAAACGAACGAACGAACGAACGAACGAACGAACGAACGAAGAAGAACGAACGAACGAACGAACGAACGAACGAAAAGAACGAACGAACGAACGAACGAACGAACAAAACGAACGAAAAAAAAAAACGAACGAACGAACAACGAACGAACAACGAACGAACGAAACGAACGAACGAACGAACGAACGAACGAACGAAGAACGAACGAAACGAAACGAACGAACGACGAAGAACGAAGGAACGAAGAACGAACGAACGAACGAACGAACGAACGAACGAACGAACGAACGAACGAACGAAAAGAACAAGAACGAACGAACGAACGAAGAACGAACGAACGAACGAACGAACGAACGAACGAAACGAACGAACGAACGAACGAACGAACGAACGAAGGAACGAACGAACGAACGAACGAACGAACGAACGAAAGAACGAACGAACGAACGAACGAACGAAACGAACGAACGAACGAACGAACGAACGAACGAAACGAACGAACGAAACGAACGAACGAACGAACGAACGAACGAACGAACGAACGAACGAACGAACGAACGAACGAACGAACGAACGAACGAAACGAACGAACGAACGAACGAACGAACGAAACGAACGAAAGAAAACGAACGAACGAACGAACGAACGAACGAACGAACGAACGAACGAACGAACGAACGAACGAACGAACGAACGAACGAACGAACGAACGAACAACGAAACGAACGAACGAACGAACTAACGAACTAACGAACTAACGAACGAACGAAAGAACGAACGAACGAACGAACGAACGAACGAACTAACGAACGAACGAACGAACGAAAACGAACTAACGAACGAACGAACGAAAAGAACGAACGAACTAACGAACGAACGAACGAACTAAACAAACAAACGAACGAACTAACTAACTAACTAACTAACTAACTAACTAACTAACAACTAACTAACAAAACTAACTAACTAACTAACTAACTAACTAACTTACTAACTAACTATCTAACACAAAGCTCGTGGTCGCTCTTTGCAGTCAATGCAACTCATTACCCACATCCGATCCTTTTATTTCTTTACACCAGATACGATGATCACTCCTGTCGTAATATAAACGAAGCTAGTCAGACTTATTTTAGTATTTTGAGTCATAATTTTGCAATGTAATTTCTGTTAAAGTGACAGAAAGAAACTAATCAATTGAAACAATTGACCCACCGAATAAAAAAAAAAACATGATTTATGCAAACTTCTACAAAATGACCTTAAATCAGTCTCATTGCTAAATATCTTTTTCTCAGTGTTTGTATGTATTTTAAGTTCATCTCCCTTCATTTTTTCACAGCTTGTTAAGGAGGAACAAGTATTTGTCATTTGTATTTTTTTATTTAATTTTCTTTTTTTCCTATTCTATTCCATTTTATTTCTGTTACAGTTCTGGTTGTTTTAGTTGTTTTGTTCGTTGTTATTGTTCTGTCAAAGTTTAAGTTATGTTCTTCATTCTTCAGCAATTCCATTTATATTTATATTTTTGTTATTTTCTAACTTATTTCAGAGTTTTTTTTTATCCTCGAACATTTGTTTTTTGTTTTACTCTCAGGCATATTTTTATGGCTTGTTATAATGTTTTATTTTACATATAGGAAAAAATAATATATATGAAATAAGTAGAAAAAAAAAAACGACATTACAATCAACATCGTCATCATAATCAACAACATCATTATTGACAATAGTACATAACATCAAAAAAAATGGCAGAGTTTTGAAAGAAGTTTTGGGCTTACAGATTAAGAAGATTGAGAAATATCTAGGCAAGGAATCAGAGTTAAAACTCTGAGTGCTTTTCCAAGTTGCGTTCAAAACGTTTACGAGCATCAGGAGTCATCCAAGAGCAGTGTTTTAGACGTCCTAAAGTTAAAGTTATAAAAGTAAATCGACAATGTTCCGCCACATTTTGTCACTCGTGTAAAACTATTTAGCAAGAAGTGGTTGTGATGTTTTGCTTTACTCGCCTAATGGTTTAGACTTTGTTCAGCCCGATTACCATTCTTTGGATCGATGCAGATTGACGCCCCCCTGCTCTATACTTAGCTGCAGAATAGAATATCCCTCTTGACATCAAAATATAAGCATTTCTTTTGGCTGATAATCCAAAATCATTGTGCGCTACTGAATCCGTCTTATCAAAAATCATGGAAATTGGGCACTATGAAGACGAGAGACCATGAAAGGCGATTTTGCACATCCGAATCATTACTTGCGATGAAAAATGTATCCATTACGATAATCCGTAGGGTGAAAATTATATGTGAAGTCCGATCGTCACCAAATCCATAGCGCTAAAGTAATACTCTGTATATTTTTTGACCCTATACCGAACAGAATCGATTCGTTTAAAGACCAAAAACGATTGGGCACCTGTTAAAAACTATTGAGATGTAAATAATTGGAAAGTTTTGTCTCATCCGCCTTACAGTCCAGACCTTGTCTTATCCAACTTTTACTGGTATCGATCGAAAGAATACTTTCTTAAGTTCAGAACAAGGTATCTGAAATAGGATTGATAGTGGTCCATTTCCATTTAAAAAAAAACTTCCAGCAGGTCGCATAGAGGAATAGGTGTATTTCTTCCGATCCGATATTGTTATATATCTATCTGACTTTTGTATAACAAACTGAGGTTAATTGTCTACTTTATGCATCCCAGGTGATGTGATGAATTTTCCTCTATTTCATCTTAGTTTCCTTTTAAGGTTATAACAACAAAAATTACACTTTTTGTCCAACATTATTACTTAAATATTTTTTAACTCTCTTAACAAATTCTATAAACTACCTCTTAATTAAATTCCTAACCCACCACAATTAACATACCTTTAAAGCTCTGCCAAGAAAAAAAAGGAAGAAAAAAATCGCAGGGAATACTTTTGAACTGACTCTGTATCAGAAGCACGCGTTCATAACGACGTTATTTATAGAGTGTTTGTTAGAACATGTTTATGTAAAAAAGTATGTTGGAATGATGATGAAGTGGAACCATGTGAATGGTGAATGATGGATAGAGTGAGTAAATGACTGAAGTTGTGTATGAATGTTTGTGTGTGTAACGCAAAAGAAGTAGGTGTTTCTTCTGGTACTTTATTTATATAATAAAGGAAGCAGAATAAATATAGAACTTGTAGAATAGAATGGAATTGTATGAGTTTTAAACTTAGCACGAGGTTTTAGTATTCATGACAGTTTCCTACTACGTTCACTGCTGCTGTTGCTGTTTTCCACTGTTCTGTATTGTTTGTTATTTATTTAAAGAAAAAAAGTAAAAATGTCTTTTTAACAGGACACGTTTATTGAATCAATAAAATTGTTTATTATTAAATAAAATAATAATGTTTTATTTAAATAAATAAAATGTTGTTGCTATTTTCATTTTAAGCACTTTTACTTGTATGCGAATTGTACAACTTTAATTTTTCTTTTTTTTTTTTTTGGATTTAAAAGGATATATTGTTGTTAGCATTTGTGACTGTTTAAATCTATAGAAAAAGTATTTTTATTTTATTTAGTTAAAAGAAAATTGGCACGAGGCCAAATGAAATCAATGCCAGTGTTAACACTCTTCGGTGGTGCTCTACTACCCTTACTACAGCTACTACTATATATATTCGACTGCTTTTTAAACTGTTTTTTTTTTTCAATTTTTTTTTTTTGGGATTCGTATAAATGAACTTGTTGTTCGTTTCGGTTCTGCTCTTAATGTTCAGTGGTTCTTGTTATATTTGTCGTTGCTACTGTCTCTGCTGCAGTTGCTATTGCTACTGTACAAGTTTTGCTACAGTCATTTGCTGCTTTACTCTTGTTGTTTAGCAACAATGTAGTGGATTGAACGAACGAACATTCTAACAGGAATTTAATTTGACATTTGACAAGGATCAACATTGTATGAAGAACAGGTATATAAATACACACATGCTTTATTATATATGTATATGAATACATACATATATGTATATATAAAACCCATCAGTTTTGCTATTGGCCAAAGTATCCCTTTTAAACGCTGGTATCTTTTTTGATTCTTTGAACACTTCACAGTACGTGATTTTTGTTATGAAAAACAAATTAAGTTGTTTACTTTTCTCATCACTGGTAATTAAGTTTAGAGTCAATTGCTACTTTACTGATTCCAAGTAAACTAGTGTGTAAACACTTTCGGAAAACTTTCTTCCAAAATGAAATGTTATGAAAAACAAATTAAGTTGTTTACTTTTCTCATCACTGGTAATTAAGTTTAGAGTCAATAGCTACTTTACTGATTCCAAGTAAACTAGTGTGTAAACACTTTCGGAAAACTTTCATCCAAAAATGAAATGTTATGAAAAACAAATTAACTTGTTTACTTTTCACGTCACAGGTAATTAAGCCTAGAGTCAATAGCTACTTTACTGATTCTAAGTAAACTAGTTTGTAAACTCTTTCGGAAAACTTTCTTCCATAATGAAATGTTATGAAGAACAAATTAACTTTTTTACTTTTTACGTCATTGTTTACTTTTCTCATCACTGGTAATTAAGTTTAGAGTCAATTGCTACTTTATTGATTCCAAGTAAACTAGTGTGTAAACACTTTCGGAAAACTTTCTTCCATAATGAAATGTTATGAAGAACAATTTAACTTGTTTACTTTTCACGTCACAGGTAATTAAGCCTAGAGTCAATAGCTACTTTACTGATTCCAAGTAAACTAGTGTGTAAACACTTTCGGAAAACTTTCTTCCATAATGAAATGTTATGAAGAACAATTTAACTTGTTTACTTTTCACGTCACAGGTAATTAAGCCTAGAGTCAATAGCTACTTTACCGATTCCAAGTAAACTAGTGTGTAAACACTTTCGGAAAACTTTCATCCATAATGAAATGTTATGAAGAACAAATTAACTTGTTTATTTTTCACGTCACAGGTAATTAAGCCTAGAGTCAATAGCTACTTTACTGATTCTAAGTAAACTAGTTTGTATACTCTTTCGGAAAACATTCTTTCAAAGTAATGCATTTAGCGGTTAATTGTCGTGATGAGAACCAATTGTTATATCTGTGAATTTATCTTCCCAAAAAAGCAATATTTTCAATTCTGTTATTTACCTTAAATGGTGAACGTGGTAACATTTTCAGTTTCTAACACCCAGTACAGCTGGGCATTTAACTCTAAATATAATATACCAAATAATATAAAGGAAGTATTTTAAAAGTATTCTCTTAATATGAAATAACATTTCACATTTTCTTTTTTTCTGCTTTTTATAAACGTTTTTTTTCTTCATATGTTCCAAAAAAAAAAACTTGTCGAAAAAAGGAAATCAATAAAAAAAAAACCCAGAATGACAAAATACACTTAAGGTAGAATAGTAGACTTTTAATAAGTGTGAAATCTTAAGCCGGGATTTAGTTTCAAATAAAATCTTAACATCTCATGTTTCTTTCAGCCAACAGTTTGTAGACATGTATTTGAAAGAAAGAGTAATTAATGACATTTTATGTTCTGAAATCATGGTCTGTAAAATTATAATCAAAAAAGTAGATTAATTTTAATTATTTTATACGTTTTTATTAAATGATCATGGCGGAAAATTAACCTTTTATTTTTTTTTCTTTTTCTTTGCAGATCTTCGACATAATTTTGGTAAGTTTTTATACAAATATATATTTTAAAAATTTTCTGTTCAAAGAAGAAAATATAGGTTTGTGATATAGTATACGAGATAAAACCATATATCAGATTTAAGAAGTTGTAAATTTTCACAATGTCTAGTTATTTTTTAACTTTAAGATATATTGACAGTTCCTATACAAAAATTGTCTTCACTGGACGAATAACTACCAGTTAAACGATAACTCGAGGTGGTGAAAATGGGAGCTTTATTAGGATGACCTCAATCATGGTTTTTCAATAAATTGCCTTCCTGCGAGTTAGTATTCATCTCTTAGCGCTTAGGATTTGACTCCTTCAGATAGCCTGTAGATGATAATGATTATTTGAAGACCATTGCTTTAGAGTCCTTGTTAGCGCTAGTCTCTTCTTGCAGGCTGGTGATCGTCACCTCTCTCTTAGGATTTTTTCCCCATTTTAAAGAATAATTTAGCATTTTTTCCACTTAGAATTTCAGTATGCTGCCACATTCCTTAATGTAAAGTTTACATTGTAAACGGATAATACCTCTTCTCTGGTTTTGACATTATGTGGCTTTGACAGTATATTTCCCTCTTGGTTTTATTAACATTGTAAAACTGAGAGGTTCGGACGGATTCTCTTTGTCTTAGAAGAGTTTTCTAAAAATGAAATTTTATCAAACACTTTCCAAAAGAAAATTATCAAAAATTTTCAATAAAATTAAGTTTCTTTTTATAGAAAATTTTCCATAAATTTTCTTTTTATAAAAAATTTTCTTCTTATAGATAAATTTTCATTTTATAGAAAATTTACGATAAATTTTAATTTTATGGAAAATTTTCGATAAATTTTAATTTTATAGAAAATTCTCGATGAATTTTCACTTTAAAAGAAAATTTTCAATTAATTTTCTTTTTATAGAAAATTTTCGTTAAATTTTCCTTTTTATAGAAAATTTTCGATAAATTTTCCTTTTTATAGAAAATTTTCGATAAATTTTCCTTTTTATAGAAAATTTTCGATAAATTTTCCTTTTTATAGAAAATTTTCGATAAATTTTCCTTTTTATAGAAAATTTTCGATAAATTTTCTTTTTATACACAATTTTCGAAAAATTTTCTTTTTATACACAATTTTCGATAAATTTTCTTTTTATACACAATTTTCGATAAATTTTCTTTTTATACACAATTTTCGATAAATTTTCTTTTTATACACAATTTTCGATAAATTTTCTTTATATACACAATTTTCGATAAATTTTCTTTTTATAGACAATTTTCGATAAATTTTCTTTTTATAGACAATTTTCGATAAATTTTCTTTTTATAGACAATTTTTGATAAATTTTCTTTTTATAGACAATTTTCGATAAATTTTCTTTTTATAGAGAATTTTCGATAAAATTTATTTTTATAGAAAATTTTCGATAAATTTTTCTTTTTATAGACAATTTTCGATAAATTTTCCATTTATAGAAAGTTTTCGATAAATTTTTTCCTTTATAGAAAGTTTTCGGTAAATTGTCTTTTTTATATTTTACTTTTTAAAGAAAATTTTTGATAAATTTTCCTTTTTATAGAAAGACTTCAATAGATTTATCCCTTTTATAGATAGTTTTCGATAAATTTTCTTTTTATAGACAATTTTTCGAAAAATTTCCCTTTTATAGACAATTTTTCTATACTTTTTCCTTTATAGAAAATTTTCGATAAATTTTTTCCTTTATAGAAAGTTTTCGGTAAATTGTCCTTTTTATATTTTAATTTTTTAAGAAAATTTTCGATAAATTTTCCTTTTTATAGAAAGACTTCAATAGATTTATCCCTTTATAGATAGTTTTCGATAAATTGTCTTTTTATAGACAATTTTTCGAAAAATTTTCCTTTTATAGACAATTTTTCGATACTTTTTCATTTATAGAAAATTTTGCTTTTTATAGACAATTTTCGATAAATTTTCTTTTTAAAGAAAATTTTCGATAAATTTTCTTTTTATAGAAAATTTTCGATAAATTTTCTTTTTATAGAAAATTTTCGATAAATTTTCTTTTTATAGAAAATTTTCGATAAATATTCTATTTATAGAAAGATTTTGATAAATTTTCCTTTTTATAGAAAGTTTTAGATAAATTTTCCTTTTTATAGAAAGTTTTCGATAATTTTTTTTTTATGGAAAGATTTTGATAAATTTTCCTTTTTATAGAAAGTTTTCGATGAATTTTATCCATTTATAAAAAGTTTTCGATAAATTTTCCTTTTTATAGAAAGTTTTCGATAAATTTTCTCTTTTATAGAAAGTTTTCGGGAAATTTTCCTTTTTTTAGAAAGTTTTCGATAAAATTTCCTTTTAATTAAGTTTTCCATAAATTCTCAGTTTTTTGGAAAGATTTCGATTGATTTTGCTTTTTAAGGATAATTTTCGATAAATTTTCCCTTTTATAGAAAATTTTCAATAAATTGTCCTTTTTAGGAAAGTTTTTGATAAATTTTCCTTTTTATAGAAAGTTTTTGATAAATTTTCTGTTTTATGGAAATTTTTCTTTTTTTTTGATAAATTTTTCCTTTTTACGCACAATTTTCAATAATTTTATCCTTTTAAAAAGTTTTCGATAAATTTTCTTCTATTGACAATTTTTCGTTAAATTTTCTTTTTATAGAAAATTTTCCTTTTTTTGAAGAAAATTTTATTTTTATATAAAATTATCGATGAATTTTCTCTTTATAGTAAATTTTCCAAAAATTTTCTTTTTTCTAAGAAATATTTCCAAAAATTTTCATTTGTATTTTCTTTTTTATAGAATATTTTCTTGAATTTTTTATAGAAAACTTTTGATTAAGAAAATTTCTTAAAAATTTAAATTTATTGTTTTCTATATAAAAGTGTGTAAAAAATATGCAAATTTTACTAGGTCAAAGTAAAAAGTTATAAACTTTACTTTGTAGCAAAAAATAATAAAGGAAATATGTACTTACATATGTGCATACATATGTATTTTATTTAAAAATGTAAACTACTTACTTAACTAATGCCTTTAGTAATAAAGATTACATACATTGCTTTTTACTTTTACAAATGTGACATTACATTATTACACATCTTAGTAACAATTCTCGTCTATTTACTTTTGCTTTAAAGAAAAAAAAAAAAAAACGGAAGCATATAAAATTTTCACTTCCTTTTAAAAGCCACAATAAAGACCTGTACTTGAAAACTAATAAAGGAATTACATGCTAAATTGTAAATACTGCAACAACAATTAGATATTTTTTCTAATAAAAATGAGAAAAAAATATATATATTTTTGTCTAAGTTTTATATAGATGTGTATGTGTGAGTGTTTAGGAATGATATATAAATCCAATATAATGACTTAAATTACCACAAATCAGTTGGTTACATGAGAGGTTAAAAAGACAATTTTTCTCATACTAGTTAATGGTTGTAATAAAGGGCATCCAATGTGTATAAATATTGCCAAGATAACAATAAATAATAATGTATATGTTTTGGTAATAACCCAGCAAACATAGAACTTTAAGAAACGGAGAAAATGTAGCATTTATTAATAGAGAAATGTTCAAAATTTAACTTTAAATTTGATATATATTACAAATGTCTTTTGGATATCAAACTTTTAAACTTTTGTTTGCTGGGTATTATAGTCTATGTGTATTTTTGTGCTCTTTTAACCTTTTGTATTATATCCGTTTTGATATTTTTATTGGAAATATATGAGAGTGGTTTTAGAAAAGGTTTCTTCTTTATTATAAAAAATATATATGTATTTTATTCTTTTTATAAAGAAAATGTCTTTTTATTGTTTTCATTTTCATCATTTATGACTTGTACGGTTAAGAGTATATAGACGTTTTATCTCTGTAACTGTTTAAATATCTATTAACCAGTTGATCATAATTTGGATGAGCTAAAGTTAGCTAAATAAGTTGATTTTGCGATGTCCGTTTTATTTGTGCAATTCATCTTAGTTAAGGTCTAGTTTATCACAATTCATGTACCGATATATCAAACACATTAGTGCGATAATTTGAGAATCAGAATGCCCACCATCATGACGATGGAGATATATTGATTTTGACATTCCATTTGACATATATCGATATACATATGTATCTGTTGTAGACCAACAAAAGTTTATATGTATATAAGTTTATATGTATATTCTAGGTCCTTCTTAGATTTATGACGATCTAGCCCTACATGTCTTTCTGTTGAAATCATGATAGGGTCCGAATAGTTACATCTATGGGTCTGAAATTTCTTACAAATATTCTCTATAATAGAAAAAGTTTGTGAGCAATGCGTTTAGCCCCTTAAATATGTTTATTATAGATCAATTGTGATAACATTTCTCGGATACAAAGTTCTGTATATAGGAAATATATATAAATATGTATATCAAGTGAAAGGTATTATGAAGACCTTTCTAACGTAACGTAACTCATTGAAATAGTATAGGTTGATCTTAAAAATAATGAATAAACGATAAGTATGGATACTCGCATGATGTAATATTTGGAAAAAATTTACACAATTATTTTGGTCAACTGGGTATCGTAAAACATTTCTGTTTTATAATAAATATAAAATATATTTTTGGTTTATTACCTTCTTCAAGGAATTTTGTTATTTTTTTTTTCTTTAAATGTCTTTTCTAGTTTAACTGGTCTTGAACTCAATATTTTATTTCAGTTTTTATTTTTGCCTTGTCGTACAAAATTTCTTTGCTAAAGGAAAACTTTTTCGTATTTTTTATTTTCTTACAAGGACATTTTAAAGAAATAGCTTGTTTACATGAGTTGACAGATCATTGTATAATAAAGTCATTTTTAAAATGAATTTCCTTTAGATACAATTATACTGAATAATAAATATAAAGGAAAATGTGTCATTAATGGGTATGAAATTGTTGACGTCTTGTGTACTATTAAATCATTAAAGAAGAGTCAATTATATCATGATTATTCTATTAAAGGGGCTTAGTGAAGAATATAAGACATAATATAAGATTTATATTAGTAATTTTACTAGTATTTTTGTTTAAATGTGCTGAATCCAGAAATCAAGTACGCATCGAGCTTAAATCAAGCCCCTTTTGGGATCAATTCAATATTTTATGTTCTTAAATCAACGAAATCTTGGCCCCTATTTTATTCATTTGTATTTGTTCAGTACTTCCTTCATTGTTTTTATGATTATTTTTTCAATTCGTTACCTTGTTGCTATTTAAGTTCGTAATGCTTTTGAAATGATTAAGAGTTTGGTTATTTTCTGTGCCTGTCTGCTGCCTGCTTTTGTACGTTTTGCTTGATTTTTGGCATCGGCAATTAACTTTTACTTAAAACCATGATTGATGATTTTTTAAAAACCTAAAACGGCATCATTTGCACAGATTTCATAAACATTTTACCTTCTTATTCTTTTTTTGTAGAGAATTTGATTGTGAGTAATGTTTTGTTAGTTGTTTGGCTTTAAATGCAAATTGCTAAAGTTTTAAATCATTGTTAAGTGATTTTTAACTAATTTTTAAGAATTTTGAAATAGTACTTTCATACGAAATAAAAAATAACCATTGTATCATCTTGATTATATTCTCATATTATGTTTCTATCAACTTTTCAACATTTTGCAATTAACTCATTACTAAACTATATCTCTGTAATGCATATGGTAGTCTATGAATTGTATATCATCCTTAAGTATAGCAATTCTCTGACAAGTTTTATCTGGTACATTTTCGCATTATTATCTAATTAAGAAAATTTTCTTACTTCTTGCGATGTTTCTAAACCCCCACCGGCCTTTAGATAGTGCAAAAAGCAATTTTGTTGATTCAGAATATAAAAAAGAGAATCTCCTGACACACAAACATTCAAAGAGCGAAAAAGTAATGTTAGATAAGAGGAGATTTTAAATAAAAGAGTGGGTAGGTAATTCCTTTGGTGGAAACGATAAAAATGGAGAAAATAAAAGAAGAACTTATATTAATTTTCTAATTTGCATGTGAAAGAATGACAAATAATTGTTATAGGGGAGAAATTGATTTAACCCTTGTGTTAACCGTTAAGGTGCATAACTCATACGATTTTAAAAATAATAATTTAGAATCATGTATAATGGACTTCTTAAAAAACTTTAAATGAAAGAAAAATCTCACTTAATTTATGTCGGATTCTTTACCTCAGATCTTAATATCTTATGTATATCAGTTCTTTCATTCGCTAGTCTAATCATGCGCTCAGTCAGGCAACGATATCCTAAAATACAGCAGTATCCCCATGACATTTTCTGTACTTTAACTAAATTATAAACTCCTGTTAAGTAGTCCATATTGTAGTCAATAGAACAGTCTATATTTTATTATTTTTTCTAGTTTATAGTCTAGTCTATAGTCTAGCCTATAGTAAAGTCTATAGTATTGTCTATAGACTACTCTATAGTCTAGTCTATAGTCTAGTCTATAGTCTGGTCTATAGTCTAGCCTATAGTCTAGTCTATAGTCTATTCTATAGTCTAGTCTATAGTCTAGTCTATAGTCTAGTCTATAGTCTAGTCTATAGTCTAGTCTATAGTCTAGTCTATAGTCTAGTCTATAGTCTAGTCTATAGTCTAGTCTATAGTCTAGTCTATAGTCTAGTCTATAGTCTAGTCTATAGTCTAGTCTATAGTCTAGTCTATAGTCTAGTCTATAGTCTAGTCTATAGTCTAGTCTATAGTCTAGTCTATAGTCTAGTCTATAGTCTAGTCTATAGTCTAGTCTATAGTATAGTCTATAGTATAGTCTATAGTCTAGTCTATAGTATAGTCTAGTCTATAGTCTAGTCTATAGTCTAGTCTATAGTCTAGTCTATAGTCTAGTCTATAGTCTAGTCTATAGTCTAGTCTATAGTCTAGTCTAGTGTCTAGTCTATAGTCTAGTCTATAGTCTAGTCTATAGTCTAGTCTATAGCCTAGTCTATAGTCTAGTCTATAGTCTAGTCTATAGTCTAGTCTATAGTCTAGTCTATAGTCTAGTCTATAGTCTAGTCTATAGTCTAGTCTATAGTCTAGTCTATAGTCTAGTCTATAGTCTAGTCTATAGTCTAGTCTATAGTCTAGTCTATAGTCTAGTCTATAGTCTAGTCTATAGTCTAGTCTATAGTCTAGTCTATAGTCTAGTCTATAGTCTAGTCTATAGTCTAGTCTATAGTCTAGTCTATAGTCTAGTCTATAGTCTAGTCTATAGTCCAGTCTATAGTCTAGTCTATAGTCTAGTCTATAGTCTAGTCTATAGTCTAGTCTATAGTCTAGTCTATAGTCTAGTCTAGTCTAGTCTATAGTCTAGTCTATAGTCTAGTCTAGTCTATAGTCTAGTCTATAATCTAATCTACAGTCTAGTCTATAGTCTAGTCTATAGTCTAGTCTATAGTCTAGTCTATAGTCTAGTCTATAGTCTAGTCTATAGTCTAGTCTATAGTCTAGTCTATAGTCTAGTCTATAGTCTAGTCTATAGTCTAGTCTATAGTCTAGTCTATAGTTAGTCTATAGTCTAGTCTAGTCTAGTCTATAGTCTAGTCTATAGTCTAGTCTATAGTCTAGTCTATAGTCTAGTCTATAGTATAGTCTAGTCTAGTCTATAGTCTAGTCTATAGTCTAGTCTATAGTCGTCATAGTCTAGTCTATGTCGTCTATAGTCTAGTCTATAGTCTAGTCTATAGTCTAGTCTATAGTCTAGTCTATAGTCTAGTCTATAGTCTAGTCTATAGTCTAGTCTATAGTCTAGTCTATAGTCTAGTCTATAGTCTAGTCTATAGTCTAGTCTATAGTCTAGTCTATAGTCTAGTCTATAGTCTAGTCTATAGTCTAGTCATAGTCTAGTCTATAGTCTAGTCTATAGTCTAGTCTATAGTCTAGTCTATAGTCTAGTCTATAGTCTAGTCTATAGTCTAGTCTATAGTCTAGTCTATAGTCTAGTCTATAGTCTAGTCTATAGTCTAGTCTATAGTCTAGTCTATAGTCTAGTCTATAGTCTAGTCTATAGTCTAGTCTATAGTCTAGTCTATAGTCTAGTCTATAGTCTAGTCTATAGTCTAGTCTATAGTCTAGTCTATAGTCTAGTCTATAGTCTAGTCTATAGTCTAGTCTATAGTCTAGTCTATAGTCTAGTCTATAGTCTAGTCTATAGTCTAGTCTATAGTCTAGTCTATAGTCTAGTCTATAGTCTAGTCTATAGTCTAGTCTATAGTCTAGTCTATAGTCTAGTCTATAGTCTAGTCTATAGTCTAGTATAGTCTAGTCTATAGTCTAGTCTATAGTCTAGTCTATAGTCTAGTCTATAGTCTAGTCTATAGTCTAGTCTATAGTCTAGTCTATAGTCTAGTCTATAGTCTAGTCTATAGTCTAGTCTATAGTCTAGTCTATAGTCTAGTCTATAGTCTAGTCTATAGTCTAGTCTATAGTCTAGTCTAGTCTATAGTCTAGTCTATAGTCTAGTCTATAGTCTAGTCTATAGTCTAGTCTAGTCTAGTCTATAGTCTAGTCTATATTCTATTCTATAGTCTACTCTATAGTCTAGTCTATACACTTTTCAATAGTCTAGTATATAGTCAAGTCATAGTCTACTCAATAGTCTAGTCTATAGTCTACTCAATAGTCTATAGTCTAACAAATTACGTATTTTTAATGGTTGGTTCGAAGGACCATATTTTTATTGTTAACCTGTCACCTCTAATAAAGGGTTAACAACAGTTAAAGGACTACGTATGTTATTAATTGGGGTTGAAAAATAAAAGTAAAAATTTGAAATATTTACACAGGATTAAGAAGGAAAAAAAGTATTGAGAAAAGTAAACAAAACAATAAAAGAAATTAAGTAAAATTAAAGAAGGAAAGTGGGTAGATTTCAACATTATTTCTAATTGCGTTGTTATATAACTCATATTTTAGATTTATAACATTTCATTACTTTTTTTAGCTTAAGCCTATATAAAATTAAACCCTTAATAGAATAAAAATATCAATATACAGTATTAATTGCGTTGTTTTCTAACAAATACAAAAACTCAAGAACCCAATAATTCCCTCACTACAATAACAATTACATTACAAATAAAAAAAAAACGATTAATTTTCTTTTTAATGAAAATGTTTTACACTTAAATGATTTTCATTTCATTTGCTTTATTATTATTGATTTAACTTTTAAATCAGATAAATTTACTAGACATATCTTTGCCAACACCATTAATACAACAACTTTGTTACAAGAAAAAGGAAAGAGTCAAGAGAGAGGCAAGGGATTTATTTGCCTGCTAGCAATCAAGACAAATTCAGTTTAGCATTAGCAGCAGCAAGAAGGAAAAACTTAAGGATGTGATTATTATTTTTATTTTCATTTTATTATTATTATAAATAAACTGTATAAATGTCTTTCAACTGTATTTAATTATCATGAAATTTTATGAATCAAAACGGAAATCATCTTAAAAAAACACTCATCATTAATGAGCACCATAGCCAGCTAAACGTGTAGTTAACAACCAGTCATATAAAAGGAGAAATACATACATACGTACATATTCCGTCAGGCAGTCAGTCATAAGGATGGTCTAATAAATGTTTTTATTTTTTCATATAAAAAAGTTTTCTTACTCACACTTAATATCATCTGTGGCATGATGGTTGTTGCTTTTTTTCTCTTCTGTATTTGCCACTAATATTTCCTTTAAATATTTTTCTTTATGTTGTGGCTCTTGAAAGCTTGTGAAAGAAATTTATTCATAATTTTGTTTTTATTTTATCAAGTTTGCAACAAACTTGTTTAATAATGTGTGGGTTTCACTATTCTGGAATTTTTGTTTAATCTTTAGTTAAAGATAATGGGGGATACATTTTTAATTGTTTATAAATAAATTTTTAACATATAAGTTTGGTTTGTAAGAAGAATTCACAGTAAATAGTAATAATAAGGGCCTACGAGCCACACAGTAAATAATTACACTTGGATTACTACCTATTCGGACAAATTTCTAGAAATTCGTTAATATAATCGGAGTTTAAAATTGGAATTTTTTGATATTTTTCATTAAGAATATATGAAAAAAAGCTTTAAAATAAGTCATTATGTGTATTTTAGTTCTAAGTAGTCTGAAGTTGTAAAAGATTTTGTTTTTATTAAATTAATTCTAATGAAACAATTTGGTTTCATGAATAGATTTTTAATATGATCGAAATAACATTTTTGTACATAGCATGTTTGTAGAACTAACTGAAATATGGTCCTACGAGCCATACATTGAACTCATCTCTAGTGATAAATGCTTAAAAATACTACTCGAAGAACCATGTCGGTTTATTACATAATTTATAAGCCTCAATTGCGCATTTAAAGAATTCATATCAAATAAAAAGTAATATGGTCCTACGAACCACTTAAGGTTTCGTAGGACCAGAACTAACAGAAATATGGTCCTCCGAGCCATACATTGAACTCATTACTAGTGACAAATGCATAAAAATACTACTCGAAGAACCATTTCTGTTTATTACATAATTTATAAGCCTCAATTGCACATTTAAAGGATTCATATCAAATAAATAGTAATATGGTCCTACGAACCACTTAAGGTTTAAAATCCGTAGGTTTAAAAATACTACGCGGAGCATTGATTCGATGGCTCATTGCTGCTCAATGTCTTAATTGAAAGTATATTTGAAGACTCAATACTATATTTGAAAAACTCACAGGAAGCAAAAAACAATATGGTCCTACGAGCCATCGATTTAGGTTTAAAAAGCACATAAAATCACTATGCAGAAATTTATTTGGTAGAACCATTGCTGGTCACACGCATAACACACGCCAATAGTTGTTTAACTTAGAGATGATCATAGGACCAGTTTTGTATATAGTTTATATGACAAATGGAATTCTTCTATTTCAAATCATGTCATTATTCCAGATTTGGATTTCTTTCAAAAGATATACAGTCAGAAGGACATTGTTAAGTCGACTTCGCTATCGGTTATAGCTATAGGGATCACAATATATATATACTTTATGGTTCGCGGTATCTCAGTAAAAGTTTTCTTTGAGTTTAAATGTCATTTGTAATCCTAATAAAAAAACGTCCATTATAGAGATTAGAACCAAGTTATGACTTTAAAGCAATGGTCGGCACCTAAAGCTTCTAGAATACGAGATTATAATCTGACTAACTACCATAGAGTTGAAATTTATTACAATAAACAAATACGAAATCAAAATTGCGTCGTGTGAAATACAATTTTTTGAAAGCTGTGAGAGGAATGGTCCTTCGAACCATGGAATACATTAACATTATGTGAAAAAATTGTCATGATTTTTTAAATCAATCAGCTAATTATGTTTTTTATATACCCTACATCACTTTAGTGGGGATATTTGTAACGCACTATAAGTATACCAATCGGCTTAGAATCATTTTCTGAGTCTATTTAGCTATGTCCGTCCGTCCATCTGTCCGTCCATGTAAACCTTGTAATCAAACTACAGGTAGCAATTTTGATGATAAGTCAATAAAATTTGGTACATGATCTTCTATTGTACCAGAGACGTTGACACCAGTCGGCTTAGAATCATTTTCTGAGTCGATTTAGCTATGTCCGTCCGTCCGTCTGTCCGTCCATGTAAATTTTGTTATCAAACTACAGGTCGCAATTTTCAAGATAAGTCAATGAAATTTGGTACATGATCTTCTATTTTACCAGAGACGTTAACATCAGTCCATTATTTCAGGTAGCCCCCATACAATTGAACTCCCCGAATAGGGTTTTTAAGTACACAATTATGTTTAATATACTCGTATCTCGACAAAAAGCTGCAAAACCAAGTTCTATACTAGCCTCGATGACCCTAATGAATTTTATAATCATAGGGACTCATTTGACCCTAGCCCCTATACAAAATATGACTTAAATATCCACAATTTTATTCAACAATAAATGGCTTAATTATATCTGAGGTATCAAGGTACAATTTAACTATAAAATGTATGAATTTCATGCTGAAATTTATGCGTTATATTTTTATTATATGGTCCTTCGAACCTTTGATACATACAAAGTTCGTAACATAAAATTTCAGTTCATTTGAGCCTTTTGCCATAAAGTGAAAGCACTCAAGCAGCTAATAATTTTAAAAAATTTATAACTACTGTTTTAATATTTCAAATAAAATTTATGGTCCTTCGCACCTTAATTTTTTAAGGAAACAACTCATTCTAAGTAATTTCACTTGACGCTAAATATTACTTAAACAATAACGGCCAATTCACTTCATATAGTTTTTATACCCTACACCACTTTAGTGGGGAGGGTATATTGGGTTTGTGCTGATATTTGTAACGCACAATATTATTGGTCCTATACCAATCGGCTTAGAATCATTTTCTGAGTCGATTTAGCTATGTCCGTCCGTCCGTCCGTCCATGTAAACCTTGTAATGAAACTACAGGTCGCAATTTTGAAGATAATTTAATGAAATTTGGTACATGACCTTCTATTGTTCTAGGCCTATTGAAAATGGTTACGATCGGTCCATTATTTTACCTAGCCCCCATACAACTGATCCGGACTAATAGGGCTTTTAAGTTCATAATTATGTTTAATATACTCGTATCTCGACAAAAAGCTGCAAAACCAAGTTCTGAATAGGGCTTGTAAACCTTGTAATCAAACTACAGGTCGCAATTTTGAAGATAATTCAATGAAATTTGGCACACGATCTTCTATGGTACCGGAGACGAAGCTTGTTGAAAATGGTTAACATCGGTCTATTATTTCACCTAGCTCCCATACAACTGAACCGGACTAATAGGGCTTTTAAGTTCATAATTATGTTTAATATACTCGTATCTCGACAAAAAGCTGCAAAACCAAGTTCTATACTAGCCTTGATGACCCTCATGAATATTTTAATTATAGGGACTCATTTGACCATAGCCCCTATTCAAAGCCCCCTTCAAAATTCGACTTAAATGTCCACAATTTTATTCAACAATAAATGGCTTATGTATATCAGAGGCAAGGTACAATTCAACTCAAATGCTTTATTATGAAAACTAAATCAAATTTTTTTTGTAACAGGTGTAGGGTATTATATGGTCGGCCTCGCCCGACTATAATTTCTTACTTGTTTTATTTAAGCTTTCCTTTCATATTTAACTCTTTAGTATAAAAATGTGGCAACAAATATTTTTTTGCAAAACATTTTTTACATTATAAATTTATAGTTGAAAACAACTTGAAGGCAGTAGTTTATTATACAAAAATCTCTGCATAACTTAAAACTCTAATGATGATAATGATTATGAAGACAATGATGGGTGACTTGACTACTTGATACAACACAAAAATAACGATAATAATGACAATAATTATATGACAGTGTGTTGGGGGTGTATCAGTTAGATATACTGTCATATTTATAGAACTGCTGAAGAGTGACAGACGTACGTACTTTATAATTGTTTCTATAGAGAATAGTAAGTGTGTGCATAACTAATGTTTAATAGCATGACATTAATTAAACATATTTGATTGTGCAAAATGTCAGCAACAAAATAGATAGACATTTTATACAATCCATTCCATCAACTAAATAAATATACACTGTGGAAATTTTTTAGTATTCTATAATAAATGTCAGAGTGTCAAAGAGATGTCGTTTTACAGAGTTATAAATAACTGTCAAAGTTACTGAGAATGTATGTATTTTATTTGCGTTAATTTGTATTAATTTGTTTAGAATTGTGTCTTTGGAATTAGACATTTGTTTTTCCCAGCAATATTGACAGAAGTCTTGTTTATAGTTTTAGATTTTATTGCTTTGAACTAATAGTTTAGCGATACTTGATTATGGTAATAAAAATGAATGAAAAATGTTGGTTCGAAGGACCAGTTTTTAATGTAATTGAAACATTATTTCTGTGCACTTTACAATTGGATTTGTTCAGTTTGACTAAAATTTCTACTAACAAAATAATGTTTTGTTTCGAAGGACCGAATTTTAAAATAATTTTATAAACCTGATCTTTTTTTGTGTAAATTGTGAAGTACTTTATTGCAGCAAATACAAATTACGTCTCTTTACTTCATATATGCAATTAAAGGGAATAAAAAGTTTCGTATATAACATTAATGTCTGCACTTCTGTCTATAAAACAGCCGTAAAACATTATTATCACCCTTACAATTACATCAGGCATAATTATCGCCCTAGTCAGCAACATGGTCTTTGTCAACGTCATCATCAACAAAATATAACACATACATTATTACTATCATTATGAACAACTTCATTGTATTCGTAATTATGGTTGACATTGTAGTCATTGCTGTTCTTCACTTGATTTTATTTTTAAATTTATATCTCAGACAATACCTCACACTCATAATCGAACATCTGAGTCCTTTCGATATTTTCAGCACCCAAACCTTGCACCAAGCCGTGAGTGATATGTTTGAAAATATTTCCAATTTTAAATCAGCAGAATTTGTCCTTAAATGATTGAGATATCTATATCTCAGTTATCCAAGGACCTATATCTCAGTTATTACGAATTCAGGTAATTTTTTCTTTTCAAATTTGAAGTGTATATAATATTCAACACAACCGAATTTAATTCTCTTATTCCATTTTCCTTTTCTATAATCTGGATTTTTATTCAGTTGGTTCGAGGAAACAAAATTAATTTTCGTTTATAATTCTTTTTGTTTTATTGTAATTAAGTGACACAAGTCAATTTATTTCGCAATTTATCATTAATTAATGTGTGTGTGTGTTAAAGGTTGTGTATATGCGCAGGGTCTGTCTGGCCGATGTTGTCTGTTGAAAAGAAATCTGTTTTAAATGATTTTGGTATTAAATTCTTTTTATTGAATTTATGACATGATTAAAGTTTCTTGGTAATTACAATTGTTGGTGAATTAAAAATGTATTTCATTAATTATTTACAGAATGGTTTAATTGATCGAATAAGAGATTTTGGTTTAAAGCGATTAATAAAGTGAGATTTGTGAAAATCGTTTTATGTTCTTAACTACTGGCATAAAGGAAATTTAAGGAATTTTTATAATTAGAAATAGTTTTCCGATCATATTCAAAATATTAAAAAACAGTACAGTGGACGTCCAATAGTACGTATACTCTTTATTACGAATATCCAATAATACGAATGGCAAAATTGTTGCATTGTCTACTCTATAGTACGAATAAAGTCACAATTTTTCTGTTCGATAGTACGAATAACACATTTTTTATGGGAATTTTGGTTTTATTTACGTATGAATGAAGTTTTTATTATGTTTTTATTTTATTATTTCGGTATCATTCACCTTAAGCTCAGTAATTTTGAAGTTTTTTTGTATTTATTACAAGTATTTTGTATTTTTAAAAATCCTATACACACAATTTACTGCATGTATATTTACAAATCAACAATTATTTAGTGTTATTAATTTATTTTATTGGAATTTTGATGACCCAAGAGAAGAAATTAAATTGGATGATAACGCCAATGAGGAAAGTATTTTATTAGTTCCCGACAATAACTCTGCTGAGAACAATATTGAAGCCTCAAAAGCGCTGTTATGGAAAAAGCCGTAAGAATCATTTTACAATGTAATAAACATCGATGTTAAATGATGGATTTTTTAATAAGTAAAATGATATTTATATACATATGTATGTATGAACTGTTAATTTTGAAAGTAGTGTGACTCCACATTCCAAACAATGGGTTTAAGGATAACTATTCTAATTTTTAAGAGAAAATTATAAATTAGAGAATTGTGGTATATTCCATTCAAGTTTCTAATAAAAGTTTTATGTAATCTGAACATTTTAATACATTTTAGAACACATATGTAAATTGCAAATTGTCTTTGGCACACATCTTTTTAAAAACATTAAAATTTAAAACCTTCTACATATATCTCATTTCAACCATTGGACTCACGATACTTTCAAAATTAACAATTCATATACGTAAATATGTCCCTTTTATGCCTGTTTATGTACAAGAAATTTATTTAAAATAATAAACATTTATTATATTTTGTTCCGTTATGTAATTTTTCATGAAAAATAAAACAAAAATAAATAAAATCCAATATTTTATGTGTATTATTTGAATTTAAACATACAAAATGTGTTGTTCAATAATACGAATTTTTCGGTAATACGAAAGGGCCTGACACTATATAATTCGTACTAGTGGACGTCCACTGTACTCCCAACCAACAACAATCTATTGCTAATTATATGTAGACCTATGATACAAATAAGGAGTATATACTAGACTATAGACTAGATCATAGACTAGACTATAGACTAGACTATAGACTAGACTACAGACTAGACTATAGACTACACTATAGACTACACTATAGACTATACTATAGACTAGACTATAGACTCGACTATAGACTAGACTATATACTAGACTATAGACTAGACTATAGACTAGACTATAGAGTAGACTATAGACTAGACTATAGACTAGACTATAGACTAGACTATAGACTAGACTATAGACTAGACTATAGACTAGACTATAGACTAGACTATAGACTAGACTATAGACTAGACTATAGACTAGACTATAGACTAGACTATAGACTAGACTATAGACTAGACTATAGACTAGACTATAGACTAGACTATAGACTAGACTATAGACTAGACTATAGACTAGACTATAGACTAGACTATAGACTAGACTATAGACTAGACTATAGACTAGACTATAGACTAGACTATAGACTAGACTATAGACTAGACTATAGACTAGACTATAGACTAGACTATAGACTAGACTATAGACTAGACTATAGACTAGACTATAGACTAGACTATAGACTAGACTACAGATTAGACTATATACTAGACTATAGACTGGACTATAGACTGGACTATAGACTGGACTATAGACTAGACTATAGACTAGACTAGACTATAGACTAGACTATAGACTAGACTATAGACTAGACTATAGACTAGACTGTAGACTGGACTATAGACTAGACTATAGACTAGACTATAGACTAGACTATAGACTAGACTATAGACTAGACTATAGACTGGACTATAGACTAGACTATAGACTAGACTATAAACTGGACTATAGACTAGACTATAGACTAGACTATAGACTAGACTATAGACTAGACTATAGACTAGACTATAGACTAGACTATAGACTAGACTATAGACTAGACTATAGACTAGACTATAGACTAGACTATAGACTAGACTATAGACTAGACTATAGACTAGACTATAGACTAGACTATAGACTAGACTATAGACTGTAGACTAGACTATAGACTGTAGACTAGACTATAGACTAGACTATAGACTAGACTATAGACTAGACTATAGACTAGACTACAGACTAGACTATAGACTAGACTATAGACTAGACTATAGACTAGACTATAGACTAGACTATAGACCAGACTATAGACCAGACTATAGACCAGACTATACTCTATACTATAGCCTAGACACAAGTTTAGAGTTGACTCTAGACTGGACTGGTCCATTGATTAGTATTTGGACTATTTATAAAAAGTTTATAAATATTTTCCAATATCAAAACGTACTGAATTTTATATGCCTGTTACATATTTTAATTTCTCTAATATTTTAAAATAAACTTATCAAAATCTATTAATTAATACATGTAGTAGCAAATACTTATTAATTAAATCTATCAAAAACTTAAAACAAGTCTGTATATCATTTAAAATTTAAAAACTATTATCTCATTTCTTAACTTAACAAATTTAATATTAATTAATTAGTAGCACCAAACAAACAAAATATTTTTTAAACTCTTTTTAACGCTAATTAATAAAAATTAAAAAGACATGTTTTATAACATTCAAATTTATGTGATCAGATTTTTATCGCCAAAAAGAGAAAAAGGAAAAGAAAACCTGCTGAACAATTTTGTTAAGTAAGCTTTGACAGACTTAGCTTAAAGTTTTTAAATAATGATGAATCCATTATTTAAAACAATTGACAAAATAATAAAGAAAGCAAAAAGCTTTGCTAAATTAAATGTTGAAAAGTACAAAAAGAACTTAATATAACAACATCATTATCAATTTCGTTATTATAACAGAAAACCATTTAGCTTTATTACCATTCAAAATTCAAGCAATGTAGTTAGTATCTATGTATCTGTGTGTTTTTTGAGCCATTTTCATCAACCATACAATTTCAATTTTATCTTATGTTTCTTCTTCTTTTAGCTTTTTAATAGCCATAAGAACGCAAAATTATAGCACAACCATTAAAATTAACAGAAATAATAATAAAACGTAAAAAAAGTGGTAAAATTACCCGAAACATTTCGATGGCCATTAAGTAGAGTTGGGTTTGCTTTTCTGTAGCTAAAAATAGACCATCCACAGCAACAGAACCAGAACATTTTTAATGACTTTTTAAATGTAATGAAAGTAATTTTCTATACAATTCTTCTTTGTGAACTTTATACATAAATGTAAATGGTAGTTTATTTATGTCCTTCTGTCTGTCTGCCAGTTTCGTTAGTCTGTGAGTTATTAAGTCTTCTCCACGTAATGACAGTGGTGGGAAAATATTAAATTTCAGTTTTTTTGGAACAAATTGATTGAAGGGTTTTGTTTAAAAAATTTCATATTTATATCAAAAAATTCTCTTAAATATTGCAATTAATTTCTTACTATTTTTACTTTATTAGTGATTTATATATTTTTAAATTTCAATTACATCTTCCTTATTCCCACTGTTAATTTTCAATTGTCCCTTTTAAACTCCCACATTTACCGCTGCATCTTCGCAGACCTTACCCCTAACGTTTTGTCTTCCAAAGAGAAGGGAAATAAATAAATGAAATAAAATACAATTTAATTTGTTAAATGGGAGCAACAAAACAAAAGGAATTAACGACAAGCACAAGCTGGATAAAAAAAGAAATCCTCTAGATAGACAAACACGACTTTCAAGGACTCTACAACAAAAAGAGAGAAATAAACATTAGTAAAAGGCAGCTGGTTCCAAATTTGTAATATCCTCTATTTAATGTTTAATACACGACCTTGCGATGGTTATTCTCTTTTAAGCATAATGTCAGAAAGTGCCAAGTTATACAATTATCTGAAAACGACTGATCCTAACAAGATCATATACCTCCTTTTAAGTTCCACAGTTTCACAAAATTAATTTAACTTCTAATCTCCGTAACTGCATCAAAAACTTTAGATACCATCTGACTCAAACTGAATCTTTGCCAACATTTGCTTTTGAAAAACTTATTATTTATTCAATGTCTAACCTTTTATTGAAGACAACCGATGCCGATTGAATACACTTTCTCGTAAAGTTCCTCTACAACCCCAATAAAAAAATCTTTTGAAAGAAATTAGGAAATTCCGGAAGCATTAGAAATTTGTTCTTAACTTAAAAATGAAGACATGTTTTATCTCTTTAACATAATTCAATTTAGCTAAAACTAACGTTACCCATTGTAGGGTACTCAATAATGAAAACCCAAAAACAACAAGAATTCTACAAAACATTTTGTGAAAATCTCTGGTAATAAAAAGTCGAGCAATTAATTAGTATCCAGCTCTTATACTTATCATCATTATATTTGTTGTTCTTACTGCTACTGCTGCTGACGCTACTGAAGATGAGTCTGAAAATGTGTGTATGTAAGTATTTTACTTCCATCTGGGGTAACAGAGCGTAGTATACATATGTCGGGTGGGCCGGTTGGATCGGTCGCTGAGTATCTTTCCTGTATTTAACTGAGTATATGCGTTTGAGTGTGTCTGTGTATGTATGTCTCTATAACTGTGTTTACATTACAGTTACAAAGTATAAAGGATTAATTAAACTAAAAGAAGGAATGATGATGATGATGTTAATGTACTCACTTCAACTACAACCGGCTCATTCGTTCATTTTTGCTAAATACTCTCAACTCTTTAGTTAAATGCGAACAGAGATGGGAGAGCGGAAGAATGTAAGAGTCGATAAAATTGTTTAGTTGAACATTGTTTTTGGCTTGAATGAGTGGATGAAGCAGTGATGCCAGGAGATTTTTTTCAGAAATCCCTACGCTTATGAGAAAAAATCCCTTTTTTCCCTACACGCACTTTTTATTTTCCCTACATTTTTCCCTATACTACTTTTTTCCAAGTTTATCTTAAAAAAATACAAAAATAACATAAAAAACTAAAATATTAGCTCCGTTTTATAATATACATATATATGTATTTTTTTAATTTTAGGAATAAAATTTCTAGAATTTAAATTTTAAATTTTTTTTCTTTCAATTTTACATCATACAAATCTTCCAACCCTGACTCTTCAGTTAAGATTAAAAAACCAAGACAATTGAAAGATTTATGGCAGTAACACGATTCGATGTTAAAAATTTATTTTATGTGCCCCCAACAAAATAATTTTCATAAAATAATTATTTTAAATAAGGTTTACGTTTGCGTTTACTTTTTGCGGTTTACTTTTATAAATTTTCAGAACATTAAATCTATATGAAAGATTTTAGTATGTCGCATGTTTTGTAGACCTCAGTTCAAGAAACCCGAATTTTGGATTATGCCAGTCTTGTAGAGATATGTAGGTACATATATTGTAGAAATTACAAGCTGAATTTTTACTAACGATACACTTAAAACTGATTTCATTTTTAATTTTAAAGTTTAATACATGAAAGGGTATATTTTTAGTTGTTAAAAACTATGAAATTGAAAAATCCCTACAATTTGACAATAGTAAGAAATCTTTCCCTTTTTCCCTACACGTGAAAATTTTGAAAAAAATCCCTACAAAAAGGGAAAAATCCCTACACTTGGCATCACTGGGATGAAGGCAACAACTACAATAATAACAAAAAATTAAACGTGGTTAATGTTATCTATTAAGTTAATGAATTCTTACATGTACAGAAATGTGGGTAACTAGAAACAGAACTAAAAATAATTTAGAACTGAACTAGAACTGAACTAGAACTGAACTAGAACTGAACAAGACCTGAACTAGAACTGAACTAGAACTGAACTAGAACTGAACTAGAACTGAACTAGAACTGAACTAGAACTGAACTAGAACTGAACTAGAACTAAACTAGAACTGAACTAGAACTGAACTAGAACTGAACTAGAACTGAACTAGAACTGAACTAGAACTGAACTAGAACTGAACTAGAACTGAACTAGAACTGAACTAGAACTGAACTAGAACTGAACTAGAACTGAACTAGAACTGAACTAGAACTGAACTAGAACTGAACTAGAACTGAACTAGAACTGAACTAGAACTGAACTAGAACTGAACTAGAACTGAACTAGAACTGAACTAGAACTGAACTAGAACTGAACTAGAACTGAACTAGAACTGAACTAGAACTGAACTAGAACTGAACTAGAACTGAACTAGAACTGAACTAGAACTGAACTAGAAACTGAACTAGAACTGAACTAGAACTGAACTAGAACTGAACTAGAACTGAACTAGAACTGAACTAGAACTGAACTAGAACTGAACTAGAACTGAACTAGAACTGAACTAGAACTGAACTAGAACTGAACTAGAACTGAACTAGAACTGAACTAGAACTGAACTAGAACTGAACTAGAACTGAACTAGAACTGAACTAGAACTGAACTAGAACTGAACTAGAACTGAACTAGAACTGAACTAGAACTGAACTAGAACTGAACTAGAACTAGAACTGAACTAGAACTGAACTAGAACTGAACTAGAACTGAACTAGAACTGAACTAGAACTGAACTAGAACTGAACTAGAACTGAACTAGAACTGAACTAGAACTGAACTAGAACTGAACTAGAACTGAACTAGAACTGAACTAGAACTGAACTAGAACTGAACTAGAAACTGAACTAGAACTGAACTAGAACTGAACTAGAACTGAACTAGAACTGAACTAGAACTGAACTAGAACTGAACTAGAACTGAACTAGAACTGAACTAGAACTGAACTAGAACTGAACTAGAACTGAACTAGAACTAGAACTGAACTAGAACTGAACTGTACTGGAACTGAACTAGAACTGAACTAGAACTGAACTAGAACTGAACTAGAACTGAACTAGAACTGAACTAGAACTGAACTAGAACTGAACTAGAACTGAACTAGAACTGAACTAGAACTGAACTAGAACTGAACTAGAACTGAACTAGAACTGAACTAGAACTGAACTAGAACTGAACCAGAACTGAACTAAAACTGAACTAATGAATATTTTTCTGCTTTGAAATTATTATGTCTACATTTTTGTATTTTAATTTTCCTTTATTCCACCCATTTAATTTCTTTAACTATATTTTATCCTTATTTTTAAAACATAAAATTTATGTTATTGTTGTACTTCAAACACTTGAAAATATTAATTAAAATGTATTACCAGGCAACACTGTGTTATTAACAAAGTATAAAATTCAAAAAGTGGAAAAAGGTATAAAATATCAAGCAACATTATTGCACTTAACTTTATGTACAGAGAACAACAATAATAAATAAATAAATACTTTTCCTAGAAATTTTAGGAAAAACAAAGAAAATTCTTTTAAAAAAATAACAGAACGAAAAATTATAATTATATAGATATGTACGTACTACATGTATATATGCATATGTATACATATTTACGTACGTATAAAAATAAATTATATCCTTGCTCTATATTTCTGCTAACTTGTATTTACTTTTACACTCATACACATTCAGTCATCACACGTTTGCAAATTCTTAGCAAAAATATAAATTTTTTCTGCTTAAATTCAAGGTATTCCTTATTCTTAGCATTTACGTGTCTTATTAAGTAGACTTATAAATATATTTTCCTTGAAGTTGCTTTTCGTTTTTCATTTCTTTAAGGGTTTGTCGTGTTTGTATTTAGCTTGTTTTTGTAAATTGACTTAATTTTAACTTTATAAATATAGCAAGAAATGACTCGAAATGTATCTAAGAGATGAATAATATATCTTTTAGACATTTTATTTAAAATGGTGCCAAATTGAGTTTTTGTTTTATTTAATTTATTAGATTGTTTGCCTTAAATATTATTACGTTTACTATATAATCAAGACACATTTGGGCGTTCAATTCTGACAGGACCTATATCTGGGATCTATATGAAATGGGTCGATTTCCAGACTTTGTCCTTGGTTCAAAATAAAAGTAATATTAACTATCTTTCTTCAATTATTTTATAATTTGTTTAATAAAAAAAATTAAAACGCAGACGTACGGATAGACGGACCAACGAATATGACTTAATCCACTCTGAAAGTGAATTTTATGAATGTGTAGGGTATAAGTGTCTAAATTATATTAAGTATTTATAAATTGTTTTATACTATGTATAATTTGTTTATAATTATACGTAAGCAAAATCTAAATGCAAAACAATTTAAAATACATTTTACCTTAAGCTTTTTTCCAACTAAATCAAAACCCGTATAAAGTAACAAGTAATTAATTTAAAATATTGTATATATTTATACAAAAATAAACTTAATAGAAAGTAATTAAATTTTGAGATTAAAAGGTTTTTAAGTATAATTCATATCATGTGATTATGACTAATTATTTACATGTAAAAAGTTGAATTAATTTTAAAAATACATATTTCATATGTATGACAAAAATACTTTAAGTTATTAAAGCAAAGATCGAATGAATATAACTTGTCCACATTTTCACAAATATTGAACATTATTTTTTTCTCTTCATTTTATTAATACATTTTTCACATGATTTTTTTCTTAATGTTTTATTCCTAAAAGTTCATATCAAGTCGTAAATAACAACTAATCACCTAATAGAAATAAGTGGACCATTTATTTCCTTATTATGCTGACACCTCCTAAAAGTATACACTGTATGTATGTACTTTTATACTAAAAACATGTTTATTTTGAAAATGTTTGTGTAAATTTTTGAGTATATGTATGTTTTCTATAAGAGCTTTAATTAAATCTTAAGTTTTAAATAATAAATAAAGTCATTTAATAATAAATTTTATTATATATCCTGTCTGCCCCTAAAAGTATGTCATACTTAAGAGAGAGAGAGAGAGTGTGTGTGTTTGCTGTGCAAGACTTTCAATATGATTCAATGTATTTAATTTAATTTATTATTTATCTCCTGCCACTTAACAAATATTGAATTTCTGTTTATATAATATTGAACATACATATATACAAACATTTTTATATAAAAATAAACTCATCAGTATCTTTTTTTTTTAAGTCTGAGCCACATATTGTTTATATTTATTTATTTTTTATTTATAAAAACGAAAAATAAAATTGTCATTGAGTAGGAGTATCAAAAACAGATGCAATTTCAAATTGTGCAAAATATAAAAAAAAAAATTTTATATAACAGACACAGATAAAGATTTCATACCACTTGAAATATTGATTATTTTCTGAACGATTTTACTTTGTTATAGCAATGGGTTAAAGAAATTTAAAATATTTTATAAAATTTAATTGTGACAATTTTGCCGATGATGGTTCGTATGATTTAACAAACCTTATAAATGAATAATAATAGGACCTCTTGTTTGGGTACTATTATTGCTTTTAACAGATGGACAGACGAAAGGATATGGCTAGGTAAACTGGAATACTGTAATAATCTACGATCAATATGACAAGTCAGTTCAGTTCTAGTTCAAGTTCAGTCCTAGTTCAAGTTCAGTTCTAGTTCAAGTTGAGTTCTAGTTCAAGTTCAGTTCTAGTTCTAGTTCTAGTTCTAGTTCTAGTTCTGTTCTGTTCTGTTCTGTTCTAGTTAAGTTCTAGTTAAGTTCTAGTTCAGTTCTAGTTCAGTTCTAGTTCTGTTCTAGTTCAGTTCTAGTTTAGATCTAGTTCAGTTCTAGTTCAGTTCTAGTTCAGTTCTAGTTCAGTTCTAGTTCAGTTCTAGTTCAGTTCTAGTTCAGTTCTAGTTCAGTTCTAGTTCAGTTCTAGTTCAGTTTCTAGTTCAGTTCTAGTTCAGTTCTAGTTCAGTTCTAGTTCTAGTTCAGTTCTAGTTTCAGTTCTAAGTTCAGTTCTAGTAGTTCTAGTTCTAGTTCAGTTCTAGTTCAGTTCTAGTTCAGTTCTAGTTCAGTTCTAGTTCAGTTCTAGTTCAGTTCTAGTTCAGTTCTAATTCAGTTCTATTCAGTTCTAGTTCAGTTCTAGTTCTAGTTCAGTTCTAGTTCAGTTCTAGTTCAGTTCTAGTTCAGTTAGTTCTAGTTCAGTTCTAGTTCAGTTCTAGTTCAGTTCTAGTTCAGTTCTAGTTCAGTTCTAGTTCAGTTCTAGTTCAGTTCTAGTTCAGTTCTAGTTCAGTTCTAGTTCAGTTCTAGTTCAGTTCTAGTTCAGTTCTAGTTCAGTTCTAGTTCAGTTCTAGTTCAGTTCTAGTTCAGTTCTAGTTCAGTTCTAGTTCAGTTCTAGTTCAGTTCCTAGTTCAGTTCTAGTTTCAGTTCTAGTTCAGTTCTAGTTCAGTTCTAGTTCAGTTCTAGTTCAGTTCTAGTTCAGTTCTAGTTCAGTTCTAGTTCTAGTTCAGTTCTAGTTCTAGTTCTAGTTCAGTTCTAGTTCAGTTTCTAGTTCAGTTCTAGTTCAGTTCTAGTCGGTTCTAGTTCGTTCTAGTTCAGTTCTAGTTCAGTTCTAGTTCAGTTCTAGTTCAGTTCTAGTTCAGTTCTAGTTCAGTTCTAGTTCAGTTCTAGTTCAGTTCTAGTTCAGTTCTAGTTCAGTTCTAGTTTCAGTTCTAGTTCAGTTCTAGTTCAGTTCTAGTTCAGTCTAGTTCAGTTCTAGTTCAGTTCTAGTTCAGTTCTAGTTCGAGTTCTAGTTGCAGTTCTAGTTCAGTTCTAGTTCAGTTCTAGTTCAGTTCTAGTTCAGTTCTAGTTCAGTTCTAGTTCAGTTCTAGTTCAGTTCTAGTTCAGTTCTAGTTCAGTTCTAGTTGAGTTCTAGTTCAGTTCTAGTTCAGTTCTAGTTCAGTTCTAGTTCAGTTCTAGTTCAGTTCTAGTTCAGTTCTAGTTCAGTTCAGTTCTAGTTCGGTTCTAGTTCAGTTCTAGTTCAGTTCAGTTCTAGTTCAGTTCTAGTTCAGTTCAGTTCTAGTTCAGTTCTAGTTCAGTTCTAGTTCAGTTCTAGTTCAGTTCAGTTCTAGTTCAGTTCTAGTTCAGTTCAGTTCTAGTTCAGTTCTAGTTCAGTTCTAGTTCAGTTCTGGTTCAGTTTTAGTTCAGTTCTAGTTCAGTTCTAGTTCAGTTCTAGTTCTGTTCCAGTTCAGATCTAGTTCTAATTTTTAATATTAAGGATCCGATGCTCGGGCAAATTGTCATGAATAGACATGCCCTACAGACTCCATTACATCGAGAAAAAATTACTGTTTAGTGCGGTTTAGACACTGGTAGCATCTTCGGACCTTATTTCTCTAAAAATGATGACGAAGCTTCTGTTAAAATCAATGGATATCATCAGGGTTTAATGAAATAAAAATCTCGCGATAACTTGCAATTCTCGAAAAAGTTGCCCAAAATTTGATGTCCAGAATGCGCTTTATGAGGAACAACCGCGGTGGCCATATGTTCGAATTCATTTTACAAATTTCTTGATCTATCGATTATAGCATTTTCTCTGGTTTCACTTAAGTGATCTATAAAAGTTTATAGTTCTATTTTGATCAGGAATGAGTATAAAAATTGATCTTTGTAAATGGTTCATTTTTATTTGGTTTTTCAGCTATCATTGGAAATTTAACCATATAGAAGATGATTCGATGGTAGTGGAAACGATGCTTTTTGTGAATTAAGTTGTTTTTTGACGTTTGAGCACTTTTATAATTTATATACTTCCTTTATTTTCAAGAAATGCAGGTATACTTGAATGAAACTGTTCTATTACATCTCAGATTGTTTATGTTTTTCTTTGAAATGACCCCCCACATTATTTAAACGGCTTTTCTCTTTACATAATACCTTTTTATCGATTGTATTTATCAAACAATTAAGAAAACTGCATTCACAATTCATTGCCTCTGAAGGATTGTTTAATTCAACGTTATTAAGTAATAAATTTATTATATTTCCTTGTATTTTATTTCCTTTCACCAAAAAATGACCTTCTTGTAAGCAATGGAAAGAGGAAAAAAATATATAAAAAATTTTAACATGCAACAGTAAATTATTTTGCAACATTACTAAAGGTTTTTTTTTTTATTTTTTGCATTTTTTACAGACTTCTTTATGCAAAATTGCATGATGAAGTCCTCGAAAGAAAAAAGAAATACTCATAAGTATGCCAAGTTTTGTATTCAGTGTGTGTTCGTTCGGTAAATGAATTAATTTTAAACCCTTTTTAATTTGGTTCGAAATTCATACTCAACTCATGGCTATAGAAGTGAAATGATTACCATTTTGCGTGCACTTTTTTTCGCATACTTTTTTTTTCATTCTTACTTTTTAGGCATTTATGGCCATTTCGGTATTTGTGTGTGTGTGCTCTTGCTAAGGAAGTCGAGTTTTATGAAGAATTGCGAAATTCTGAATGGTAGTTTTTCGTTTGTTGCGTTTATTATTTTTTTATTTATAAATATTTATTTATGTATTTAAGGTTAATTGATATTTTATGTTTATGTGGTTATAAGTTGGTATGGGTAAGTGCAGGTAATGGCCATGGTAAAGGAAATTAAGGAATTTTTAATGTAATTAAAGATACACTAATAAATATGGGTCCAAAACCATAAAAATACTTTGAAACCGAAATAATATTACTAATAACCACAATACTAATAACAAATAACGCAAAATATCTTGCACAGAAAATTATAATTTTTTACTCAAATCCCATTTTTCATTTTTCACAAAAAGTCAGTTTTTTTCATTAAATATTCGATTTTCCACAACCAATTTTAAGTTCTAGTTCAGTTCTAGTTCAATTCTAGTTCAGTTCTAGATCAGTTCTAGGTTAGTTCTAGTTCGGTTCTAGTTCAGTTCTAGTTCAATTCTAGTTCAGTTCTAGATCAGTTCTAGTTCCATTCTAGTTCAATTCTAGTTCGATTCTAGTTCAAATATATTTCAGATCTAGTTCAGTTCCACTTCAGTTCTAGTTCAATTCTAGTTCGGTTCTAATTCAATTCTATTTCACTTCTACTACAGTTTAAGTTCTAGTTCAGTTCTAGTTCTAGTTCATTTCTAGTTCTACTTCAGTTCTAGTTCAGTTCTAGTTCAGTTCTAGTTCAGTTGTAGTTCAGTTGTAGTTCAGTTGTAGTTCAGTTCTAGTTCAGTTCTAGTTCAGTTCTAGTTCAGTTCTAGTTTAGTTCTAGTTCAGTTCTAGTTTAGTTCTAGTTCAGTTCTAGCACGGTTCTAGTTCAATTCTATTTCAATTCTATTAGTTCTAGTTCATTTCTAGTTCAGTTCTAGTTCAGTTCTAGTTCAGTTCTAGTTCAGTTCTAGTTCAGTTCTAGTTCAGTTCTAGTTCAGTTCTAGTTCAGTTCTAGTTCAGTTCTAGTTCAGTTCTAGTTCAGTTCTAGTTCAGTTCTAGTTCAGTTCTAGTTCAGTTCTAGTTCAGTTCTAGTTCAGTTCTAGTTCAGTTCAGTTCAGTTCTAGTTCAGTTCTAGTTCAGTTTAGTTCAGTTCAAGTTCAGTTCTAGTTCAGTTCTAGTTCAGTTCTAGTTCAGTTCTAGTTCAGTTCTAGTTCAGTTCTAGTTCAGTTCTAATTCAGTTCTAGTTCAGTTCTAGTTCAGTTCTAGTTCAGTTCTAGTTCAGTTCTAGTTCAGTTCTAGTTCAGTTCTAGTTCAGTTCTAGTTCAGTTCTAGTTCAGTTCTAGTTCAGTTCTAGTTCAGTTCTAGTTCAGTTAGTTCAGTTCTAGTTCAGTTCTAGTTCAGTTCTAGTTCAGTTCTAGTTCAGTTCTAGTTCAGTTCTAGTTCAGTTCTAGTTCAGTTCTAGTTCAGTTCTAGTTCAGTTCTAGTTCAGTTCTAGTTCAGTTCTAGTTCAGTTCTAGTTCAGTTCTAGTTCAGTTCTAGTTCAGTTCTAGTTCAGTTCTAGTTCAGTTCTAGTTCAGTTCTAGTTCAGTTCTAGTTAAGTTCTAGTTTAGTTCTAGTTCAGTTTTAGTTCTGTTTTAGTTCTGTTCTACTTCTGTTCTAGTTCAGTTCTAGTTCAGTTCTAGTTCAGTTCTAGTTCAGTTCTAGTTCAGTTCTAGTTCAGTTCTAGTTCAGTTCTAGTTCAGTTCTAGTTCAGTTCTAGTTCAGTTCTAGTTCAGTTCTAGTTCAGTTCTAGTACAGTTCTAGTTCAGTTCTAGTTCAGTTCTAGTTCAGTTCTAGGTCAGTTCTAGATCAGTTCTAGTTCTGTTCTAATTCAATTCTAGTTCAGTTCTAGTTCACTAAAAATTAAAATATTCACTAAAAATAGTTTTAGTTTAATAATAATTCGATTCGAAATGTGTAATCTTTTGTTAAAAATATAGATTTTTCATTAGAATTTGGTTTTTTAATCAAAAATTCGATATTTCACAAAATATCTGAATTTTCATTATCAGTCGATTTCTTTACAAAAAAGTTTTATTTGCATTAAAAATTCGATTTTCGCTTTAAATCCAGTTTTATATTTAAATACAATTTTTCATTTAAATTGAAATGTTCAAAATTTATTAAAAAATCGGTTTTCATCAAAATTTCCGATTTATTCACTACTCCGTTATTATTTAATCATGTATTCCATTTAATATAAACAAACCTATTAAAAAATATCTTTATATTCATTTCTGCTTTAAAGTCTCTAGCAATTTAAATAAACTACTTAATAATGTATTCAAATTTGAATTTTAAATATGTGACAAATAATTACAGCTATTTCTTTGCTTTAAAACTTACCACCATTAAGTGTTTATTGTCGGCTTCTTTAATTTTATTTCAAAACAATTTACTGACCTGTAAAGAACAAAAAACAACATTGTAATTAAATTTTTAAAATATTTTTAAAACCTTAGGGCAAAATAAATATACAATATGTATTTTTTTTGTAATAATAAATTAAAAATTTGCTTGAATTACTCCAAAGTCTGTCATGTTGAATTATAAATAATTCATTTTTTCGATAATAAAATAAACAACAAAATAATATGTTCAATAAAAAAATCACATTAATTTTAGCTTCATGTACATATGAGTGCCAGTCAACCAGCCAATGACTACATTGTAACGCAAAAAAATGTTTTTGTTTTTATTGACGTCTTGTTTTTGACCACTTTATTTCGAATCAATTGTGATTGATTTACTGTCATTTTTTTATTATTGTCTTTAGTAGTTTTTTTAATGTGTTTTTTTTTGTGTTGTTATTAACTAATGAATTATTTTAACACCAGGTCTTGTTTGTAGTTTTACAAAAGCTACTTATTTAATTGTGTACGCTACAAAGAATGTTTAGTGGGCATGAGGTAAATGTTGTTACTCGAATCTACGCAATATTTTTTGTTTTCATTTAAATAATTGTACAGTTCTTGTACTGTTCTAGTTCGTACTAGTTCTGTTTTAGTTCTGTTCTAGTTCTGTTCTAGTTCTATTCTAGTTCTGTTCTAGTTCTAGTTCTGTTCTGTTCTATTTCTGTTCTAGTTCTGTTCTAGTTCTGTTCTAGTTCTGTTCTAGTTCTGTTCTAGTTCTGTTCTAGTTCTCTTCTAGTTCTGTTCTAGTTCTGTTCTATTTCTGCTCTATTTCTGTTCTAGTTCTGTTCTAGTTCTGTTCTAGTCATGTTCTAGTTATGTTCTAGTTCTGTTCTAGTTTTGTTCTAGTTCTGTTCTAGTTCTGTTCTAATTTTGTTCTACTTCTGTTCTATTTCTGTTCTATTTCTGTTCTAGTTCTGTTCTAGTTCTGTTCTAGTTCTGTTCTAGTTCTGTTCTAGTTCTGTTCTAGTTCTGTTCTAGTTCTGTTCTAGTTCTGTTCTAGTTCTGTTCTAGTTCTGTCTAGTTCTGTTCTAGTTCTGTTCTAGTTCTGTTCTAGTTCTGTGCTAGTTCTGTTCTAGTTCTGTTCTAGTTCTGTGTCTAGTTCTGTTCTAGTTCTGTTCTAGTTCTGTTCTAGTTCTGTTCGAGTTCTGTTCTATGTTCTGTTCTAGTTCTGTTCTAGTTCTGTTCTATTTCTGTTCTAGTTCTGTTCTAGTTTCTGTTCTAGTTCTGTCTAGTTCTGTTCTAGTTCTGTTCTAGTTTCTGTTCTAGTTCTGGTCTAGTTCTGTTCTAGTCTGTTCTAGTTCTGTTCTAGTTCTGTTCTAGTTCTGTTCTGTTCTGTTCTATGTTCTGGTTCTGTTCTAGTTCTGTTCTAGTTCTGTTCTATTTCTGTTCTAGTTCTGTTCTATTTCTGTTCTAGTTCTGTTCTGAGTTCTGTTCTAGTTCTGTTCTAGTTCTGTTCTAGTTCTGTTCTAGTTCTGTTCTAGTTCTGTTCTAGTTTCTGTTCTAGTTCTCTGTTCTAGTTCTGTTCTAGTTCTGTTCTAGTTCTGTTCTAGTTCTGTTCTAGTTCTGTTCTAGTTCTGTTCTAGTTCTGTTCTAGTTCTGTGTCTAGTTCTGTTCTAGTTCTGTTCTAGCTTCTGTTCTAGTTCTGTTCTATTTCTGTTCTAGTTCTGTTCTAGTTCTGTTCTAGTTCTGTTCTAGTTCTGTTCTAGTTCATGTTCTAGTTCTGTTTCTAGTTCTGTTCTAGTTCTGTTCTAGTTCTGTTCTAGTTCTGTTCTAGTTCTGGTCTAGTTCTGTTCTAGTTCTGTTCTAGTTCTGTTCTAGTTCTGTTCTAGTTCGTTCTGTTCTAGTTCTTTTCTATTTCTGTTCTAGTTCTATTCTAGTTCTATTCTAGTTCTGTTCTAGTTCTATTCTAGTTCTTTTCTAGTTCTGTTCTAGTTCTGTTCTAGTTCTTTTCTAGTTCTGTTCTAGTTCTATTCTAGTTCTGTATTAGTTCTGTTCTATTCTAGTTCTGTTGTGTTTCTGTTCTAATTTTGTTTTAGTTCGGTTTTAGTTCTTTTCTAGTTCTGTTCTAATTATTTTCTAGTTCAATTATATTTCGTTCTAGTTCTCTGTTATTATTCTTCTAGTTGTGTTTAAATTTTATTGTCAAATTGGTCCATTTTTATGAACACTTGCATTAGGGAAGGTAACACAAACATTCCATCAGTCCACTTTATAATCACACACATATTAAGTTGAATTATTCAGTTTCGTTGGATCTTTTGTATCTCTTTTTATCCGTTGCATACGGAAAACAACAACCGTTTAATTTGACTAATGAAAAATTCATGTTGTTGCCACTTGTAGTGATTTTTTTTGTTAATGCTGCTGCTACGCTTTATTGCAAACTTAAATTTTTTATAAATTTTTCTTTGAACAACAGTTGAACAAGTTGTTTTTTTTTGTGTATTTTTGCTGTTCAATGTTTTTGAAATGTCTCTATAGGTTGTCAGTTTTACAAGCACATATTTTTTTATTATTGTAGTATTTCTTTACAAATATCTCATTTTGTCTTGGAAAAAAACACTAATAATAAGTTTGCTGCCATAAAAAGCACATTGGCCGAATTGCGTTTATTGAAATGGTCGTTTAATGTTGTCAATTATTAAATTTTTTTCGTTTTGTTTTTATTTTTGAACGATAATCTTTTTAAACACAGAGCGGCTTTTATAAGAAATTTTGTAGTTTGTTTTTTTATTGTTTGTCAATTTAAATTTAATATGCCTTAAATGTCGCTAAATATGATGGATATGATTTTTATTTATTATTTTGTTGCTTTGTGTTTTTTTTTTTTTGAGTTTGTATTTATTTTTAGCGTTAAACACCGTTATCGTTTAAATTAACTTTTTTATTATTCCGGTTTTCTTTAAATAATTTTATTAAAGCAGAAAAATAAAGGATTGGACAGGTTATTGTAAAAAACTCTTAGTTAATGACTACTGATTATTGTACGCATTACTTATAAGTTCTTTAGTATTAACTGGCTAAAGATTTGTATACATATTTAATTTTCAATAATTTTTTTAAATAAATAATTCTTTTTAATATCTGTGCCTAAAGATTCAGATCAGGTTTTTTTTTTCATTTTATATTACTTTTGTTTTTATTAATTTTTAAGTAACTTAAGACTAGGGGAATTTTGTTTTTGCCTCTTTTAATTTAAATTGCTAAAAAAAACATATATTTTTCTCAAAAACCACAATTACTTATTTACTAATTAATGTCTGACTTTTTAACGTTTCCCATTAAAAATTATAAATCAGGAATATTTTTCTTAAAAAATGTTTATTTTTGCGCTTAACTGGTAATTAGCAGATTTTAATAAAATGCTAACATTTTAAAAATAAATTTAGGTGTTTATTTGAAATATGAAAATTAAGAAAATTTAAGTATTCTAAAATGTGCAACCAAATAATTAAAAAAAAAATAGAAATATCTATTCTTAGAATTTTGAGTTAAAGAAAATAAACCAAAACATGAAATTATTTGACAAGCTTTGATCGTTTCATAATCAGTTGACTTCAATGGGCCTGAGAATGGTGTAAGTTTCTTGTAGTATATGGGTCAGTATTAATTAAGACAACATAACAAATTGTTTACACTGCCAAGTTTTTAAATAAAATGCTTTTAAAAATTTATTTTTTAACTATGTATGTATTCCAGAAATTGTTTTCGCATTCCGTTACTAGTGTAAACCGATTTGTGGAAATGCGAAAATACTTTATATAAGAATATAACAGCTCTTTTAAATAATTAATTTTATTTAAAGAGTTTAGTTCCAATGCAGATCTTCATGCAGTTCTAGTTTAGTTCTAGTTCAGTTCTAGTTGAGTTCTAGCTCAGTTCTATTTCAGTTCTAGTTCAGTTCTAGTTCAGTTCTAGTTCAGTTCTAGTTCAGTTCTAGTTCAGTTCTAGTTCAGTTCTAGTTCAGTTCTAGTTCAGTTCTAGTTCAGTTCTAGTTCAGTTCTAGTTCAGTTCTAGTTCAGTTCTAGTTCAGTTCTAGTTCAGTTCTAGTTCAGTTCTAGTTCAGTTCTAGTTCAGTTCTAGTTCAGTTCTAGTTCAGTTCTAGTTCAGTTCTAGTTCAGTTCTAGTTCAGTTCTAGTTCAGTTCTAGTTCAGTTCTAGTTCAGTTCTAGTTCAGTTCTAGTTCAGTTCTAGTTCAGTTCTAGTTCAGTTCTAGTTCAGTTCTAGTTCAGTTCTAGTTCTAGTTCAGTTCTAGTTCAGTTCTAGTTCTAGTTCAGTTCTAGTTCAGTTCTAGTTCAGTTCTAGTTCAGTTCTAGTTCAGTTCTAGTTCAGTTCTAGTTCAGTTCTAGTTCAGTTCTAGTTCAGTTCTAGTTCAGTTCTAGTTCAGTTCTAGTTCAGTTCTAGTTCAGTTCTAGTTCAGTTCTAGTTCAGTTCTAGTTCAGTTCTAGTTCAGTTCTAGTTCAGTTCTAGTTCAGTTCTAGTTCAGTTCTAGTTCAGTTCTAGTTTAGTTTTAGTTCAGTTCAAGTTCAGTTTTAGTTCAGTTCTAGTTCAGTTCTAGTTCAGTTCCAGTTCAGTTCTAGTTCAGTTCTAATTCAGTTCTAGTTCAGTTCTAGTTCAGTTCTAGTTCAGTTCTAGTTCAGTTCTAGTTCAGTTCTAGTTAAGTTCTAGTTAAGTTCTAGTTAAGTTCTAGTTCAGTTCTAGTTCAGTTCTAGTTCAGTTCTAGTTCAATTCTAGTTCAATTCTAGTTCAGTTTAATTCAGTTCTAGTTCAGTTCTAGTTCGGTTTTAGTTTAGTTCTAGTTCAGTTCTAATTCAGTTCTAGTTCAGTTCTAGTTCAGTTCTAGTTCAGTTCTAGTTCAGTTCTAGTTCAGTTCTAGTTCAGTTCTAGTTCAGTTCTAGTTCAGTTCTAGTAGTTCTAGTTCAGTTCTAGTTCAGTTCTAGTTCAGTTCTAGTTCAGTTCTAGTTCAGTTCTAGTTCAGTTCTAGTTCAGTTCTAGTTCAGTTCTAGTTCAGTTCTAGTTCAGTTCTAGTTCAGTTCTAGTTCAGTTCTAGTTCAGTTCTAGTTCAGTTCTAGTTCAGTTCTAGTTTAGTTTTAGTTCAGTTCAAGTTCAGTTTTAGTTCAGTTCTAGTTCAGTTCTAGTTCAGTTCTAGTTCAGTTCTAGTTCAGTTCTAGTTCAGTTCTAGTTCAGTTCTAGTTCAGTTCTAGTTCAGTTCTAGTTCAGTTCTAGTTCAGTTCTAGTTCAGTTCTAGTTCAGTTCTAGTTCAGTTCTAGTTCAGTTCTAGTTAAGTTCTAGTTAAGTTCTAGTTCAGTTCTAGTTCAGTTCTAGTTCAGTTCTAGTTCAGTTCTAGTTCAGTTCTAGTTCAGTTCTAGTTCAATTCTAGTTCAATTCTAGTTCAGTTTTAATTCAGTTCTAGTTCAGTTCTAGTTCGGTTTTAGTTCAGTTCAGTTCTAGTTCAGTTCTAGTTCAAGTTCAGTTCTAGTCCAGTTCTAGTTCAGTTCTAGTCCAGTTCTAGGTCAGTTCTAGTTCAGTTCTAGTTCAGTTCTAGTTCAGTTCTACTTCAGTTCTACTTCAGTTCTAGTTCAGTTCTAGTTAAGTTCAACTTCATTTCTAGTTCAGTTCTAGTTCAGTTCTACTTCAGTTCTAGTTCAGTTCGATTTCAGTTCTAGTTCAGTTCAGTTCTATCATCTAATGATCATCTAATACATATATTTAAATCTCTGCCCTAATCCCATTTGTATGTAAATAGATCTGTGTCTCTCATATATGTGTCATGTCTAATAGAATAAAAATGATTCTCATACAAATTACAAATGACCCTAGTTGTATTTCAGTTCTTTCTTTGTAGTCAGTTTTTATATAATTTTAATTTTGCAACAAACTGGCAACCAACATAAAACTAAATAAAACAACGACTTTAATCAATTTAGAAATTCCACGAAATTGCTTGTCATTCATTTCGAAAAAAATAAAGAAAGACAAATTTATAATGATATAACATGTTGATGAGAAGACATTTAAACTTTTCCAGCGTATGTAGACAAAATAATTCAGAAACTAAAACAACAAAAACAACTACAAAATTATTCATAATACTTGGATACCGGGTTGTGGTGTTAGTTTTATTTATTCATAAAGCAAAAACCAAAAAATAATAAAAAAGCAACTAACAATTATTAAGAAATAAAAATATGAAATTAATCACAAAAATGGCAAAAGACAAAAATTTAAATAAAAACTGAAAAATAAACAAGTAAATGATAAATTAATGGACGGGCATTTGGTCGGTCGTCTAGTGTTTGAAGCCATAAAAATTGCAAAGCAATTAACATTTAAATGAAATTAACAAGAATTAACGGTTTGAATATGGGCTAGTCCATATTTTTAAACATTTTATGATATCTCGTTTTTTCAACAATTTCAGTAAAATAGAATGAAATATTACATTTAGTTAATAACTTCTAGGAATACTTTTTTCTCAGCGGAATCACCCATATAAACAAATAAGAATTCCAATCATATGCGTACATTTGCCACTACTGTGTTCAGTTACGAGTCTGCATTAAAAGTGTAAATAATGGTTTTGATATAAATCAAACTATTAAACTGTACTCGGTCGGTGTTGTTGTGTTTATTTAGTGCACACAATAACAATTTATGCACAGACATAGGTATCACGGTATGTGTATGTTCCATACCGCCTGTATGTTCGTTCGTCCGTCTTTCCATCCATCGGTCGTACTTAATAATCAACTTGTTTATTAGACGCCTGTTAAACATGCAGATCGGCATAAAAAAGGCTGAAATACTTGTATGTATAGTGAAACGCATTTGAACAAAACCGCAACAGTAGCCGTCCAAAGTATTTAAATTATTGTTTATTGTAGATGTTGCTGTTGTTGTTGTTTTTAAATAGCATGACTCCGCCCATTCACATTTGTTATCTAAAAAATGTTTAAAAGAGGGAATAGAGCTCATAAAAGTAGAGTGTAGACTACGATGTAAGTGAAAGATGCAAAATATACAGTGGATGTAATTTTATTAAGGTTAATAAAATATCAGTTCTAGTTCTGTTCCTTTCCTAATACCTTCCAATTCACTTTGTATTACCTTAGTTCCAGTTCACTTCTGTTTCAGTTTTATTTTCGTTGAATTGGATCCATATTTTTGCAATTCTTTTTATTTCAGGTTCCATCCTACTTCAGTTCCATTTATACTTTAATTAAATTTCGGACTCAGCGGGTTTTACATCTGTTTCAGCTCGGTTCTAAGCTACATAAGTTTAGTTCTAGTTCATTTCTAATCCAGTTCTAGTTCTCTTCTAGTTCTGTTCTAGTTCTGCTCTAGTTCTGTTCTAGTCCTGTTCTAGTTCTGTTCTAGTTCTGTTCTAGTTCTGTTCTAGTTCAGTTCTGTTCTAGTTCTGTTCTAGTTCTGTTCTAGTTCTGTTCTAGTTCTGTTCTAGTTCTGTTCTAGTTCTGTTCTAGTTCTGTTCTAGTTCTGTTCTAGTTCTGTTCTAGTTCTAGTTCTGTTCTAGTTTTGTTCTAGTTCTGTTCTAGTTCTCTTCTAGTTCTGTTCTAGTTCTGCTCTAGTTCTGTTCTAGTCTGTTCTAGTTCTGTTCTAGTTCTGTTCTAGTTCTGTTCTAGTTCTGTTCTAGTTCTGTTCTAGTTCTGTTCTAGTTCTGTTCTAGTTCTGTTCTAGTTCTGTTCTAGTTCTGTTCTAGTTCTGTTCTAGTTCTGTTCTAGTTCTGTTCTAGTTCTGTTCTAGTTCTGTTCTAGTTCTGTTCTAGTTCTGTTCTAGTTCTGTTCTAGTTCTGTTCTAGTTCTGTTCTAGTTCTGTTCTAGTTCTGTTCTAGTTCTGTTCTAGTTCTGTTCTAGTTCTGTTCTAGTTCTGTTCTAGTTCTGTTCTAGTTCTGTTCTAGTTCTGTTCTAGTTCTGTTCTAGTTCTGTTCTAGTTCTGTTCTAGTTCTGTTCTAGTTCTGTTCTAGTTCTGTTCTAGTTCTGTTCTAGTTCTGTTCTAGTTCTGTTCTAGTTCTGTTCTAGTTCTGTTCTAGTTCTGTTCTAGTTCTGTTCTAGTTCTGTTCTAGTTCTGTTCTAGTTCTGTTCTAGTTCTGTTCTAGTTCTGTTCTAGTTCTGCTCTAGTTCTGTTCTAGTCCTGTTCTAGTTCTGTTCTAGTTCTGTTCTAGTTCTGTTCTAGTTCTGTTCTAGTTTGTTCTAGTTCTGTTCTAGTTTTGTTCTAGTTCTGTTCTAGTTCTGTTCTAGTTCTGTTCTAGTTCTGTTCTAGTTCTGTTCTAGTTCTGTTCTAGTTCTGTTCTAGTTCTGTTCTAGTTCTGTTCTAGTTCTGTTCTAGTTCTGTTCTAGTTCTGTTCTAGTTCTGTTCTAGTTCTGTTCTAGTTCTGTTCTAGTTCTGTTCTAGTTCTGTTTCTAGTTCTGTTCTAGTTCTGTTCTAGTTCTGTTCTAGTGCTTTCTAGTTCTGTTCTAGTACTGTTCTAGTTCTGTTCTAGTTCTGTTCTAGTTCTGTTCTAGTTCTGTTCTAGTTCTGTTCTAGTTCTGCTCTATTCTGTTCTAGTTCTGTTCTAGTTCTGTTCTAGTTCTGTTTCTAGTTCTGTTCTAGTTCCTGTTCTAGTTCTGTTCTAGTTCTATTCTAGTTCTGTTGTAGTTCTGTTCTATGTCTGTTGTAGTTCTGTTCTAGTTCTGCTTTAGTTCTGTTCTAGTCTGTTCTAGTTCTGTTCTAGTTCTGTTCTAGTTCTGTTCTAGTTCTGTTCTAGTTCTGTTCTAGTTCTGTTCTAGTTTCTGTTCTAGTTCTGTTCTAGTTCTGTTCTAGTTCTGTTCTAGTTCTGTTCTAGTTCTGTTCTAGTTCTGTTCTAGTTCTGTTCTAGTTCTGTTCTAGTTCTGTTCTAGTTCTGTTCTAGTTCTGTTCTAGTTCATTCTAGTTCTGTTCTAGTTCTGTTCTAGTTCTGTTCTAGTTCTGTTCTAGTTCTGTTCTAGTTCTGTTCTAGTTCTGTTCTAGTTCTGTTCTAGTTCTGTTCTAGTTCTGTTCTGTTCTAGTTCTGTTCTACTTCTGTTCTAGTTCTGTTCTAGTTCTGTTCTTGTTCTGTTCAAGTTCTGTTCTAGTTCTGTTCTAGTTCTGTTCTGTTCTAGTTCCGTTCTAGTTCTGTTCTAGTTATGATCTAGTTCTGTTCTAATTCTCTTCTAATTCTGGTTCCGTTGTAGTTTTGTTCTTGTTCTGTTTTAGTTCTATTCTAGTTCACTTTAAGTTAATATCTAATTCAACACCACTTCAGTTAAATATTGCATCAGAAAAATTGTTGTATGAACTGTATCCCAACAACCCCTTTAATCGAATTAACGTGACTGTTTAAATGCTAATTCGCAAAACCGTCCTTACTAAACTCTCCAAGGCAGGCGCCCCTCCTCATCATAATGAAAACATGAGTGTTTAACAATTCTCACACCAAAGTATTAAATTGATTTTTATTATTTTGCCAACAAGCTGCCAGGCAGTCAGTTAGTCAGTTCATTCATTTAAATACTTTTGGAATACACGCTAAAACCAACATGTTGTTAATGTTTTATATTTTAGGTCTTTCGGTTTTAATACCAGCGTTTTATACCAGTTTTGACTATAAATGATGAAAAGTAATGTGAAAAGAAAGAAGGTTAAAAATACAAACGAATTGCACTTAAAATGTAATTAATCATTTATTTTATTAGATGCAATTTTTAAGTGGTATTGCTACTTACAAATTAACGCAAAACTAAAACACTCAAATAAAAACTACAAAATACTCATATAAATTTAAATTGAAAATACAAGTCGAGTAGCCTGCTTGATATCTACCTGAATGAGTTTTTTTAATTTTTACTATTTTAATTGAAAAAAAGTAGTTTAACAGCTTTTTTCATGCTGTGAAATAAAACAGATCAAAGTAACTACTGACTTTTTGCTGTTGCACTTTTAAATCCAATCAATAATTTTGTCAAGTTTGGGAAGCAATCCCAACAAATACTCTACAACAAATTAATAAATGTATAAATATAAATATGAAAATAAAATTTTGTGATTAGAGCTTTTATGTTATTTATTTTTTTCATTATTGTTTGTTAGTTAACCTTCCCCATTTGAGACTTTTTTATACAATTTGTTTCTTACTTGGGTTTTGTAATTGACATTGCAATTATCACTTGAAATATTGCTAATCACAGGAAATAGAGTAAAACTAATGCAAGTTTTTTTATATTTTTAATTCATTTTTTTATTATGTATTATTTATAGAAAATTTAATGAGCTGGTTTTTATTAAATTTTTTTTGTTTTGTAATGCGAACCATTTCTTGTTTATTTAATATGGAGTGGTTATTGAAATTAATATTTTATTTTTCTTTAATTAATGTTATTTAAATGAATGTCATACATACATTGTAATAATTAACATTTGCAAACAAATTTTACGAGGTCAAGTCGTTAAGGTTTTACTGCGATCAAGTTTGAAAAGCTTTTAATTAAACTTTTAATTTTAATCATTTATTTGATAAAAGGTACTTATTTATATCAAACTGGAATTAAGCAAAATTCTATACATTTTTTTAAGTATGTAGTAGTATAGTTAGTAGGGTAGTTCTAGTTCAGTTTTAGTTTAATATTATTTCAGTACTAGTTTTATTCTAGTTCAGTTCGGTTCAAGTTCGGTTCAAGTTCAGTTCTAGTTCATTTCTAGTTCGGTTCTAGTTCAGTTCTAGTTCAGTTCTAGTTCAGTTCTAGTTCAGATCTAGTTCAGTTAGTTCTAGTTCAGCTCTAGTTCAGCTCTAGTTCAGTCTAGTTCAGTTCTAGTTCAGTTCTAGTTCAGTTTCTAGTTCAGTTCTAGTTCAGTTCTAGTTCAGTTCTAGTTCAGTTCTATTCAGTTCTAGTTCAGTTCTAGTTCAGTTCTAGTTCAGTTCTAGTTCAGTTCTAGTTCAGTTCTAGTTCAGTTTCTAGTTCAGTTCTAGTAGTTCAGTTCTAGTTCAGTTCTAGTTCAGTTCTAGTTCAGTTCTAGTTCAGTTCTAGTTCAGTTCTAGTTCAGTTCTAGTTCAGTTCTAGTTCAGTTCTAGTTCAGTTCTAGTTCAGTTCTAGTTCAGTTCTAGTTCAGTTCTAGTTCAGTTCTAGTTCAGTTCTAGTTCAGTTCTAGTTCAGTTCTAGTTCAGTTCTAGTTCAGTTCTAGTTCAGTTCTAGTTCAGTTCTAGTTCAGTTCTAGTTCTGTTTTAGTTCTGTTCAAGTTCAGTTCTAGTTCAGTTCTAGTTCTGTTCTAGTTCAGTTCTAGTTCTGTACTAGTTCTGTACTAGTTCTGTACTAGTTCTGTCCCAGTTCAGTTCTAGTTCAGTTCTAGTTCAGTTCTAGTTCAGTTCTAGTTGAGTTCTAGTTCAGTTCTAGTTCAGTTCTAGTTCGTTAGTTCAGTTCTAGTTCAGTTCTAGTTCAGTTCTAGTTCAGTTCTAGTTCAGTTCTAGTTCAGTTCTAGTTCAGTTCTAGTTCAGTTCTAGTTCAGTTCTAGTTCAGTTCTAGTTCAGTTCTAGTTCAGTTCTAGTTCAGTTCTAGTTCAGTTCTAGTTCAGTTCTAGTTCAGTTCTAGTTCAGTTCTAGTTCAGTTCTAGTTCAGTTCTAGTTCAGTTCTAGTTCAGTTCTAGTTCAGTTCTAGTTCAGTTCTAGTTCAGTTCTAGTTCAGTTCTAGTTCAGTTCTAGTTCAGTTCTAGTTCAGTTCTAGTTCAGTTCTAGTTCAGTTCTAGTTCAGTTCTAGTTCAGTTCTAGTTCAGTTCTAGTTCAGTTCTAGTTCAGTTCTAGTTCAGTTCTAGTTCAGTTCTAGTTCAGTTCTAGTTCAGTTCTAGTTCAGTTTTAGTTCAGTTCTAGTTCAGTTCTAGTTCAGTTTTAGTTCAGTTTTAGTTCAGTTCTAGTTCAGTTCTAGTTCAGTTCTAGTTCTATTTCAGTTCAGATCTAGTTCAGTTCTGGTTCATTTCTATTTCAGTTCTAGTTTTGTTCTAGTTGTGTTCTAGTTCTGTTCTAGTTATGTTCTAGTTCTGTTTTAGTTCTGTTCTAGTTCTGTTCTAGTTCTGTTCTAGTTCTGTTCTAGTTCTGTTCTAGTTCTGTTCTAGTTCTGTTCTAGTTCTGTTCTAGTTCTGTTCTAGTTCTGTTCTAGTTCTGTTCTAGTTCTGTTCTAGTTCTGTTCTAGTTCTGTTCTAGTTCTGTTCTAGTTCTGTTCTAGTTCTGTTCTAGTTCTGTTCTAGTTCTGTTCTAGTTCTGTTCTAGTTCTGTTCTAGTTCTGTTCTAGTTCTGTTCTAGTTCTGTTCTAGTTCTGTTCTAGTTCTGTTCTAGTTCTGTTCTAGTTCTGTTCTAGTTCTAGTTCTGTTCTAGTTCTGTTCTAGTTCTGTTCTAATTCTGTTCTAATTCTGTTTTAGTTCTGTTCTAGTTCTGTTCTGGTTCTGTTCTAGTTCTGTTCTAGTTCTGTTGTAGTTCTGTTGTAGTTCTGTTCTAGTTCTGTTCTAGTTCTGTTCTAGTTCTGTTCTGGTTCTGTTCTAGTTCTGTTCTAGTTCTGTTCTAGTTCTGTTCTAGTGCCTTTCTAGTTCTGTTTTAATTCAGTTCTGGTTCTGTTTTAGTTCTGTCCTAGTTAAATTTTAGTTAAATTCTAGTTCATTTTTGATCTAACATTAAAGTCTGAAGTACACATTTACCGCAATGTACTTGAATAAATTACGATTAGAGTTTATAAAAAAATTAAATGAATGAATTTATTTTTATGATTATTTTAAAAAGTAAAAATAATTACATATTGAAATATAATTAGAAAAACATTGTAATTTATATTATGAATGCTAATTAAAATCAACGTCTTCGACTATTCATATTGTCTATTAATAAGAAATATGTAATCAAAGATTTCTTTTATTTGTACAAATAAATAAATATTAACCCTTGCAGAATCGCAATAAATGATTTTAATTTACCTGGTCTCAAACATATGTACATTAAGATTACAAGACCAAAAGAGTTCGGATAAATTTGCAATTTAAATTTAAGTAAGATTCCAATCATGTCAGTATCGTTAAAAAGATCTTATAAATTTGTATCCCCTATATATCGCGCAAGAGGTTAAAGTTGAATTTTCATATAGAAATAATTAAAAAACCACAACGACAACTAGAGATACAAAATGATAGAAAACAAATGAACAAAAAAATTCAAACTGGTTCAGATTACACACTCACACGCTCTATTGTTGTCACATTAATTAAGTTGTTGCTGTTTTTTTTTTTTTTGTTTTCTTATTGTTGTTGTTGGTTTCATATGGTTATTGTATACTTTTGGTTTTGTACCCATTTAGTTTTAACAAATATACACTAACAGCAACAATAACATTAGCAGCAGTAGCAACAACAACAATTATAAAAACTGTTAAATTCAATTAAGACAAGTGACAAATGAACAACTAATTGTAAGCAAAACAGCATGAATAATTACAAACATATAAAGTTAGCCATGTTACAATTATACATGAATTTGTATTTATAAGATACTTTTTGTGTATGTGATTTGGGGATTTCATAAATAATATATCATTAATCTATGTGAAAATATCTGCAGTTTTTAATATTGTATAACAGATCGGAAATAAATGTACATTTATAAATATGGAAAACATATTTATCTCTTGTCTTTCATAATTATAAAGTTAAAATCTTGGTAGGAATTGTTTCGAAAAATTACTCGAAAACATTAAAATAAAATTTAATTTGGAATTTAAACTGAACTAGAACTGAACTAGAACTTAACTTGAACTGAACTAGAACAGAACTAGAACAGAACTAGAACAGAACTAGAACAGAACTGAACTAGAACAGAACTAGAACAGAACTAGAACTAGAACTGAACTAGAACTGAACTAGAACTGAATTAGAACTGAACTAGAACTGAACTAGAACTGAACTAGAACTGAACTAAACTAGAACTGAACTAGAACTGAACTAGAACTGAACTAGAACTGAACTAGAACTAGAACTGAACTAGAACTGAACTAGAACTGAACTAGAACTGAACTAGAACTGAACTAGAACTGAACTAGAACTGAACTAAAACTGAACTAGAACTGAACTAGAACTGAACTAGAACTGAACTAGAACTGAACTAGAACTGAACTAGAACTGAACTAGAACTGAACTAGAACTGAACTAGAACTGAACTAGAACTGAACTAGAACTGAACTAGAACTGAACTAGAACTGAACTAGAACTGAACTAGAACTGAACTAGAACTGAACTAGAACTGAATTAGAACTGAACTAGAACTGAACTAGAACTGAACTAGAACTAAACTAGAACTGAACTAGAACTAAACTAGAACTGAAAACTAGAACTGAACTAAACTGAACTAGAACATGAACTAGAACTGAACTAGAACTGAACTAGAACTGAACTAGAACTGAACTAGAACTGAACTAGAACTGAACTGACTAAAGACTGAACTAGAAACGGAACTAGAACTGAACTAGACTGAACTAGAACTGAACTAGAACTGAACTAGAAACGAACTAGAACACTAGAACGACCTAACTGAACTAGAACTGAACTAGAACTGAACTAGAACTGAACTAAACTGAACTAGAACTGAACTAGAACTGGAACTAGAACTGAACTAGAACTGAACTGAACTGAACTAGAACTGAACTAGAACTGTAACTAGAAAACTGGAACTATAAGAACTGAACTAAGAACTGAACTAAGAACTGAACTAGACCACTGAACTAGAACTGAACTATACTGAACTAGAACTGAACTAGAATGAACTAGAAAACTGAACTAGAACTGAAAACTAGAACTGGAACTAGAACTGAACTAGACTGACTAGAACTGAACTAGAAAACTGAACTTAAAACTGAACTAGAACTGAAGCTAGAACTTAGCACTAGAAACTGAACCTAGAAACTGAACAGAACTGAACTAGAACTGAACTAGAACTGAACTAGAAACTGAACTAGAACTGAACTAGAAACTGAACTAGAAACTGAACTAGAACTGAACTAGAACTGAACTAGAACTGAACTAGAACTGAACTAGAACTGAACTGAACTGAACTGAACTAGAACTGACTAGAACTGAACTAGAAACTGAAACTAGAACTGAACGAGAACTGGAACTAGAACTGAACTAGAACTGAACTAGAACTGAACTAGAACTGAACTAGAACTGAACTAGAACTGAACTAGAACTGAACTAGAACTGAACTAGAACTGAACTAGAACTGAACTAGAACTGAACTAGAACTGAACTAGAACTGAACTAGAACTGAACTAGAACTGAACTAGAACTGAACTAGAACTGACTAGAACTGAACTAGAACTGAACTAGAACTGAACTAGAACTGAACTAGAACTGAACTAGAACTGAACTAGAACTGAACTAGAACTGAACTAGAACTGAACTAGAACTGAACTAGAACTGAACTAGAACTGAACTAGAATGAACTAGAACTGAACTAGAACTGAACTAGAACTGAACTAGAACTGAACTAGAACTGAACTAGAACTGAACTAGAACTGAACTAGAACTGAACTAGAACTGAACTAGAACTGAACTAGAACTGAACTAGAACTGAACTAGAACTGAACTAGAACTGAACTAGAACTGAACTAGAACTGAACTAGAACTGAACTAATAGAACTGAACTAGAACTGAACTAGAACTGACTAGAACTGAACTAGAACTGAACTAGAACTGAACTAGAAACTGAACTAAAACTGAACTAGAACTGAACTAGAACTGAACTAGAACTGAACTAGAACTGAACTAGAAACTGAACTAGAACTGAACTAGAACTGAACTAGAACTGAACTAGAACGGAACTAGAACTGAACTAGAACTGAACTAGAACTGAACTAGAACTAGAACTGAACTAGAACTGAACTAGAACTGAACTAGAACTGAACTAGAACTGAACTAGAACTGAACTAGAACTGAACTAGAACTGAACTAGAACTGAACTAGAACTGAATAGAATGAACTAGAAATGAACTAGAAATGAACTAGAACTGAACTAGAACTGAACTAGAACTGAACTAGAACTGAACTAGAACTGAACTAGAACTGAACTAGAACTGAACTAGAACTGAACTAGAACTGAACAAGAATTGAATTAGAACTAACTAGAACTGAACCAGAATTGAACCCGAACTAAAACTGAACTAGAATTGAAATTGATCTGATCTTCCCAATTATTATATTATATTTTTGAATTTATTTATTTCATTACTTTAAAATGAAATAAATTTAATTTTGTAATTAAATACTCTTAATACTCAATATGAAATTCCAATGTTTATTTAATACACTTATTTAATAACATTGTATATTACAAATTTGTTAAATTAATTTCAAAATTCCTTTTGTAGCAATTAATAATAAAATTTCACAGAAGTCAACTTATATAAAGAACTAAATATTTAATATTTGCATAATTATTCATTTGAAATGTTAAAATTTCTCTGTATAACTGAGATTCCCCAGAAAATAACTGCAGCGTTTATCTTGAAAATTTTGTGTAAACAAATGAATAAATTAATTAAATTAAATTTCGTACTCATTGAAAAATGTTTTCATAAATGTGGTAATTGTGTCTGTATAACAATAATTGCTTCAAAAACAATTTATATAAAAGGCGTTCGTTTAGTCATTTAAAGTAATTAATAATTTATAACAATTGTTTTTGCAGTCATTAAATTACAATAATATTTTTAACAATAACAACAAGACAAAAAGGCACAAATACACAATATCTGTTATTACAGCAACAATTTATTATCAACAGCAATTATCGACAAATTTGTAAAAAAAAATACACATGCACTGCAATAAAACAACAACAAAACACTTGCCAGTTTTTGTATAAATATGAAAAATATTAAATAGAATTGTTGTAATGTGTTTATTAGTTGCACAAAAACCCATCAAGGTATTAAATTTTTTCTCCATTTCATTTAAACTATCAGCTATTCTAGATAAATAGATAAAATTTCATAACAACTAAATTGAAAAATAAATAAAAAATGTAATTAACAATTAAATTGATTGTATCATTTATTAAATAAATAATAAAATATTTCAATTGCATTCAATATAAAATTTAAATATTTATGTTTTTTTTTTTTGTGATAGGAATTGAAATGTTTAAAACATTAGAGAATAAAAGGACATTTAAATAAATAGATATTTAGCATATATTTCTGAGAAATTTAATTATGTGTCAGTAATTTGTGACATTCATTTAATAATGATTTTGTTAATTCTAGTTTACATATTTTTATAATTTTCATCTATTAAAGTTTTTAGCTTTTATAAGATTTCGTACACAAATACATGTATATATGTATTTGTGCAATTTGTCATTGTGTAAATCTATCTCTGTTGAAGAATTTGTCAAGGTCTTCTTTTATGACATCAAATTAAAATATTTTTTAAACCTTTAAGATGGAATACGTGTTATCTAAAGAGATAAAATTCAGTTCTAGTTCTAGTTTCAGTTCTAGTTCATTTCTAGTTCAGTTCTAGTTCAGTTCTAGTTCAGTTCTAGTCAATTCTAGTTCAGTTCTAGTCAGTCTAGTTCAGTTCTAGTTCAGTTCAGTTCTAGTTCAGTTCAGTTCTAGTTCAGTTCTAGTTCAGTTCTAGTTCAGTTCTAGTTCAGTTCTAGTTCAGTTCTAGTTCAGTTCTAGTTCAGTTCTAGTTCGTTCTAGTTCAGTTCTAGTTCAGTTCTAGTTCAGTTCTAGTTCAGTTCTAGTTCAGTTCTAGTTCAGTTCTAGTTCAGTTCTAGTTCAGTTCTAGTTCAGTTCTAGTCAGTTCTAGTTCAGTTCTAGTTCAGTTCTAGTTCAGTTCTAGTTCAGTTCTAGTTCAGTTCTAGTTCAGTCTAGTTCAGTTCTAGTTCAGTTCTAGTTCAGTTCTAGTTCAGTTCTAGTTCAGTTCTAGTTCAGTTCTAGTTCAGTTCTAGTTCAGTTCTAGTTCAGTTCTAGTTCAGTTCTAGTTCAGTTCTAGTTCAGTTCTAGTTCAGTTCTAGTTCAGTTCTAGTTCAGTTCTAGTTCAGTTCTAGTTCAGTTCTAGTTCAGTTCTAGTTCAGTTCTAGTTCAGTTTAGTTCAGTTCTAGTTCAGTTCTAGTTCAGTTCTAGTTCAGTTCTAGTTCAGTTCTAGTTCAGTTCTAGTTAGTTCTAGTTCAGTTCTAGTTCAGTTCTAGTTCAGTTCTAGTTCAGTTCTAGTTCAGTTCTAGTTCAGTTCTAGTTCAGTTCTAGTTCAGTTCTAGTTCAGTTCTAGTTCAGTTCTAGTTCAGTTCTAGTTCAGTTCTAGTTCAGTTCTAGTTCAGTTCTAGTTCAGTTCTAGTTCAGTTCTAGTTCAGTTCTAGTTCAGTTCTAGTTCTAGTTCAGTTCTAGTTCAGTTCTAGTTCAGTTCTAGTTCAGTTCTAGTTCAGTTCTAGTTCAGTTCTAGTTCAGTTCTAGTTCAGTTCTAGTTCAGTTCTAGTTCAGTTCTAGTTCAGTTCTAGTTCAGTTCTAGTTCAGTTCTAGTTCAGTTCTAGTTCAGTTCTAGTTCAGTTCTAGTTCAGTTCTAGTTCAGTTCTAGTTCTAGAACTGAACTAGAACTGTTCAGTTCTAGTTCCGTTCTAGTCAGTTCTAGTTCAGTTTTAGTTCAGTTCTAGTTCAGTTCTAGTTCAGTTCTAGTTCAGTTCTAGTTCAGTTCTAGTTCAGTTCTAGTTCCGTTCTAGTTCAGTTCTAGTTCAGTTCTAGTTCAGTTCTAGTTCAGTTCTAGTTCAGTTCTAGTTCAGTTCTAGTTCAGTTCTAGTTCAGTTCTAGTTCCGTTCTAGTTCAGTTCTAGTTCAGTTTTAGTTCAGTTCTAGTTCAGTTCTAGTTCAGTTCTAGTTCAGTTCTAGTTCAGTTCTAGTTCCGTTTCTAGTTCAGTTCTAGTTCAGTTTTAGTTCAGTTCTAGTTCAGTTCTAGTTCAGTTCTAGTTCAGTTCTAGTTCAGTTCTAGTTCAGTTCTAGTTCAGTTCTAGTTCAGTTCTAGTTCAGTTCTAGTTCAGTTCTAGTTCAGTTCTAGTTCAGTTTAGTTGAGTTCTAGTTCAGTTCTAGTTCAGTTCTAGTTCAGTTCTTCAGTTCTAGTTCTAGTTCAGTTCTAGTTCAGTTCTAGTTCAGTTCTAGTTCAGTTCTAGTTCAGTTCTAGTTCAGTTCTAGTTCAGTTCTAGTTCAGTTCTAGTTCAGTTCTAGTTCAGTTCTAGTTCAGTTCTAGTTCAGTTCCGTTTCTAGTTTCTAGTTTAGTAGTTCTAGTTCAGTTCTAGTTCAGTTCTAGTTTCAGTTCAGTTCAGTTCTAGTTCAGTTTCTAGTTCAGTTCTAGTTCAGTTCTAGTTCAGTTCTAGTTCAGTTCTAGTTCAGTTCTAGTTCAGTTCTAGTTCAGTTTCTAGTTCAGTTCTAGTTCAGTTCTAGTTCAGTTCTAGTTCAGTTTAGTTCAGTTTCTTAGTTCAGTTCTAGTTCAGTTCTAGTTCAGTTCTAGTTCAGTTCTAGTTCAGTTCTAGTTCAGTTCTAGTTCAGTTCTAGTTCAGTTCTAGTTTCAGTTCTAGTTCAGTTTCTAGTTCAGTTCTAGTTCAGTTCTAGTTCAGTTCTAGTTCAGTTCTAGTTCAGTTCTAGTTCAGTTCTAGTTCAGTTCTAGTTCAGTTCTAGTTCAGTTCTAGTTCAGTTCTAGTTCAGTTCTAGTTCAGCTCTAGTTCAGTTTTAGTTAAATTTTTGATTAGTTCTACTAAAATGTTTGATTAGTTCTAGATTACTTTTAGTTCTTTTAATGTTTGAGTATAATCCTACCCCCAAAGGGTTAAACTGTTAACATTATAAACCCATTAACAACTTTATGTACAATTTTATATTTATAAACTTACCTTTTTAATTTTAATTTCTGTATAATTTGGTTTTTTGCTGTTTTAAATATTTATTTTAATTTAGTTTTATAATTACACTTAAACAACTGCAGTATAAAATATACATTCATACATATATATTTTTTTTGCTCTTATTTTAAAATGTAAACTTTTATTCACAGTTTTTTTTTCTAATTTTTTCTGTTCTGTTCTGCTTGCACTCGTATTTTATATTTTTTCTTATTTTCCACACAAAAGGTCACGTGTTGTTGGCTGTATTACATTTTGTCTAAATAATGAAAAAAAAAATTATAACAAATTTCTTTTTTATGCAATTTTGTAATAGCAAACAACAACAAAGTTAAAACCACAGCAACAGTATGAGTAAAATAAAACTTTTGTATCCTTGTAAAATTTAAACAAAAGAGAAGCACAGTGTGTGAGAGAGAGTAAAATTTGTTGATGAAGACAGCAACAATACTCACACCATCAACTAGAGATGTTTATAAAATAATGTTGATATGGTTGATAATAATGTTGCTGATATATAGATAATGAGGTTGCTGCTGTTGTTGTTGTTAATAATTATTATAATAATGTTGTAATTTATCTTTTCTATTTATATTTTTTCTGGTTTCTCTTCGATGTTTTTGAAGTGTAGGTATGTATTTATGTAACTATGTGCAAGTGTATGAGTTGTGTTTATATACTTTATCTAAATGGTATTGTTTTCTTTCTCCTTTGCTATTTTGTTGTTGTTATTTCTTCTATATATAGATATCACTGTTGTTGTTGTTTTTAATCCTTAATTAGTGTAACAAGGTGCAAATTAATCCACTTTAGTTAATTAAATTGTTTAGTATGTTACAACTCAGTAGGAGGGATTTGTTTTTTATTTCTATTATTTTCCCTTGTTACTACAGCTTTTGATAAGTTTATTTATTAATTTATTTTTAATCTATTTTTCTTGTTTTTATTGTATAAATAATTAATTTTATTTTTATCTTATATTTTTTCCTTTCTATATAACTTTGTTTACACTGTTATTTGTTGATGTTTAATATATTTTTTTTTTGCTATTTATTCTCAGTTATAATTTTAATATGAAATTTCCACTTTTTTGCTATAATAGATTTTATTTTTTTATATTTCAGATTTATTGATTGATTTGACTTGCATTAAATAGTGACAATATGTACCTGGAAAGAGAAGAACGAAATTGAAATAAGTAAGTGCATGTTTTATATTTTAAATTTTAATTTAATGTTTTAATTACATAATATGAAAAATATTAAAAAGTAATACAGAAAACGAATTGTTTAAAATTGTTTTGAAATGTTGTAAAATCGCCCGTTGGCAAAGCTCATAAATTTAAAAAATTTTGTTAATACAGTTCTATTTTAGTTAACTTTTAATCCTGGCAATGTTCAGTTCCATTTCTGACTAAATTCCAGTTCAGTTCTAGCTCTGTTCTTGCTCATTTTTAGTTCAGTTCTAGTTGAGTTCTAGTTGAGTTCTAGTTTAGTTCTAGTTGAGTTCTAGTTGAGTTCTAGTTGAGTTCTAGTTGAGTTCTAGTTCAGTTCTAGTTCAGTACTAGTTCAGTTCTAGTTCAGTACTAGTTCAGATCTAGTTCAGTTCTAGTTCAGTAGTTCAGTTCTAGTTCAGTTCTAGTTCAGTTCTAGTTCAGTTCTAGTTCAGTTCTAGTTCAGTTCTAGTTCAGTTCTAGTTCAGTTCTAGTTCAGTTCTAGTTCAGTTCTAGTTCAGTTCTAGTTCAGTTCTAGTTCAGTTCTAGTTCAGTTCTAGTTCAGTTCTAGTTCAGTTCTAGTTCAGTTTCTAGTTCAGTTCTAGTTCAGTTCTAGTTTAGTTCTAGTTCAGCTCTATTTCAGTTGTAGTTCAGTTCTAGTTCAGTTCTAGTTCAGTTCTAGTTCAGTTCTAGTTCAGTTCTAGTTCACTTCTAGTTCAGTTCTAGTTCAGTTCTAGTTCACTTCTAGTTTACTTCTAGTTCACTTCTAGTTCACTTCTAGTTCAGTTCTAGTTCAGTTCTAGTTCAGTTCTAGTTCAGTTCTAGTTCAGTTCTAGTTCAGTTCTAGTTCAGTTCTAGTTCATTTCTAGTTCACTTCTAGTTCAGTTCTAGTTCAGTTCTAGTTCACTTCTAGTTCACTTCTAGTTCACTTCTAGTTCACTTCTAGTTCAATTCTAGTTCACTTCTAGTTCAGTTCTAGTTCAGTTCTAGTTCAGTTCTAGTTCAGTTCAGTTCTAGTTCAGTTCTAGTTCAGTTCTAGTTCAGTTCTAGTTCAGTTCTAGTTCAGTTTCTAGTTCAGTTCTAGTTCAGTTCTAGTTCAGTTCTAGTTCAGTTCTAGTTCAGTTCTAGTTCAGTTCTAGTTCAGTTCTAGTTCAGTTCTAGTTCAGTTCTAGTTCAGTTCTAGTTCAGTTCTAGTTCAGTTCTAGTTCAGTTCTAGTTCAGTTCTAGTTCAGTTCTAGTTCAGTTCTAGTTCAGTTCTAGTTCAGTTCTAGTTCAGTTCTAGTTCAGTTCTAGTTCAGTTCTAGTTCAGTTCTAGTTCAGTTCTAGTTCAGTTCTAGTTCAGTTCTAGTTCAGTTCTAGTTCAGTTCTAGTTCAGTTTAGTTCAGTTCTAGTTCAGTTCTAGTTCAGTTCTAGTTCAGTTCTAGTTCAGTTCTAGTTCAGTTCTAGTTCAGTTCTAGTTCAGTTCTAGTTCAGTTCTAGTTCAGTTCTAGTTCAGTTCTAGTTCAGTTCTAGTTCAGTTCTAGTTCAGTTCTAGTTCAGTTCTAGTTCAGTTCTAGTTCAGTTCTAGTTCAGTTCTAGTTCAGTTCTAGTTCAGTTCTAGTTCAGTTCTAGTTCAGTTCTAGTTCAGTTCTAGTTCAGTTCTAGTTCAGTTCAGTTCTAGTTCAGTTCTAGTTCAGTTCTAGTTCAGTTCTAGTTTAGTTCTAGTTCAGTTCTATTTCAGTTGTAGTTCAGTTCTAGTTCACTTCTAGTTCACTTCTAGTTCACTTCTAGTTCAGTTCTAGTTCAGTTCTAGTTCAGTTCTAGTTCAGTTCTAGTTCAGTTCTAGTTCAGTTCTAGTTCATTTCTAGTTCAGTTCTAGTTCAGTTCTAGTTCACTTCTAGTTCACTTCTAGTTCACTTCTAGTTCACTTCTAGTTCAGTTCTAGTTCAGTTCTAGTTCACTTCTAGTTCACTTCTAGTTCAATTCTAGTTCACTTCTAGTTCACTTCTAGTTCAGTTCTAGTTCAGTTCTAGTTCAGTTCTAGTTCAGTTCTAGTTCTAGTTCAGATCAGTTCTAGTTCAGTTCTAGTTCAGTTCTAGTTCAGTTCTAGTTCAGTTCTAGTTCAGTTCTAGTTCAGTTCTAGTTCAGTTCTAGTTCAGTTCTAGTTCAGTTCTAGTTCAGTTCTAGTTCAGTTCTACTTCAGTTTTAGTTCAGCTATATTTCAGTTCTAGTTCAATTCTAGTTCAGTTCTTATTCTGTTCTATTCTGTTCTGATTAATTGTTTTGTTTCCTTTGTTTCCAGTAAAAATATCAATTTATGAAATATTTTGCCAATATGGCTCTAAATTAAGCAAGTTTCTCCTCTCCCTTTTGTTTAAGGGAGTGACCAAATCAAATTAATTTTTTAGCACATAGTGAGGTAATTATTTTTTTCAAAAATATTCCCTAAACTCTAATCGATTAATTATGTATTTAAAATTAAGCCATCCATTATGGATTTTGTCGAACTATTAAATCATTTCCAACAGCTTGAAATAAGTCTACTTTCAAAACTCCCTCCATAAATAAAACAAAATTAAAACTTAACACAAAATTCCTTTTATCTCTATGATTTCATTCCACATTTATTTTTGCGCTATTATTAATTTGTTTCCACTTCCAGTCTTTCGAAAATGTTTTATAATTAAACTCAAAAAATATTTAAAAAAAGCAGAGAATTAACAATTTGAATTTTTCTTGTACAATAAACAAATTAACAAATTTCTCACGCTTTATCGCTTTAAAAAGCAATTAAGTATTTAAAGTTCATAAATGTCAGTAAATTGTTTTTTTTTTTCATATTGTTAATGGGACTTCAAGCTCAAAACACATACACAGCGACGGACAGACAGACACCACTTAGCAATATAACAACAGCTATAATAATAAAATTAACAAAAAAATAAATAAAAAAGAAATATGCAAAAAAAAAAAGAATAAGTAAGAAAATAAGTATGGCATGGACAGCCAAAAACAGAAATGTTAAAAATAATTTTTTTTTAAATGAAAAGTATTTATTTACTCGCATGTAGGAAAACACATTCAGCTCAGCTAAATGCGAGTAAAATATAAAGCCCGTCGGCAAGTTTAATTGTTAAACAATTTAAACTACAACAACAAAAAGAAAACGAATAATGAGTATAAAATAAATGATGTGTTATCACAACATAATTAACACAATATCACTGGCTTTACACTGTAACTGCTAATATTTTTTTTAATGTGAGTGTAAAAAGCTTAACCCATAAAGCATCATTTAGCATAAAAGACACATTTAGTAAAAATGCCTGAATTTAAAAATTTAAAAGACGTATTTAGTAAAAATGCCTGAATTTTAAAACATTTCTTGGTATTAAAATTTTTATTTTGGGTGTATAATTTCAAAATTTGTGAAAGAATTCTTTATAAAAACAAATAATAGTTGGACGAAGTAATATGTCTGAACCAAAAAGCGGATAAGACATCCGAAAATCTTTAGTAGTAATTTCTACAATAGTGGAATGACTCATTTTCATTACTTACTTAAAAATACCAGATCGCGATTAAATTTGATAGAAAATTATCCACCAGATTTCATGAAAATCGGCCCATAATTGAGCTCATTCTCATGTAAACCTTTCCACAGAATATCAATTTATAGCAACAAAAAAAAAAAAAAATATAGTTAAAAAGATATAGATACAATCAAATTAATATGATTTTAAAGAAATTAAAGACTCTTTAAAATTTTATTCCATATTGATCCTAGCCTCTATTAAAGGTCCTCTAACGAAAGTCGCCCTGATACCCTAATTAATATCGATATGTGGTAATACAAATTATCAGGTCTTAGAAATATGTAATAAAATAAGTATTGGTCTCATAACAAAAAGATCCACTAAGACGAGATTTTTGAAAATTCAAGTATTTAGGGGACAAAAAAGGTTAAAAACGAGTAAATTCGGTAACATCATATGTCCGAAACTATAGAAGTTACAACAAAACTGTAACTGTAAAACAGGTGTCGGGTACTTTTTTAAAAATTTGCCCTTTTAGGGACTAAATGGGAAACATTAATTTTGGTATCTTTTGAAACGGTGAACATAAAATAAAATTTTTAATTCATTTGTAACTAATCGAAAAAATAGAATGTAAATTACGTAATTACGGAGTACCTTGGATATTCGGACGTTTAAGGGTTGAAAACTGTACCTATTTTTTTGGTACCTTTTTCATAAAACATTGATTTTGACATTTCGTTTGTAACACATCGAAATATTGATCATAGACCCACAAAGGTACCTATATATTCTGGGTCCTTATTAAATTCTAAGACGATCTAGCCATGACCGTCCGTGTGTCTGTCTGTTGAAAGCATGACAGAGTCCGAACAAAAAGAGCTAGATGCTTGAAATTTTCCACAAATATTTACTATAGATAAGGTTTGTTTGGTATTAAAAATGTGCAATATCGGGTCATGTTTTCGCATAGCCCCCATACAAGTGGCCCCCGTAAAGCAGCTTTATCAGCCATAACTGTTTAATAAGTGCGAGTATAGCGATTAAATTCGACATAAATGAGTTGCATATGAGCCAAATTCTTTCTACCAAATTGTATGAGGATTGGTCCATAGTTGACCCAACCCCTCATATAAGTTCCCCTCCAAGAAATGACATTAACACTCATTACTGCCTTAAAATAAGAATATAAGTTTCTTACGAGTTAAAATCTATTTACCAAATTTGATGAGGATAGGTCCATAATATACACTATCACCCATATAAGGCCCTCCTTAGAAAATGACTTTAACGCTCATTACTGCCTTAAAAATAAGAGTGTAGCGATGAAATTCGACATAAGCAAGTTTCTTACAAGTTAAAGTCTATTTAATAAATTTTATGAGGATCGGTCCACAATTGACTCTACTACCCATATAAGGTCCCCCTCAGAAAATGACTTTAACGCTCATTACTGGCTTGAAAATACTAATATAGCGCTGAAATACGACATAAGTAAGTTTCATACGAGCAAAAATCTCTCTAACGGGGGTTTTTAACTATGACGAGGGTAGCGTTGTACTCCGGGTAATGCTAGTCTTTTATAATTTTCTAAAAATCTTCTACAATAATTTATAAGTTCAGAATAAGTTACTGTGTGAACAGTTAACACCCTTAATACGAGTACTCGGTTTTCATACATCTAGCACTCTTGAGTTCTCCTGTTTGAAAATTACTTCTTAGTGGATCCATCTATCACATTCCTATATTGATAAGAGTATGTATTTATGTACATTGGTATTTCATTCCGTTTTAATAATCCTTCAGAATCTAGTTAATCAAGTCATTTAAGCAATGTCTGTCTTTCCGTATGTCTGCTGTAATCAACTTTTCGAAAGTTCTAAACCCAAAATGTAAATTAATTTATCGGACAAATTATTTAAAATTTTTATTTTAAAAATTAGCTTAATTTTTAACAGATTGTTGAGATAAGATAGAAAAATCACGACTATTGTTTTTTTTTTTTTTTTTTTTTTTTTGGAAATATCCTGGATAATCTGTTCTAAACAATTTGTATATAAAAAGTGTATTTTGATTACCTTTCTAATGCAGTACCCAAGAGTTTTGACACCACTGTGCATTTTACAATTTCGATAATTCCCAAAACTCAGTGGGTTAAGCTATTGCAATTTCTATAACATTCCCTTATAAAATACAACCGATTTTTTTTAACAATATGTATATAATAGTTATAGCTAACCCTTTCCCACATGATTAAAGAAATCAAATAAATAACAAATAGAGGTGCAGTATTTATAACACATTCAATCGCACATAAATTAAAATTGTAATTATTTATTTGTAACCAATGAAATGAATGATCAAACAACATGAAATAAAATTTGTTGATTTTTTGTTGTTGTTGTTCGTCATTAAAAGCAATAAACACATAATAATATCAAAATAACGACAAACAGCTACAAAAATAACAAAATAATATAAACAAACGTAAATAATTGTTTAGAATACTGGTGATACAAAAACGTGTATACCGCGAATTACTCCAATGACAATAATGATGATGATGACTATAATGATGATACAGTTTAATACATTGTAGTATGAGTGTATGTAATTTGCCGCTTAAATGTTGTTTGTTTTATTGTTTTGAAACTCGCATATTGAATGGCACGAAATAAGTCCCCCTGGGTCATTGTATTTCATTCTATCCTACAGATACTTTAATAAACCCACTCACACACATACTATATACAAACATATACATGATTTTTCTGTGTCATACCCAGACACAGTGCTCTGGTTTGTCTGTTTGTTTGTTTGTAAATTTTACAATTCAAGTACTCAATCGTTTAAATGACGATGATGATGATGTTGTTGATGATTTTATTGTATTTTGTTGCTGACAATGATGATGGTAGTAGTGGTGGTATGTTTTTTCATTTAGTATTATTTTTCCTTTTTTTATTTTATTTATACATACAGTGTCTCACATAAGTATTCGAATTTGGTTGTACTTTGAAAAGAAACATAATTTAATAATATTTTTTGTGTGTGAAATGAATAATTAAATTTGTTATATTGTCTAGAGAGTCCTATGGTATAATATCACACTCTTTAAAATTTGAAAAAATTACATTTACCTCAATTGATTTAACTTTTTTTAAAAAAAGGCCATAAAATTGCCTCACAAAAGTATTCGAATTTTTCCTGTATTTCATATATGACCATATTATACGAAAATTGTGTTAAGGGGTTACTATCGACCGAAATTATATATTTTTGGCCCATTTGTTCCACAATTTTGGAGCATTTGTACCATCTTTTCATGTAATATCATTAAAATGGCGATTTTTGGCCATAATTGCAAATTTTTCTCCTTTTTCCAGATATAAAACAAAAATTTGATATTGGGACTTAAAAGACCCCTTGGGGTATCTAAAAATAATATTTTTTGTTACAAGAATCTGTATTTAAACGTTCCAAGATAAATTATTCGGATCATTTTTCTGTCACTAATTCAATATATTGGAACTTAAGTCCATTTTTATAATACTAGGATCAACTATTTTCGGGGAAAGTTTTCTGGTATATATTCTTTTAGATATCAGCTTTTATACATTTTAAGTTTTCAATGTGTTGTGGAAGTGTAAAACTTTAAAACATGCCTCGAAGAAGCACCATTCAAAATAGTAAAATCATTATTTTTATATACCAATGGCATCCATGCTGCATGGCACGATATCATTATGATCACATCAAAAATGTTGATATGTGTTTAAATATTATTTACTATGATCAAATTAAAACCAAAATTTAGGACTTACAGTGTTATTGTAACGGGCTACATAAGCGTGAAAGTTACGAGTAGTAAAAACTGAAATCTACTATATAGGATGACGTTTTGTTAAGGCATGTTTTGGGGTTGTATACCGCTATAATATATTGAAAATTTAAAATACATTAGTGCCAATATGTACATGAATATACACTAGACAACTTTGTCGAAAAATATCGTCCCTAGAGGTACGAAAAGGGACTTATGATCCAGATAATTCAATTAGAAACTGAAAAACGATACCAAAAATACATCTTGGAACGTTTAAGTACAGATCCTTATAACAAAAAATATTATTTTTAGATACCCTATGGGTTCTATTAAATTCCAATATTAAATTTTGGTTTTATTTCTGGAAAAAGGGTGAAAACATTACAAATATAGCCAAAAATCGCCATTTTAATGATATTACATGAAAAGAGGGTACAAATCCCCCAAAATTGTGGACCAAATGGGTCAAAAATATATCCATGCGGTTGATAGTAACCCCTTAAAACCATATTAAGCATAAAACCATGCGATTCTAAAATTTGTGTATCGTATAATATGATCAAATATGAAATACAGGAAAAATTCGCATACTTTTGTGAAGTAGTTTCATGGACTTTTTTTAAAAAAAGCACAACTAATTTAAGTAAATGTAAAGTTTTCAATTTTTAAGGGGCGTGATATCAAAACTAAGGACTATCTAGACAATATAACAAATTAATTTATTTATTTTCCACACAAAATATATTATTAAATTTGGTTTCTTTTCATAGTTTACCTAAATTCGAATACTTATGAGAGACACTGTATGTATGTATGTAGTGCATGAATGTCTTTTTTAATGCATTTTATGCCGCTAATTGCAAACAAGTCAACTACTGTTTATTGAAATACATACTTAGTATTACACTCTTAAGAAAATGTTGGTAAAATGAATTTAATAAATGGAAACTTTTAGACATTCCACCATTCGAAACATATATAAGATATGAGGCGGCACTTATAGCCGAACGACTCTTTACTTCAAGCGAACCGACCAAAGGCTGTTATAGGACACATCATCGGACGTTCCCGAAAGCATACCACATACATAGAATATGTCGTGAACTTTGTAAGAATCATCCCAGATAGAACGTCGTGGTCAAGCCATACATTAGAGCAAATGCCCGTACAGATGGCTCTCAACTGGGGGAAAAAAGGTCCTGGGGGACAAAACGTGCCTGAGGTTTTATATTGAAGACCCAGAAACAGAAATATACTACTGTTTACTTAATAACAACACTAGTTTCTAGGCAGCAGTCCGAGCAAGAATATAAGGCTTAAATTGGATTACAATAAATACGGCGCCTTCAGGGGTTAACATATTTACCGATAGCCAAAACACAATTAGAGCGATATCAGGTGTTAAGGCTAAACTTAAGAATCTGACAAAGGTAAGCTGTGCATCTTCTGGGTACCAGGCCACTCGGGAGTAGTTGGCAAAGAAATATTGAATTTACATGCATTAAATGAAATAGAATTAAATTGATGAACTAAATCTAAATATGGGCGATAGAATCCCATAAGGCCTCGTGGATGCATTAAAGGAAATAGAGTTAAATTGATGAAATAATTCTAAATATGGGCGATAGAATCCCATAAGGCCTCGTGGTATAATGAAACGGTGGGTATAACATCAAAGATCCCTCTTGGAATAATGAAACGAGAGCAGGACGAGAAGACTCTCAAGTCTGAGGTTAGTTTGAGGTTTTATTACGGGCACATCTATACAAAATTAGACTTGCGGATTCAGACAAAAGTAGAACATGTAGAGAAGACAGTGCCATTGTTAGATTTTCGTAGAAATTAAAACCAAATATCTATGGAGTGATATTATTCCGGATATAATATTCCCCACGAACACTAATTGGAAAATTTTTTAGAATAACATTCAGGAAACTGACTTTCTGAAAGTAGATTATGTAGAGAAGACAGTGCCATTGTTAGAGTTTCGTAGAAATTACAACCAAATATCTATGGAGTGATATTATTCTATTATTCTGTATATAACATTCCTTACGAGGACTGGTTCGAATATTCTTTAGAATAACATCCAGGAAACTGAGTTTCAGAACATCAGACGATAATACCTTCATAGATAACTATATAAGGTTTGTAGTGAGTATTGCTGAAGAAATTCCCGGAATATGCGACTAGATATTAAGATCAAAATCATCGTTAAAAAACTGTTTAGAAAATAGAGTTTAAAAAATTTTACTTTACTCGACATTAAGTTGAGACTTTGGCCCATTCTGCTACTATTTGCCTCGATTAATGAAAAATTCTATCACTGCAATACACATCTCTTCCAGGAAACTGAGTTTTTGAACATCAGACAATAATATCTTCATTGATCACTATATAAGGTTTGAAGTGAGTATTGATAGAAAAATTTCCGGAATAGATATTAAGCGCTATTATCGCAACAACACTTAACCACATATTGCAATCATCGTTTAAAAACTATTTAGAAGACAGAGTTTAAGAAATTTTGCTTTACCCGATTTTAAGTTGAGTTTTTTTTCCGTTCTGCTACTATTTGCCTCGATTAATGCAAATTGTATTCATTGCCATACGCTTCACTTCAGAGCGAGTTATGCCAAATTAGCTTAATTCGGCCCATTTTTTTTCTATTTTGTCGTTGAAACAAATTATCTTTATCCGAAATTTTCTCCTTAGAAACAAGACCTCTAGTTCCCGTTCTTTGATCAGTGATTTTTGTCCAAATTTGTCGGCCTCGGAGCGAGTTCTAGGAAAACTTTAGAGGATACCTTTAGAAAAGTTCTGGAACTAGTTTTCACGACAATGTTCCTCAGAAAAAGTTCCAGAAGTAATGGCAATATCACTAGTTCCACTATCTGTTCAATAATCTGAAGTAGTTCTGTTTGTGTCTATTCTAAAACGAGTTCATTTAGACCAAATTTCAGGAATTTGTAGCTCATGGTTAAAAACGATTGTTTTAATCGCACTGTTCCGTGATTGAAATAGGGTCTAATAGTCAGGCCTTAGAAAGTTGGTCACCTGTATAAGTTTTTTGGTTTTAAGTCCCCGTTTACCAAATGCTAGTTCTTTAGTATTACTAACCTAAACTTTTCGAGTGTAAACAATTATAATTGCACATGTTAGTGTACAATTTAGAACCCTACTTTTTTATAGTTGTTTCCATAATAGATGTTTTATGAAAAAAATCGACTGTTTTATATAAATAAACATTATTGTATAGAATTTTTCGCGCCTTCTCTTTGTCGCTGTTATTATTAAGTATTATTTATAATACAATTTATGTTGTTGTTCCAGTTGTTAATGTTGCAATATTGCAAATAATTATGTGATAACAATGATATGAAAAAAAGTTCAGTATAAAAAAAGTATTTGTTTAATAGCAAATGTTTATAAAAACCACTATAAATGATATGAAAAAAATAGGATTTGAAAACAATATTTATGATTGTAATTATTTCAACATATTTTAGAACGACAAAGACCTTCATAAAACGACATTATAAATGTTATATCATTTCAATTCTCGAAAGTGTCACAATTACATATTTTAACATAACACCCTTTAAATATTAAAAATAAACTCTCATTTCATGATCCCTTTCCATTTTTTTATAATTATTTCATGATAGTAATTGAAGAGATAACATTAATTGTTTTAAATAAAAAAAAATATATATATATACATATATATTGTTTAAAAAATATTTATAAAATAAAACACCATAAATGACGCTTCGCTTCGGTAGCAACTGATAGACAAACGGACATTATTTTATTATTGTTATTATTGCTTGTTTAATTAATTAAGTGTTCATTTGACTACTGATTTTTTTATAAGTTTCTTTTTTTGCTTTGTTTTTTCTTTTCTTTAAGAAATATAATTTATTAAGTAAATATTTGTTGTTTTAATTAAAGAAAAAATATAAATATATAGTAAATATAGAAATAATATTGCTAGGAGAATTTTTATTTACAAAGTTATTAATAAATACACTTGGGTTTATTCTAGTTTTCTATTTTTTATTTAATTGATAAACATAATAGATTTAATTTGTTTAACAACCGACCTTAATTAAGGTTTTATTATTGTACTAAATTTATAGTACACTAGCTATAACCAGTGTGCTTCGCTAACCATTAAAACCATATAATTAAAAAGATACTTTACAATTTTATATTCACTTTAGTGTTAAATTGATTTTGGAAGTTTAACTAAGTTCGCCTATTTTTTCCAATTATTCATATGTATTTCAGTATTGCTCTTGCAAAATTTGATTATTCCAGCTCTAACGGTTTTCCAGATATACGAATTTTTGCATTTAATTCATATGGGAGGTGCCACGTCCCTTATTTTTTATCCCCTAATATATTACCAATCACATGGATTTCAGTGTTGTTCATGCAAAATTGGAGGATTCTGGCTTTAATAGTTTCTTAGTTATAGAATTTTTTTTTATTTAGGAGGTGACACGCCTCCTAATACTTGTCCGCCCATTTTTATCTTAAATATTCAAACTAATACTAATGCGGCTCCTAAAAAATTTTAGAACTCTTACTGTTTTATGTTCTTAAATATACTAATTTACTATTTTCTTTATGTGGGAGGTGCCCACTCACTATAAGTAGTCAGTCCACCTATGTAGACCTTAAATGTTCATATGGATGTCAAATCAACTGAGAACAGTTTTATAGTTATGCGACTGGTTCTATGGTATGTGAGCATTGCAATTCGCCTACTTGAAATTCGAAAACGAAAGGTAGCCTATAATTCTTTACAGACATACTGGAAGATATTGTGAAAAATTCAAGAAAATAAAGGGAATACTGACATTCTCCCGATATATATTTGGAAAATATGTTATACAACAAAAATCGGAGCGTACTTAATCCTAGACCCATATACATATGTTAGTCTTCTCAAAAAGATAACTAATATACACATATGTATGTATGCATATTTACATATATTGCGATTTATCATAGCTCAAAGATTGATCCATTAGGGATCTTAATTGCCTTTAAAAAGAAAAAGTATGAAGGAAGACAGAGTTGAAGAAGATATGGAGGAAGAGGCAGACGAAAGATTAGAAGTATACTACATCCCATCATTATTGAGTTCAAAAGAGACGTTCCATTTACCAATAACATTTTATAAGGTTCTGAAGAGCTTTAATATTCAAGTACTAATCGCTCTTAAATCGACTTCAAAACTTTCCTTAACTTCTTAAGTCCGCGCAGCCGCACTATAGAGAGGGCTTCTATTGATACGGCACTTGGGGACATACATATGCTCCTTATGTACATATGTATATCGCAATCCCTTTTTCATGCCAAGAAAAGCTTTCGCTATTGGATGTGTGGTTCATAAGTGTGAACTTTGAAACGCAAGAGAGAAACCCTTAGAACATCCAAAAAAGCTTAAAGACCACACATTACACATATTACTCCATGGAGATTGTTGTCTATCTTGAAAACTTGTTGTCTTGTTTGAAAGTGGGATTTACTCAAACGGAAATTTTAAAACGTTTGCGAGCAGCAGGTTTTAACCAAAAGCGGGGAATTTGGGTACCATACCAATTTAAACCGAAAGATCTTGAAATTCTGCATGAAAATAATTTTTGCGCGAAATCGTATGTGAAGCTCGACCAACCAGAAGAATCGTACGAAAGCCAAATATTCATGGCGCTAAGGTAATACTCTGTATTTGGTGAAACCAAAATACAGATGCGAAAAACTGGCCGGTCCAACATAGCGAACTAGTATCGAATGCAAATGATTGGTTTGAAACAAGCATTGGTTTAAATACCCAGGATACATGTTGAACCATTGATTCGAAATGCTGTTTTAACGCTATAAAAGAAAGTCATTTTTGTACCAAATCATTATTATCGATGCACAAATGTATCCATTATAATAAGCTGTACCCGACTAAACAGACGACTCTTCACAAAAGCCAAATATCCACGGTGCTAAGTTAATGCTGTATATTTCATGGAACCTGAAGGTCCTTTATTTTATGAGCTGCTAAAAACTGGCCGGACCAACATTGTGAACCGGTATCGAATGCAACTGATTGGTTTGAAACAAGCATTGGCCTAAATACTCCCTGAATATGCGGTCATCATGACAACTCTCGGATACATGTTGAACCATTGCCACCCGTTAAAAACTAGTTTGAAAAAAAGTTGTTGGGGCCCTGCCTCTCGTTTCAGAAGGGCGTATCCGTAATGGACTTGATGCGTTCTTGACCTTAGAAAATGAGCAGATCTATTGGCACGGAACCCATTTGTTGCTATAAAGATAAAAAGAGATTCATGACCAATACTTTTAATAAATTTTTATTGTGCATACATTATATCCATACTTCTTGCCAAAAAGATTTGCCACGATATCTAAGTTAATTAGTAGGGAAGAGTATACAGTAAATATTTTGACTACTTTGGTCAAGCTGTGAGCCCCTTTTTGTTCTTAGAGCAATCGTTAAAAAACTGCACTTGACTATTTCGGAACGTTTTTAAAGCTAGAAATGCGAGTGTTAACTGCGATACAGTTGAATAACCAAACTCGGGAATTTAACGAATGATTTTCGCTAGCAAAACTATAAACACCAGTGCGCAAATGTGATCTTCCGCTGTAACAACAAATCTGAATTGAAAATATCGATATTAATTTACAATAATATTCTTTGTATTTTTAAATATTTTGTCCAATAACTTTCTTTTTTTAAAGAACTGTTTCAAACATATGGTAAGCTATTATGACGTCAATTACTAAAACACTTTATCCGAAAAAAAAACAACCAGGGTGGGATTATAAATTATGGATTTGCTTAATGACAAAAATAAGTTTCCAATAAAACCATATTATCTATTGACATCATTAGTTCTTAATATGTTTATTTCACACTTATAAAATTTCCATTTAAAAATTGTTTTACACATTTATTCCCGCTAGAGTTTAGAATGTTCATTATAGTATTTTAGATCATAAAATGTTGTGTTGTATTCTTACTTGTTTTTAAGTTAGAAAAAGAGTTAAGAGCCATAAAAGTATCCAAGGTTTAAAGTTTTAGGAGATTTTTATAATTTTTTTCATAATTTTTTTTTATAGGTTTCTTTCATAATTTTATTATTAAGTATTATTATATTTATTATTATATTTTTTGCTTTTGTTATAAATCTTTTGTTAAAATTGATAAAAATCCACTTTTAAAAACAGATACACTTTAAATGGCGTTTAATATTAAAGTATGCTAATTAGCTTTAAATTAAAAAGCTTTAAGCAAAAACAATAAAAATCAATATTTTATTTGTTAATATTTTAATACGTTTTGTTATTTATATTTTTATTTATTTTGTGTGTTTGTTTTGAAAATTGCTGTTGTTGTTAGATTTAGACTTTTATTGTTGTTGTTGTTTTTTAAGAATTATTTCTTTTTTTAACAAAAAGCTAAACAAATTATGTTAATGAAATCGCCACCTGGTTTTAATAAAACAAATTTTTAGGAAATTTAATTGGTTTCTTTTTGTTTGTTGTTGTGGTATTTATTTTTAACTTTTTTGTTTGTTTTGTTTTTTTTTTTAAGCATTTAAGCGTTTACAGATTTGTCATAAAATTAACACTGTTTACAAATTTAAATTCACTTAATTTTATTTATAATTTTTTATTAATTTGTTAAAATTTTAATTTAAAAATATTTAATAATATTTTGTTTTTATGACATTTTTTATTATTTTTTTTTAAATTTAATTAGTTAAATTTTATTTTTTTAAACAAATTTGAATTAAAATTTTTATTATATATTTTTTTGTTTATTTTTTTATGACTTTTTAATATGTATTTGTTTCTTTTTTGTCAAATATTTTTTTTATGGCAAAAATTAAAAAAAAATTTAAATTTATTCATATTTTGGAATTTTTATTATTTTTTTTAAATTTTTCTTTTTTTATAAATTAATTCTTTTGTTGTTTTTTTTCTATAAATTTTTAAAATTTTTCATAATTTATTTGATTTTATGATTTTTTTCACTTTTCAAATTCCTTTTTTCATAGTTCACTTAATTGCTTGAAATTAATTAAATAATTAATTGCCGTCGGTAGAAATCACTTTATAATTCGTTAAATGTTTTCAATTTAAATTATGCGTATTTAAACGTTTTATAACACGTTACATTTTCATTTGAATTCACAAAAACAATAACAAACAACGATACAATTGCTTTTTTAAGCTCTTTTCATTCTAAACTGCAAAATACTACAACGACAACAAAAACAAACATAAGAAATCATCTTCATTATGATCATAATTTTATAAAGAGATGGTCATAATAATCATTGCAACATTGGTGCTGTCGCTGCTGCGTCGTCTACCACAAGTCACAAAATATACTTTCAATGCAAACAGATTAAAAAAAAAAACACACACAGACACACACTAACCGTTTATAGAATGAACAAAAAAAAAATCGCCAAAACAATCAACGCAAAAAATAAACGTGATAAACAAACGTACGTACGAGACCGTTTTAAATTGTACGGCAGACGAGAATATTTGTAGAATACAAAAAAAAACGTGTATCCACTAGATTGTTTTTAAGTGAACTAAATGGCACGACAATAAACGACCGAACGTTTAACTAAAACTGAACTCCACTCCACACAATTATACAACAAACAAACATTTAAGCAACAAACCCAACAACCATTCAATCCATTCATACATTCAATTTACACACAGATACAAAACATACACTCGCACACACACACACACATCTCTCACATCACATGTATCGAGTTAAGATGATGATGATTATGATGTTATTGCTTTCTTTTTTATTATAATTATTATTGTTGCTATTGCTGTCAAAGTAGAATAAGAACAAGAAGAGCCACCATACAGTGCTTAAGAGTTCATATATATAAAACCCCATTCAATCACACTCACGTACACGCACCCGTACTCACGGTCTTACGAATGAACACCAACGATGTCTGTTGATGAAATAAATAAAATTTTATTATTAATTTTTATGATTTGTGAACTTAAAAGAGCTGCTTGAACTGCGCCGTACAACTATTTAACGACGACTGAATGTGGCAATTATGTATCTAGATACATTTTGCCCAACTTTAACTCACAACATATACAAACATACACACACACACATACATTCAAAATCAGCAACAACGACAATAATAACACAACAGCCCAAGAACACTTTACTCTGCTTTACTACTCGTAATCGTACTTGTACCACCACCACCAACACCATCATCATCATCACTCACTACCACTCTGCCGCTGCTTCTATAGCTACTGCTTACGTATGAGTATTTTGTCTCCCCATTTTGCCGCATACAAAACAAAATTGTTTATGAACGTTTATGTGTGCGCCAACGTTAATGTTGCTTTCTTGTTCATTATTATGAATGATAAACATCATTATTATCATGTTGATAATCATAATAATCGTTTAAAAATCATTTGTTGTTTATTGCTATTGCACAGTGGGTTGCGGGGAAATGTTTTTTCTTTCAAATTACAAATTTAAAAATAAATTTTTAACTCCTTAAGTGGTCCTTTGGGAACCGTTTCCAATAACTTTTGATATGAAACCATATCGTATCTAAAACTATGTTATCTTTCTGACATCTTTTTAGAGATCTTGGTATCTAGTGTGTTTTAATCAATTAGCCCCAAATCCTAGCCCCCTTATAAAGGATTTTGCAATTGGCAAAATCGTGCAAAATCATCATGGCAACTGAAACGATTAAGAAGGACATTCGTTTAGGTGTAAATTTCTCGAATGATTCGATTGTGCAATGGGTCGAATGATCAATTTTCTTTCATTATCCAGATATATTTTGGGGTTTACTCTGTTAAAAACTAACCTACCGTTGTGTGTACCCAGTGTGTAGGGAAGGAAGTCGATGATCGTACTTTCGGCTACCAAATACGTCTCCAAGTGTGTAGGTATTGTCGGAGATTGGATAGCAAAGTACTTGTACATTTTACCCGCGTCAGATATGGACTACAAAAATTACCAATTGAGTGTTCTCTGCTAATTGAAAAGGGGCGGTGGTCGGTCGTTTCTAGCACATCCTTTCGTTGAAAAATAGCCTCTAATAGGTCGGGTATTCACATAAAGAACTTCTGAAACTTTGTTCCTTTGTTAACGCCGCTATTGCAATCACTAAACATAAAACTGGAAGAGTTCTTAACTTACCGAACTCTAGAGTTCTTAAGCTGGATTTAAAGGAATCAGTTACCCGTTAGTTTGTGTCCTGTTCTGGTTATTGATGCATACACTGAGGTAGAAACACAAATCACGGAAAGATAATGTTGGTTGAAGGCCTAATATATGGGCTAGTGGCACATTTCGGAATACCAAATAAGTCTCAGAGCCCGGTTGCCTAATCACCCCCTCAGTGTTGTGGACTAGTATAAGGGTAAGCAGAGTTGGACTCTGTCGACTTCGATAATAGTCTTTATGGGGTTGGTGTAGCAGGGCCACTACGGTAACAGATTAGATAGCTCGATACTTTAGCAAAATTCTGTACGGAAATTGTCAACTTATTATTCCTTGACAGACATTTAGGGGCATTTGTGGGCAGTATAAAGTTCAAAACTTCTCTTTGATTCCTATTGGAAAGTTACACATGATAAACTTTGGCTTCATATTTGTTTGAGGAGCTTGCAAACGTCTAAATTCTAAGATCTGGTTGCCTTTGACTATCCCTGTATATTTTCACAAACGTAGGATAGTTTTTGTCCGATCTGGCTTTTCCTTGGTGTTCAGTTGTTGACTAATTCTTTATCGAACCTAATACTTTGGATTTGATCAGCATACGTTGAGAAATGAAGTTTATAGAGCCACATGGCCTGCTGTAAAATGGATACAGCTAGTTGCTTTTTAGGAGTTGGATCGGTTTTTATACATTCCATGTTTAGCAGTGATTCGTTATATTCATCTCGATTTTGAATAAATCTCACATGAAAAGATCATTCGGAATCCATTTAACCCATTGTGATCTCTAATATAGTTCCAGAGATTTCCATCCAGTACTTTTAATGCATTTTTTATATTCGTTATTGGCAGTACAGATCATAAAGTAAGTTTTTACTTTGATTACTCAGTCTGGCTTCTTTTAGAGTTGGACAGTCATGTAGAAGGTGTTGTACTAGTTATTCTTCTTCTTTAAGGGGTAAGAGAATCAATGGATACTTTCGTGAAAGACAGGAACAGCAATTTGTATATTCTCTAAGTGTTTATAGCGAACCATTTGAGTTCCAACTATTCTGCCGCCCAGAAGAATAAGAATAACCTTTTGCAAAAGACTTTGTCCAATGACAAATTGGTTTCAAGGAATGCTCTTGTTTTGCACCCTACAAAAATTGCGACTGCTCCGCAGAGTACACCCCAAAGAACTAGTACTGGTCCAAAACTAATCCATATATATGGAGGAAACATACTCCATTTAACATTGTGATGTTTTAGGTGAGGATCACGTAATCCAACGGATCATGTACTCCAATTATGTTAACAGGGGTGTAGTTTTGGGATGACCCAAATGGGTCATGTACTCCAATTTGTTGATTCAACAGAGTATCGTCTATGTTGGTATAGGGAGTAAATGGAATCGAGAATACATTTTGTCCTTATCATATACTTTTGCGAAATGACGATCGTTTGATTGCACTTTTTGATTTCAACGAATGCTCTTGTGTTCGGAAATCTATCGATTCAATAAAGTATCGTCTATGTTGATATAGAAAGTGAGAATAGATTTCGTACTTATCATGTTCGAGGTGAGAGTCAAAAGAGATGTAAAACTGTCGACGAACATGCCTCTAGATTTAGTTCTCGAATGTTTCTTGCAGGCATATCAAATGAAAATCTGATCATGATACTCCCTCTATATATAAACGTCTACTGTCGAGACTTCAAAGTCAATTCTGTTTCCTTTTGAAAATTAATATATAAAATTTTCCACACTTGTTCTCAATTACCGACCCACTGTTTGTTGCTTATTTCACACTACTTGTTTTGGGTTTTGTGCATGCAGTAGTACATTGTACAATAATATTTCAAAAAAGCCCTCCCCAGTAGTTCATCATCATGGCAGTTTTGTGTATGTTTTTTGTAGTATAATGTACTACTGTATTAAAACTGAGTGTGTGCGAGTGTTGTTCTTGTATATGAATAAGTTATTTTTAATGCATTTGTATTGTGTTGCGCGCGCCCCCATAAATAACACAGAAACATATAAAATGTGAAATGATATATTTATTATAATTACAATTACAATTATAATACTTTTTGGGCTCTCTCTCTCTCTTTTTCGTTCATGTAATGTAGCAATTTACACTGTTGTTGCTGTTTATGTTGCTCCTTAACTCTCATTCTTTTGTAATATTTTGTTGTAATTCTCTCCATAGAGTATTATCTGATGCTTTATTAAATATTTAATATATCCTCTTGTTCATCCTTAAACTCCAACTTGATAGCAACATTATTATGATTGTTATTGCTGGCATTTGTATCACTGTATCTGTGTGTGCCATCCGTCTGTCTGTAAGTCTAGGTAACTACAAAATTCATTTTATATTGTTTTATTTAATTTCACAGATAAACAAATACTTTTATTCTACTAATAAAATCGTACATTTATACTTACCACTCACTCATCTACTCACCCACATTTTCACACACTCACTCAATCATTCGTTTAATCGTCCGTTCGTTTTTATCGTTGACTGTTCGTTATTGCTTGTAGTCATTATCATCATCATCATCGTCTATTAAATTGTAATTGAAAATTGTTTATTGTTGCTTTATTTTCTTTTTTTTCTGGTATGCTTTTAATACAGCTTTTCGTTTATTGCTGTTGCTGCTTTTATTGTTGTAGTTGTTGTCATTTTATTGTTTGTTTATACGGTTAAATGTTCAAGCAATCATCCTTGTTAAATGGTTTTTTATTGTTTCTAAACATTATAAAGCTATTAAGTTATGTTGCTGCAACACTATTAAGTGGTGAGCAAATGTTGCTAAGAGGCTTAAATAAATATGGATTAAAATTGAAATTTTGTTGCATTATAATTTATTTCAATGGAATTTTGTAGAACGTTTGAAAATTGAGTGTGAGTCAGAGAACAAAATTATATTTTTGATTTATTTAATGTTATAAAGTGTTTATACAATTGATCGGTAATCATAAATGTTTAATGGAAAGTATATTGATTAGAAAACATTATCATAAATATAAAACAAAAAAATTTTTTACATCTTTAACTCATTGGCGCAGTAGATTTTTTAATTGAAGTTTATGTCAACAAAATCATTAATCAGATTACAATTACTCAGTACTAATAACTTTGATAAGTTACTCCAAATTTCGTCTTAAATTATATTAATAAAATTTCAAGAATACATTCCTTTAAATTTCGTTTCACAGCTCCATTTAGAAAGATTCATTGTTTTTCATTCGTTTCAAAGTTAAGTCGCATTGGGTGCCAGTGGGTAGCCCCTCAAAGTTGGTTACATCGTTTATTAAATTTAAAAAAATCGCCAGAGATCCATTTATGATCTGAATGAGCTGAAATTTAAAACTTAACTGCCCGTTAAGAAGATCTACAAAAATACGCTTATATGGGTTATATCTTTTGCTTTAAGAGATATTTAGGATGAATAGCATACGCACAATTGGGACGAACGTCGAATTTTTCGGAACGAATATTCGTCGTCAGAAATAGAACACACTTGGGTATATGAAAATGTACACAATCATTGCGTATGACGAAATTCGTCGTACGTAACGAACTATGCGATAGGTTTATTTCTATTTCTTACGCAGGCGAACGACGAATTGATGGGGAAAATTGGTTTTAAAACCAATTCCGGTAGTCCGAATTTGCTGAAATTGGCGATTGTGAGTACATATTCAAAAATTCGAAGTTATGTTCGAAAAATTGTTTATGCTCTTAAAATAATCTCTGGGTCATAAAAACTAAAAATAAAATTTTCGAACTTAAGTTCGAAAAATTTTTAAAGCCATTAAAACCAGTTTTCGTGGCCCGAATTGTCTGAAATTTGGCAGTCTGGAGTACATTTGATGACACTACAATGCTATGTTGGAATATTTCAAATTAAGTTCGAAAATTCGAAAAAATTTTGAAACTGTTAAAATAATCTCAAAATTGGGGATATTCACAAAAATATAATTTTAGTTCTTTTCGAGGCCAATTTCTTACATTTTCTAATTTCGAAATAATGTTCGAATAAATTTTAAAGCTGTTAAAATTATCTCAAAATTGTGGAGATTCACAAAAATATAATTTTTGTTATTTTTTCTTACTTTTTCCAATTTCGAACAAACAAATTTTGAAACGAATTCGCAGTACGAATAATTTGATTGTGTTTCATTCGACGAATTTACGCGACGAATTGTTGTCGACTAGTTCGTCGTGCTATACGAAATTCGTCGTTCGTCCCAATTGTGCGCATACCATAATTGGAGAAAATTGTTTTAAAACCAATTCCGGTAGTCCGAATTTGCTAAAATTTGGCGGTTGTGAGTACAGCTATGACAATACAATATTATGTTCGAATATTCGAAATTATATTCGAAAATTCGAAGTTATGTTCGAAAAATTTTTTATGCTCTTAAAATAATCTCTGGGTCATAAAAACTAAAAAAATTTTTTCGAAAATTCGAAAAATTTTTAAAGCCATTAAAACCAGTTTTCGTGGCCCGAATTGTCTGAAATTTGGCAGTCTGGAGTACATTTGATGACACTACAATGCTATGTTGGAATATTTCAAATTAAGTTCGAAAATTCGAAGTAATGTTCGAAAAAAATTTTAAGCTGTTAAAATAATCTCAAAATTGGGGATATTTTTTACATTTTCTAATTTCGAAATAATGTTCGAATAAATTTTAAAGCTGTTAAAATTATCTCAAAATTGTGGAGATTCACAAAAATATAATTTTTGTTCCTTTTTCTAACTTTTTCCAATTTCGAACAAAAAAATTTTGAAACGAATTCGCAGTACGAATAATTTGATTGTGTTTCATTCGACGAATTTACGCAACGAATTTTTGTGAACTAGTTCGTCGTGCTATACGAAATTCGCAATTGTGCGTATACCATAAGTTTTTTATACCCACCATCAAAAAAGATGGGGGGTAAATTGATTTTGTTGTTCCGTTTGTAACACATCGGAATATTGATCATAGACCCACAAAAGTATATATTCCGATAGAGGCCAAGCGGAAAAAAAAGTATGGAAAATGGGCAATATCGGTCCACGTTTGCGCATAGCCCCCATACAAATGGCCCCCCGAAAAACTGCTTTAACAGTCATAACTGTTTTAAAAATATTTTGTTTTTAAAAATTAATCTTTTGTTAATCCGAAAGGGATGTGTCCATAATTGACTTAAGCCCTATTTCAAATATCAACCTAATGTTTATAGGGGAGCATTCCATTAACGGCATACTATTTGATGGTGGGTATATAATTCTTACTTGTTATTCTTAAATTTTCCTCATCTTTTTTGTTTTTTTATGTGGCAGGCCTACGTAGGGCCGTCAAATTTTTAAAAATATCTTCTGGTTTTCTGATAAAATTCGGCTGGACCTATTTTTCTGAAATTCACAGTGTCTCTCTGTATAATTGGAAGGAACTGGAGACTTCTTTTTACTTCAAAATTTCAAGCGGGCGACGTGCCACGCCCATATAAGTGTTAAAAGTCACATATCTCAGAAACTGCAAGAGCTAGAGTCCTCAAATTTCGTAAAGAAAATTTAAGTAAAATGGGCCGCCTAGCTACAGTGGGCGTGGCACCTCCCAGGTAGGTAGGTTGATAGGAGGATGTATACTACATCAAATCCGAAGAAATACACCTAGGCCACTATCGGGCCTGTTATGCGCTCCTTATCATGAAAAAAAGGGAACGGAATGAATACAGTGTTCAGAAACTCAGTTTCCTGAACGTAATTCCTAAGAATCTTCCAATCAATGTTAGTCAGGAATGTTATTTCCGGAATAACATCACACCCAACGTACATGGATCTAACTTCGCCGAATGCCTGGCAGTAGCAAAGAAAGTGCTCCAGAGTTTCACAGTCCTATCCACATGCTCTACATTCGTCTGAATCCGCACGTCCAATTTTGCAGAGATGTGCTCGTAATCCTGTGTGTCATCATACTAACTTCAGACTTGCTCATTTTGAGGAGATTGGTTTTGCGTTTGTCAGGTTAACTGCCTCGAGCACCCTTCCCTTTAAAGCTATTACATTCGCCCTTTCGTTGCCTACTGCTCCCAAATGGCCTGGTACCCATATGATGTGAACCTTACCTCTGGGAGAGTATTCATTTAAAGCTTTCTTACAATCCAATACGGTCTTAGATTTAGTTCTATCGCCTAATATCGCCCTAATTGCCTTCTGGCTATCGGTAAATATATTAAGCGCTGTGGGCGCCATATTTATTCTAATCCAATTTACGCATTCCGTTATTGCTCGTACTTCTGCCTGGAAGCGTGTGTTATGATTTGTTAAACGGTGGTATATTTCTGTTTCTGGGTCTTCAATATAGAACCCCAGCCCAACTTTGTCCCCCAATTTAGAGCCATCCGTGTAACAACGGATTCCTAATGGTATTTGCTCTAATGTTCCGCTTGACCAAGACATTCCATCTGGGATCAGCGTTTCAAAGTTTCCGACATATTCTGTGTCTGGTATACGATCAGGCACATCCGATGATTGTGTATAACCTTCCAATGTGTCCAGTACACATTGATGACGGGTCCTATAACCGTTTTTGGCCAGTTCGCCTAAAGTAACGAGCCCTTCGGAAGAAAATCCTAAGTGAGAAAACATATGGGCGGACTTGCGGACTAATAGGGTGAATATGGTATCTCTCATATGAATTATACACTAAAATTAGGTTATGTGCTAAACTATTAGAGTTATGATCTTAAAATTTTCCAGAAAGACCTTTAACAGCCATATAAATATTTAGGAGAAAATGTGCGGACTTTCATAAGGGGACCTTGGCACCTCCCATATACATATTAAATATAAGAATTCGTAGAAACTATTAGAGATAGAATCATCAAGTTTTGCACGTCGAACTCCGACATCGATGTGAAAATTTGGTTAATAAATGTCTTATGGAAATTTTTTGAATATTTTTCGAATCTAAGAGCTTCTTACATAAGATCGACTCAATATTTCGATTATAAAATATATTAGTTTCTAAATAACATATGATTTAAAAAGATACTTATACCAACCCTATTATTATATCCTATTGTCATTAGTTTAATTACTTATTAAAACAAATGTATCTGTTTAAAATACATGTTAGTCTGTTGATGTTTTTCTTATTCCGGTTTTGGATTTATTATATTGCTTTAATACCCCTTATTAATTTCTGAAAAAAATAAATGGGCTTAAGTATTAAAAAAATTCCCATGACGTTACTAATTGAAGTGTATATTTTCACTGATACTCATTTAAATAATTTCTTCTCTCATTTCATAATAGTTTTATATACAAAAGTAAAGCAACATGTAGCTAAACATTTAAATAATAAAACATACATATATCTAGCTAGGAAACCCCACTTTATCACAGAGATTCGTAGTTGTTGCTCATGTGTTGTATATGTATGTATGGATCTGTGGGTCTGTAGTTGTTTAAACACATACATTTTTATACACTTTGTCATTGTACACGATAATTGTTATTTTACGAGTCAAAGTATTTAGAAGGAAAGAAAACAAAAAATAAATAAATTAAAAATAAAATAAAAAATGAATGAATATTTAATTTGTTCATTCGTAAATGTTGCTGATTTTGCAATAAAAGAAAACAACAAAAAAGCATTTTAAACAAATTAATTTCTTTAATTTGTTTTAAAGCAAAAAGAGAACAAAAAAATTTAAATAAAATAAAAAGGAAACCCAACCACTTAAATGTTGGAATTGTTATTATTGTTGTTCTTGTTGTTGTTGTAATTTTATTTTTAGGAAAATGAGTTAATTTCACGCAGTGCTCTGAACAAGGCAACAAACACAACACGACAAACATACAAACACATAATGAACTTAAGTACTTTGTGAGTTATTATGGCGCTGGAGGTCGTTCGTTTATTTGCTAGTTGTTGTTGTTGTTTTTATTATTATAGTTATTGCTTTAAGTGTGTCTGTTGTAGTCTTGTTTTTATTTCGGTGTGTTTTTTTTCCTTCTTCTCTGGATTCATAATAATTGCTTGGGGAGCGTAAGCGGGAGGATCCATGGCAAAGTCTATTTAGTTTCGTTTTTAATATGATTGTTGTTTTGTTTAGGTTTTTTTTTCGTTAGTTTTGTAGCATTCTAAAATTTTTTGTTATTGTAGTTTTTGTTATTTGATTTAATGATGACGTTGTTCTAATAATGAACTGCATTTTTTACTGGAGTTTGTTGTTATTTTATTTTCGTTTCTCCCTGCTTAAGTTTTTTTTTTTCAAATCAGTAAGTGTTGTTTCTGTTGATGATGTATTTTGTTAATGATTTTGATTTATTTTATTCTAAGTATTTCATGTTAACCCTACATGCAGTACATATATAGCTAATGGACTATAGTGCACCATTTACTGCACAGTGGGTATAATTGAAAAATGTTTGGAGCGATATCAATTAAGAATATGAACATACAATGTAGGAATAATAATTTTTAATTAATTATTCCTATTCTGTCTGGATGACTTTCTAAATCGTGCGTGATTAATATGACTAGATCTCTGAAACAGCTTTGTTCACATCTATGGCATAACTTCATGGACTGGAGGCAATAAAATATTGCCTTCAAAATAAAAACTTTACTTTCAGAATCTCTTGAAATGATGTTCCGACGTAAGATACATATTTGAAATTTTGAGCTACAACTTATTTTATAAATATTTATGTAAAAGTTTAACCATCTTCTAAGAATCATAAATATAATTTCGCTTGTTTGAGATTATCATTCTTTCTTCTCGTTTTACAGGAACATACAGTCTCTTCTATTAAAAATATTGGAATTCTTTACTTTTCTCCAAAAAAGAAGAAACTTTAGCATTGACTTCAATAGATAATAGGGTGCAAATTGCATCGTTTCAGTGTGAAATCCTAGTTTATATATTATACCAGATCGTATGATTCCATAGCTACTTATGTATTTCCGGTGTGTCCAACAAGACAATTTGTATCGGACCACTCAAGACCAAATTAAAATGAATAATAGCCTTGTTCTTTGAAATAAGTTGAGCAGTTAGTGAGTTAGTAAGTTAGTAAGTTAGTAAGTTAAGTTAGTTAGTTAGTTAGTTAGTTGAGTTAGTTAGTTAGTTAGTTAGTTAGTTAGTTAGTTAGTTAGTTAGTTAGTTAGTTAGTTAGTTAGTTGTTAGTTAGTAGTTAGTTAGTTCGTTAGTAGTTAGTAGAGTTAGTAGTAGTAGTTCGTTAGTTAGTTAGTTAGTTAGTAGTTAGTTTAGTTAGTTTAGTTAGTTAGTCTAGCCTTAGTTAGGTAGTTAGTTAGGTTAGTTAGTTAGTAGTTAGTTAGTTAGTTAGTGTAGTTAGTTAGTAGTTAGTTTAGTTAGTAGTTAGTTAGTTAGTTAGTAGTTAGTTAGTTAGTTAGTTAGTAGTTAGTTAGTTAGTTAGTTAGTTAGTTAGTTAGTTAGTTAGTTAGTTAGTTAGTTAGTTAGTTAGTTAGTTAGTTAGTTAGTTAGTTAGTTAGTTAGTTAGTTAGTTAGTTAGTTAGTTAGTTAGTTAGTTAGTTAGTTAGTTAGTTAGTTAGTTAGTTAGTTAGATCTAGACTGTAGGCTAGACTATAGACTAGACTACAGACTGGACTATATACTACACTATAGACTATACTATAAACTAAACTATAGACTAGACTATCGACCAGACTATAGACTAGACTATGCACTAGACTTTAGACTAGACTATAGGCTAGACAATGCACTAGACTATAGGCTAGACAATGCACTAGACTATAGGCTAGACAATGCACTAGACTTTAGACTAGACTTTAGACTAGACTATAGACTAGACTATAGACTAGACTATAGACTAGACTATAGACTAGACTATAGACTAGACTATAGACTAGATTATAGACTACACTATAGACTAGACTGTAGACTAGACTATAGACTAGCTTATAGACTAGACTATAGACTAGACTATAGACTAGACTATAGACTAGACTATAGACTAGACTATAGACTAGACTATAGACTAGACTATAGACTAGACTATAGACTAGACTATAGACTAGACTATAGACTAGACTATAGACTAGACTATAGATTAGATTATAGACTAGACTACAGACTAGACTATAGACTAGACTATATACTAGACTATAGACTAGACTATAGACTAGACTATAGACTAGACTATAGACTAGACTATAGACTAGACTATAGACTAGACTATAGACTAGACTATAGACTAGACTATAGACTAGACTATAGACTAGACTATAGACTAGACTATAGACTAGACTATAGACTAGACTATAGACTAGACTATAGACTAGACTATAGACTAGCTTATAGACTAGACTATAGACTAGACTATAGACTAGACTATAGACTAGACTATAGACTAGACTATAGAACATGACTATAGACTAGACTATAGACTAGACTATAGACTAGACTATAGACTAGACCTATAGACTAGACTATAGACTAGACTATAGACTAGACTATAGACTGACCTAGAGACTAGACTATAGACTAGACTATAGACTAGACTATAGACTAGACTATAGACTAGACTATAGACTAGACTATAGACTAGACTATAGATTAGATTATAGACTAGACTACAGACTAGACTATAGACTGACTATATACTAGACTATAGACTAACTATAGACTAGACTATAGACTAGACTATAGACTAGACTATAGACATAGACTATAGACTAGACTATAGACTAGACGATAACTAGACTATAGACTAGACTATAGACTAGACTATAGACTAGACTATAGACTAGACTATAGACTAGACTATAGACTAGACTATAGACTAGACTATAGACTAGACTATAGACTAGACTATAGACTGGACTTATAGACTAGACTAGACTATAGACTAGACTATAGACTAGACTATAGACTAGACTATAGACTAGACTATAGACTAGACTATAGACTAGACACTAGACTAGACTATAGACTAGACTATAGACTAGACTATAAACTAGACTATAGACTAGACTATAGACTAGACTATAGACTAGACAATAGACTAGACTATAGACTAGACTATAGACTAGACTAAAGACAAGACTATATATTGGACTATAGTCTCAAGTAAAGACTAGACTACGCTGTTCCTGACTCTTATGGGTTCCGCATCACATAAGTTAATTTTTTTTTTGTTATTGTTTTCAATCGTAATTACTTTTGTTTTTCATCATTATCATTATTTAAATAATGAACTTCTAGCAGAAGTAGAAGTCGTAGTTATAGTTATTAAATACGAATAGTAAGTGTTACTAATTGATGATGATAATGACGATAATGATGACGAGGTTGATGTTGATAGAGAAATAAACTTGATTTTATTATTGTTGTTGATGATGTACAACAATTTGTACTAGACAAGTACTGTTGGATTGCTGCTGTTGCTCCTGTTATTGTAGTGGTATCAGCACGTTCGTTCGTTTATTTGCAATTTCTAGATACTTTTTACTTTTGTTGTAGATATTTTTTGTAGTATTTTGTTTTTACAATTCTTAGTCATCGTTTGTTAAATTAAATTTTATGTTTTATCTTTTATTTTAGTATGAGTTTGAGTTTATTTCATTTTAATAGTACGATAGAAGTACGTAGTACTTTTGTTCCTTTTCATTTGTAATTAATTAATTGTTGTCGATTTTTCATGGTACTTTTTGTTTTAAATTGTATAGAATAGAATATTTTTAATTAAATTTTAAGTGAATGGTTTGTTTTTATTTGCTCTATCTCTCTCTTCTTCTCTATCTTTATTTTTCACGTTAGGAATGAATTTAATTTCTAATGATTTTATAAATGATTGGATAAATATTGGGTATTGGAGGTATGGGGAAGGTGTTGACTTAATATCATTATTTGATGTTATTTAAAGTTCTTTTGTTATTAGTGATGAGGAAAACTAAGTAAATTGAATAATTTAACTTGATGATGCCATGAACTTATATGAACAAATTTTGTCTTGAATTTTATATCGATTTAAAGATGTTTTCGGAACTGCTATTCTAAGTCGAATCCACTTACTTGTTTTTAAACTCAATTAACTAATTACTATGTAAAATTGTGGTTTGTTTTTAAAATACGTACCTTTTATTTTCAATAAACATTCATAGTTTTTTGTTCTAACCCTTTTATAAAAATGCATTAATAAATACCAAAATCGTGCTTTATTTGATTAAAACGGAAAAACAGTCAGTCACTCACTCACTCACTTATTGAATTCAAATAACAAAAAAATGAGAATTTATAAAATTTCATTTTTGTTTGGCACGTGTAAATTGAATAGACCCTGCCTGATGATGGCTTACTGTCTGACACATCATGATGATGATGATGATCATGGGCACAACAATATGAAAAACCTTTCTCATATTCATACATATTTATACTCCAACCAGTCCATAGCAAATAACAATATGAAAAAATATATATTTTTTTTCTTTTTTCAAACATACATAGCCTCAGATACAATGTACAAACAAAAAATTCATAAATCCCAATAATTGAGCAAAAAACACGTTAACGTTACTTTGCTTTATTGTTTTATACAATATTTTTTTTTTGCCGGTATGAGAAACAAAAACAAATAAAATTGTTGTAATCAAACACCAGAAGACTTAACGTGCCAGACAGACTGACTGCTTCTGATTTTGTTTCCAACTCGGGTTTTTACGCATTTTTGTGATTTTTCCCTTTTACACGGATTTGTTAAAGCAACGAACACGAACAGGAACTTAAACTAAATACTGTTGTTGTTTGTTCCTCTTCCAAGTTTTTTCCCCTAATATAATTTCTAATTTTAAAGTCATTTGAAGTAATATGTTATATTGTTGACAAATTTATTGATTGAGTTCCATTTACATCTTTATTTATTTATTATTGCAATAAGCACTTTAAGCTAAAATAGTATTGAAAGAATAGTATTCCGGAGTAAGCCGCATTTTCATTTCAAAATTCTCCATCGTATGCCTAAATAACATTTGTCAAACATGAGTCCATTTTCGCTGGTAACGTCAGTTCTTACTGAATTATTATTTAAGTTCAATCCCAATTACAACTTCTGCAAATGATCCTTTGGTGGCATAAAATTTGTCTTTTCCAAGAAGGAAAAACTTTGTTTTAATTCTTTCGTTCCAAGTGCCATTTTGTTATTAACGACCCAAACGATATTAATTGGTATTAAATAAATACTTATAAAGGAAATAAAAATATAAATAACCAACTTATATCATCTCCACTCTTAATGAATTTATATTAAAATATTATGTAACCATTAATATTGGCCTTAATTTGATATTTTAATGGTCCGCTCTCTCTTTCCTTTCTAATTCTCTTTTACTTCCCCAAATTCATTACATTAAGTATATTTATATACATAAGTTGTAGTTGTGCTAATCTTATAGTAAAAATAGTTTCGTTAATTAGCAACTTAATTAATATCCCATGAAGTACTTCAAGGATTCTTATGTTTAGAGGGACCAGATGAAGGCAAATTTTCACACTCAAAATAAAAACTTCGAAATGTATGTAACTGACTATAGACTAGATTATACCCTAGACTATAGATTAGCCTATAGACTAGAACAAAAACTAGACTATAGACTAGACTATTAACTTGACTATAGTCTAGACTATTAACTAGACTATAGACTAGATTATAGACTAGACTATAGACTAGACTATAGACTAGACTATAGACTATACTATAGACTAGACTATAGACTAGACTATAGACTAGACTATAGACTAGACTATAGACTAGACTATAGACTAGACTATAGACTAGACTATAGACTAGACTATAGACTAGACTATAGACTAGACTATAGACTAGACTATAGACTAGACTATAGACTAGACTATAGACTAGACTAGACTATAGACTAGACTATAGACTAGACTATAGACTAGACTATAGACTAGACTATAGACTAGACTATAGACTAGACTATAGACTAGACTATAGACTAGACTATAGACTAGACTATAGACTAGACTATAGACTAGACTATAGACTAGACTATAGACTAGACTATAGACTAGACTATAGACTAGACTATAGACTAGACTATAGACTAGACTATAGACTAGACTATAGACTAGACTATAGACTAGACTATAGACTAGACTATAGACTAGACTATAGACTAGACTATAGACTAGACTATAGACTAGACTATAGACTAGACTATAGACTAGACTATAGACTAGACTATAGACTAGACTATAGACTAGACTATAGACTAGACTATAGACTAGACTATAGACTAGACTATAGACTAGACTATAGACTAGACTATAGACTAGACTATAGACTAGACTATAGACTAGACTATAGACTAGACTAGACTAGACTATAGACTAGACTATAGACTAGACTATAGACTAGACTATAGACTAGACTATAGACTAGACTATAGACTAGATTATGCTTGACTATAGACTAAACTATGAACTTGGCAATAGACTAGGTTATTGGCTAGACTATAAGTAATACTGCGTACTATGCTATTTTATTAGTTCCGAAAATTTTTTGATCGTACTGATTTTTTCATGCCAGTTCCTAACGGAAGTTTATTTGTAATGCATTCAAACTTAACTAAATTTGTTTACAAATATTAAATACATATTTAAATTTCCAACAACTGGTCACTTTTTTCAAGAATATTTTATCTAAAGCAATAGTCTATTTACTCTAAAATACATACATACATATGTATATTCCATTATAGAGTAGTAAATACTACCTCGAATAATCACTATTATAATGATGTCAACAGCAACATTTATTTAATTTATGTTCTCATACTTCCGTTTCCCCGAAGTAATACAAAAGAAAAGAAGAAAAACAAATTTACCTCTCTCTACTCCTTGCTATCTTCATAATCAATCCTATTATACATATTCCTAACAAACACCTCCCTCAACCCACTCACCCTAGCCTAACATATAGTACTTATGACGCATAAAGCAAAAATAAAACCAACAGACAAATCAATTTAATGCTTTTAACTATAACAATTATTTTATTAGTTTTGCAACATGTTGCCAAAGGTCAAGTGGTTAGGCAACATTTTAACAATTTACTTTCTCTCTCATATTTTTTTTATATTAGCCTTTATTCTCTCAGCTTGGGAGAGTTGTTTCCTGTTTTTCATTTATTTCCTATTTTACAGTTACTTTTACTCCTATTTGTTGTTGTTGTTGTTGTTGTATAATACTCATACCATTAGAATTTCTCTTTAGGGTTATTGGCATACTTCTGTTTATTTGCTGTTGAATGTTGCCATAAATTTTGCAAGTGTTTTCAATTAGCGCACATTTTGTGACTTAAATATTCAATGAGTATGTATGTATATGTGTGTGTGTGTGTTTATGTATTTAGAAACATATACTAAAATGCATTAGCTATTAGAAGCCAGCTGTTTTAATATATATGAAGTACCGATGGTATGCTATTGCCACTTAGATAACAACTAGTTACTTTTGTGTATACTGGTATAGTAAGAAGTAATATATTGTGCAAATTATGTTATCAATAAAGTATAATTATTGTCATATAGTTGGCGAACAGTAATACAAAAAGTGTTATTTTTTAATTTAATAAATGAACTACTTATGTTTGTTAAATTTTTCGATCAGAAATACTCAAACGAAATTTAAGCTTACGTCTTCACTTCCAGAACTGCAAGTTTTTCCTATGACTGACGACTATTAAGTTTCCTTTTAACAATCTGTTAATAATGTCTGCGTATGTACAAGTATTTTAATGGGTGTTTAGTTTAGTCATTCAATTTTATTATTTAATGTTGTAACCAGAAGCAAAAGAAGAAAAATTCAGGCTTTTGTTTACAAATATTTACTTATACTTTCACACAATGTAATTAATTATTAACTAGAAAAAGCTTTTTGTAAATCATATGGCTTATTAAATGGTCAATTATGAAAATAAATAATGAAAATATAAATATAGAAAAGAGTCACGTTAATGAGTGACTGATTCATCATCGCAAAACTTAGAACCATGAAATTTTAATAGTATGTACATATTTGTTGGTCAAATCAGTCCACTAAGGAGGGATATTTGGAATTTCGTGTTTTACACAAAGAAAAAATAAAATAGCTTATCTGTCCCTGTTTCCTATTCGATTTGTGTGTTTTTATTTTTAAAAACAGAACTAATTACTAGACTACATCTTTGTAAGCGACTGAGGTAAGACCTTATTTAACATCTTACTTGTAAGCGGCATATACTTGTTTCCAAAATGACATTACCGTGTCAAAATAATGAGAGAAAACCCTGTAAAATAGCAATTTCCGTTTAATGCCCACAATTAAGTTGCAATATAAAGTCATGATGAAGGAAAAAACACAGAAGCAAAAGTAAGCAACAAATACCTCTTAATAAAAAGAAAACTAAAATCATACAATTCAACTAGGATGCCAAAGGATACTCCAAATTCAAACCCATAGACAAGACCGTACCCAGCAAAAAAAATCATACAAAAATATTTCAACATAAATTTTCAAACATTTCAAAAGTAGAAGAAAATTAAATTCTTTTTAATCTCTTTCAAATATACAAATACACCCAGCAAAAACTTACATTGAAAAGTAATGATAAAGTATTTCTATATCAGATTATAAGAAAGTTATTACTAGAGTACTTCTAAGTAATGCAGACAGTAAGTAATTGTAATTGAAAAATAAGTGGTTATGTAAATACAACCCATTACCGAGTTTTTGCTGAAAAATTTGTATTTTCCCTAACAGGAATAGAATTTTTTCACAATTTTTAAATTCTACGTTTTGTCTCCTTTTTTTGCTGAGTGCAGAGAAATTTAATTATGTGTTCGAGATAAATGGGGAGAGATACTTGCATTTGTGGTATTTTGTAGTCACATCTGGAATGATAATGGTTATTTCTTCAGATTAGAAATAATTTAAAAATTGTTTTTAAATATAAAATTGGTCCAAAACTTTTTCCAAATTCATATCGATATATTTTCTCTAAAAAGGCATCAAAAAGAATTTTCTGTAAATGGAGATTTTATCGAATTTTTTTAAAAATATAACTCTATCTAAAAAAAATTTATCGAAAATTTAAATAAATTTTAAGTGAACATTTTATTTAAATTGAAATTTATCAAAAATTTTTTCTGATTAAAAAATTTAAAAACAAAAAACCTTTAATTAAAATTTTATAATTTTTTCGATAATTTGTAGAAATTTTTTTCTAAATATTTGGAAAAACAAAACAAAAAATTTATTGAAAATTTTAAGAAAAAATCATCAAACATTTTTTCTAGAGAAAAAAGTTATTTATCTAACAAAAACTTCACCTAAATAGAACATTTATCGAAAAATTCTGCTAAATAGAGAATTATCAAAAAATTTTCTCTAAATGGAAAGTTTTTCGAGAAATTCTTCCACTAGAAAATTCATTGATGATTTTCTTTAAATAGAAAAATTGGTGAAAAATTCATTGAAATTCATTGAAAATTTTCTCTAAATTATAATAAATTTATCGACACAATTTAAAAAAAAAAAAAAAAATTTATAAAAAAAATCTCTAAATATAAAATTCTATGAAAATTCGTCTTTTCTAAATTTGGAATTTATCAAAAAATTATCCTACCAATTTATCGAGAATTTTCTTTAAAATTTGGCAAAACTTTTCGATAAATAAAAAAAGTCGATATGTAAGAAAAATATTATTTAAATGGAAACGTTCTTAATTTTTTTTTTGCCAATTTTGACTGTATCATGAAGTCCCAGCAAAAACTTAAATTGAAATTTATTGAGATAAAAAGCTATAAAAACTACTACTACAAATAAGTACTTAAATAAGTCATTACAAATAGCGAGCTTAAATGTTGTTTTGTTTTACGCACAGTTGATAGCACACGATCAAATAAAATGGAAAAACTTAAAATAAGTACTTACGTACATGCTTATATGTAAGTCATAATTATAGTGCTTGAAGGTAATGTAGATGGTATGTAGTATATATTGAAAAGTATGTTGTTGTTTAAGTAAAAGTCATGACCAAGTTTTTGCTGGTGTAGTCCTACATGTACAAAGGTTTGATAACAGAAGGCAGTTTTCTGTTGAGCAACAATAACAAAGCAATTGCATTTAAAGTTGAATAAAAAAAAGAGTGTGTGAAATAAAGAGAGCAGAGTAAAATACATGACTGGCAAATAAAAATGAAAATAAAAGTAAAAAATGTGAGAAAAAGGATTTTATAAAGCAATTACGTAAATACGTCTAAGGAAGGTCATACAGCTGTATGTGTTTTTTATTGCGAGTACATACATACATACGTATGACTGTAGTTAAGTTACACTTTAAGGCTTAAAAAGGAAATGAAAAAGGAAGTGTCTACAATAGGACTAACACGCACACTAGTACATGAGCATAACTGTAATTTACTCGTATGCAACAGTCTGTTCTCATTTTTTTTGTGTCGAATAATTTATTAATAAAAGAGTAAATGAATCAAAATGTATATGCTAGAGTTATCTTTAAAAACTTTTCATCCAATGGTGTTTAAGATTATTTTACTTTTTAAGGAGATACCATTTTTGTAAAGTGTTTAATGTAATTTTTATTATTTAAATCTTAACAAATTAAGTTAAAATTGCTGAATTTTAGTCTCCAATATTTTCCAAAAAATTCCAAGATTTAAATGCTAAAACCTTGAATTAACTTTTTAATTGCTAGTTATATTTCATCATCACCATTAGGAACACAGTTGTTGTAGAAGCAAATTATATTTACACTTTCTCCAATACATTCATACAAGAATGAAGTCACATACCCCAGCAGTTTAACAAGGATGTGTTATATTTCTTTAAGACATGACTAACTTGGATTTAAACATTTACTTCCATTATTTTAGGACTCGCAACAGTACGACTGATTGTAAATTTACTCAGACAAAATTTGAGTACTCTAACTGTCGAGCTATACAAAATTCAGTAAATTCTTCTAGTAGCATATGTCACGCCCACCACTCCATTATCCTTAATTGTTGCCCTTAATATGACAACAGATAGTATAATTATTCCCAAAGAATTTCATAACCTATTATATTTTCCCAGATAATATGCGGTAAGGTAGGTGCCACACCCACTAATGTTAAAACGCCCATTTAAGCACAACAATTTTAGAACTCTAGCTTTACTCGTATATACTCTATATTTGAATACCATGCCCACTATTGATGGTCCACACATTTTTCCCCCAAATGTTCATAAAAATGCCAAAGTTGCCCATACAAAATTGTATCTCTCTTGCTTCTTTAGTTTCTCATTGGGAAATTTGTGAAGGATAAATGTTCTTTATCCTTTTAAAATAACTAGTATACAGTTCTGGTACTGTAAAGACTTTTACTCATAATAACTCTATCTTTGTGCAATCCCAGTAAAATATACAAATTTGTTTTGAAATTTAAAATATTTTCAACATAACAAAAACTTCAGTAGTTTACAAGTGATTTGCCTAAATTGGTTTTTGAAAAATTATGTTTACTGGGATTGTTCTATTACACATAAAACACCCATTAATGCAGTCATTTGAACACATGCCACTATACTCAAACTCCTTATGCACTTATTTAATATCATCCTTGCATTTAGATAGAAATGTCAGTTACTAAAAGGAAGCAAATCAAAAATGTTTTGCTTTAGAATTTAACTTGTTGCAAAATTTTAAAAGTATTCAATCGTTCGTGATGTTTGTAATGCACAACAAGAATATTAGTTCTATACCCATAAGTCGATTTAGCTATGTCCGCCCGACTTTCTGTCCATCCTTGAAAACATTGTAGTTTTAGGTCCCAATTTTAAAGATAATTGAATGAAATTTGGTATATAAAAATAAAAATGCTTATAATAGGTCCATTATTTCACCTAGCCTATATACAACTGAACGCCCTTAATAGAGCTTTTGAATAAGTCTTAATGACCCTACCGAATTTCGTAACGATCGGTCCTCATTTGAACCTATCGCCCATACAGAGTTCACTTAAAAGAAAGGAACTTAGAAAAATTTCAATCTGTTGTATGTAGAATCGTTTTACAGCTCGATTTCATTCAAATGTCATTTAAACTATGATTCGTTTAAAGCTCTTGTGCGCCTAACTAATGAACCAACATTACTTTAGTCTAGTTCAGTGCTTTCTATGGATGTGTACATGTATGTATGTATGTGCTTTTTTAAAATTGCGATCCAAAGTGCTCTGCAGTTTTTATAACTAGTTTTACATTGGCGAATATGTCTACTATAGTAATAGCAAAGAATATTTATTACGAGAATATACCTCTCGACGTGCGGGTTGTTATGATTTACACATATTCTTTATGTATCATGACCCGCTATTGAAAATTTATCTTGTATGAGATGCAAATTTTATGTATTAAATAATATTCTTTCGTAATAGCCACTGTATTAGAAAGTAACTCAAGTAACAATTATTAATAATAAATTTAACGATGATTAAAGAATGATCTATTGATTTCCAGTTGTCGCAAGCGCAAAATTTGTCAATTGGTGCTTATAAAACTGCAGGGTTTTTCTTTACTATGTGTATATTACATTCATATAACTTTCATTGCCATCATCATAATTACATCATTGTTTAGTTTCTGGATGGTTGTAAATCCATACAACAACATTCATACTAGGGTTTCTAATTGAATGAATTATTAATCATTTCAAAATCATAATTGTACTACACGGATCGGACTATTGGGTTCAAAACTTAAAAATGATTTTGCTTCAAAAATGCCAAATTTTGTGACAACAACTCGTCATATGCATACGGGCTATTTTGTTTAAGATCTTCAGGTTAGAGGTTATTCTGACGCGCAAGACAAAGGCCTGCCAAAGCGTTTGAATACCAAGAATTTGAATCTTTACTCCATGAAGATTGTTTTCAAACTTAACAAAAGATACAAATTCTTTGGAAGCTATTCAAGCTGCAATTACAAAACGTTTGTGAGCTGCGGGATTCGCCCCAAAGAAATTGACTCCAATACGAATTGAAGAAAATAATTTTTACACCGAATCATTACTCAGGTTAAAAGATCATGGCTGACTAAGCCAACTGTATTTGATGGAACCAAAACGGTCCTATGTTTTATGAGGTGCTCTAAGTTGACCAGACCCTTACAAAGAACATGTCTAGAATGCAACTGATTCATTTGAAGCAAGCATTAGATGAAAAATTCCCACAATATGCGGCCAGATATAAAAGCGTAATATTCTATTCTGGCAACGCTCGATCATTTGTTGCAATACCTATTAAAAAGTATTTTGTAGTGTCCGACCGAACGTTCGGATACGGGTTCGGAGTTCGGTAAAAAGTGAAGTTCGGTCAATGTTCGGTGTTCGGCGAAATTTTGACCGAACATCATCATCGTATCATATTTTTATATCAAAAACTTTTAAAAATGCTGAAAATCTGTTTACAGAAGTTATCATACATCCTGGCTGTACAATAAATTTCGGATATACATAGGTACAAAAAGCCTTTTTAACTGTTAGTTTTTTCGGCTGATTTGAAAAACTGTTAACCAGAAACTGATTAAAAAGCTAAGAAAAGTGAAACATTTAATTTGAATTATAAAGTTTCGATTATAAATCCTTAATCTCGTTTGTAACATCGAGATTTTCTAGGTTCTTATTCTCAAACGATCTAGACATGTCTGTCAGTCAGTCAGTCTCTTGAAAGAACGATAAGACCTAAACTATTGTTTGATTGGTATTCAAAATGGACAAAATCGGTTTACATTTGGACATGGCCTCCATATAATGTTCGCTTTAGAAAATTACTAACGTTCATAACAGGCTTAAAAATGCTAGTATTTTTATGAATTTATACTTAAATTTTTTTATGAACCAAAATTTCATATAAATTGGCAAATTGAAATTTGCGAATTGTGTTAAGTATTGTATATATATTTTTTATTTTTTTAAAAACTTATTTTACTGATTCGATAAAATTCATTTTGATTTCGATACATATTTAAAACGAAATTTTGATCACATTGGATCATAATATCATGTATAACAATATTATGATAAATACAAAAATATCATGATGAAATATTTTGACGGTATTTAATCATATGATATTTTTAAATTGTTACAATAACGATAATATGTTTTGACTACAATCATAATTTTAATCATAATATGTTGCTCTTAGAATATGGTTATCACAACCATGTTTTTTCTCAGCGTGCTTTTACAGATCATTGTCAATAAATCGTTTAAAACCCAAAAATAAAAAAGTATTAATTTTCATTTAAAAAAAGTTAGTGTTCACCGAACTTTGAAACTTTCAAATTTACCGATGTTCGGGTTCGGTGTTCGGTACCGAACAAAATTTTGAGTTCGGTCGGACTCTACTATTTAGTAACAACTAGTTGGCAAGTTTTGCCTCACCCGCTTTATAGTCCAGATCTTCCGTTCGACACCTATTTGTTTCGATCGATGTAGAACGCCCTCTCTGGTACACTTTTCACTTCATAACAGTGTATCGGAAATTGGCATGACTCGTTCATGGCTTCAAAACATTAGTAGTTTTGGCTGAATTCATATGTTACCAGAAAGGGTGGAAAAAAGTCAAAGCTAACAATGACGAAAACTTAGAAGCTATACTATACTCATTTAATAGTTGAGTTCTCCTAAATCCCTATCACTATTTCTCCATTACATAATTTTTTCGAGATGATAAAACCATGTTTTCGTCATATTCGACTTAAATTCGTTAAGTCGTCTGAACGACATAAGTCTCGCATAGGAACCCTAATTCATACTCATTAACGTTTTCATTTAAACAAATTTACAATGAATTGATTCTCTAGTATATTTTAAAATTAAAAAAAGATATATAATTACAGTTAAATGAATTTAGCACACAATTAATTATTTTACATGGAATTGAAGTTTCGACTAAAAGCAATTTACACAATTCAAACTTGAGGCTCAAACTGTATATAAATTTACTAATGTGCGACGGTTCATAATCATATGATAAAGAAATACTGTCCCGTAAGTGGAAACTACTTTGTTTAACTGAAATATTGAAACACTAAAAAACAATAGAGTAATGCATACTCAATTCAATCCAGAACTGTTTCAGAAGTACTGTATTCCTTAAACCAAGTGCAAGATACTTGATTCAAGTACAGATCCCTTAAGTCAAAGTTATCTTACAATGTACTTATTTTGAGAAATTTCTGTTTAATTACATTTCAAAATCCTTACATGATTTTTATTGGATTGAATTCAGAACATTTCTGCAAACAAATTAATTACAATTTGTTTTTAAATTACAAACACAGTGAGACAAAATAAACGAAAATTGAAATACCTGGGAAGTAATTGAAATTTGCCAAACACCTCCAGAATCTTGAGTTACGGGTTAAAAACCGGTTTTTCGTACCTTTAAGCACATATAAGTCAGTAAAATAGTAACATATAAGTCAGAATGAAGTAATTAAGTTGTGGTATTGTGAATAAGACTGCGAACTAATGAACTAGCGACCCAGGTTCGTATTCTGTGTGAGAAAACTACTATTTGACTCAGAATGAAGTAACTAAGTTGTGGTATTGTGAATAAGACTGCGAACTAACGAACTAACGGCCCAGGTTCGTGTTCTGTGTGAGAAATTTGTTTTGAGTGTAAAAAAAAACTAATTTTTAAATTCCTATTTGTAATTACTTATATAAGTAGTTATTTGTATGCGAGCGTGGTAGGTACCTGCCTCCAATGTCAAAAACCTTGTTGAAATATGGAACAAAAAGAGACAAAAAATCCTCAAGTATTTAGTATGTATAAAAAATACATGTGTACACAGAGGGAAAAAAGAAATATACACGCCTGGTTGACACTCAAACTTTCAATACCAATTTTTCAATACCATCCGTTGTCAAAGTATATACATACGTACGACAACACTATGTAATGTTGACAACATTTCAACAATTCGTTATCGAAATTTAAATTTTATAAACATCCGTTGTCTAAATGTTAACAAACGTGGTAAGCTCACTATTGACAAACAATCCGTTGCCAATAGTGAGCTTATCACGTTTGTTAACATTTAGTCAACGGATGTGTATAAAATTTATATTTCAACAACGAATTGTTGCAATATTGACAACGTTGAGTTTTCAACATTACATAGTGTATGTATGTATATACTTTGACAAAGGATGTTATTGAAAAATTATAAACTCTTTGGTGCCAGGCATGTATATTTCCTTTTCCCTCTATGTATATATTTCAAAAATTTTCCTTTGACCCAGGCACATGACTTTATTAACTTATTTCCGGTTAAAAAAAATTTAACCTCCAAAGTTAATTTTTACAAAATTTACCAAAGCCTTTTAAGAAGAGTCCTTTTCTACTCTAAATAAGCTCTTAACTTAAAAACTTAGGGAATGTTTGTCATATCTTTAATTTAATTCAAATAACTTATGATTCATGTAGATTTTTTTTTTAATTTCTTACATGTTGTACCATTTCCTCTAAATAAACTGTGGGGATTTTCATTTCATTTGTTAAACTTAAAATAACTTTTAAATGTCTATCAAAAAAGAAACTTAATCCCGGAGAATTATTATTATTCCTGTCTCTAAAATACACATATTTAAACTGCTACTATACGTACATGAATGTGTATTACAAACTAACAAGTATTTAAATATGTTTTAGTGTATATGTATGTAGATGTATGTATGTACTTATGTATAAAAATTGTTTGTAAAGGAATGACAGAAAAATCACTTAACTTTATGAATTTCAAGGGAATGTTGTCATATTTTGTCATGTTAATATGTAAATTGACTTAATTTTATACCACACACACTCACTCAGTCTTACCAACTCACTCACTAAACCTTCTAGAATCAAACAATCTAACAAATTTAAATCCATACCCCCAGACTTTTACTAAGAAGTTTATTACAACGCGTTGTAAACTTATAGTCGAAAATGTATGTACAGTTATGGGCAGGAGATTAGGTGTAAATTTATTAAAATATAAGATAGGCATTACGCTTTTCATTTGCAACAAAGCTAATAAATTTGTAGATTTTCCTCGCTCTCAAAAATTATAAATTATAAAATTATATTTTCTTCATATTCTAATTTACTTTAAAATAAAAATGAAGCACCTCCTTTTTTGCCCACATGTGTATACGTAAAACACTACAACAGCAGCAACAACTGATAGATGATGGTTAACAAAACAGAGAAAATTTCATAAATTTTCATAATAAAAACGAAGAGGACGAAGTTTTTTTCTTGCGGATAAAAGACACACCTTTTGCAGGAGATAACCAACAGAAATATTTAGGAAGGATAGGTAAAGAAGGTAATATTGTAATAAAGAAGTTTAAAGCTTAAAGCTAAAACGAACATTTGTAAAGAAACAATATCTAAAAAAGCAACAGTAATAGTTAATAAGTAGACAATTTTTATTAAAGGCGGTCGCTTTAAATTTACTTTATGACATTTCATATGTAAATTTGTTGTTTGTGTTTAATAAATTTCGAATAAAACTCGGGTATTCATATGGTGCAAGATTTAGTCTTTAAATGTTATACAAATAGGTCTCTTAATTATGCGTTTCTAAAGCACAAAAATATTGGTTGCACCTTTAAGTATAACGATCGACTCATAAACACTTTCAGATTCGATTAAGAAATGTCCGTCCGAATGGCTGGCTGTCCATTTTCAAGATATTTTGATGAAATTTTGGACCATACGTGTTTTTCGGCCCGGACGAAGCCTATTGAAAGTTGTTAAAATCGGTCATTATTTTACCTAGCCCCCATATAACCTGACCTTCTGATTCTCATAACTACGACAAATATATAAGTATCTCTTCAGAAATCGGCACAACAGAACAGTTTTCGCTATCACTAAGAATCAGCTTTCTGTACATTTCTACTAAATATAGCTTAATCACATCATCTATATTTAGCCCTATTTCCTAGGTTTTTAATATATTATTCAAATGATTTAGAATAATGATCATCGTTTTTTTTTACATCACTTATCATTTGAGTAGGGAATTTGAATAATAACGTTTACATATTGTATGGATTCTATGACTTGGTTAAACATGTTATACCACACAATAACTTAATTCAAAATTGTACCAACTTTAGTTTATTTGAAAAAAACTGACAGTAGAATAAACAAGTACATTCAAACAAGACATTTAAAGTTTTCTTAAATAGAATTTATATAGGTTCATTAGGGTCATACACAATTTGTAAGATAAACAAAATTGGTTTACAACATTCCTATTTAATTATTGAAAACAACGGGAGAAATTAATAGCAACCAGGGCTCGAGAATAGTCCATAAGCTAAGCAAAAGAATAGTACTTAGACTAGATCATAGACTTCTTCATAGAATTGTCAATGGACTAGTCCGTAATTGTAATTATATGTAAATTTTTGTGATCGGGAAAAAAGTCTCTGGAGGTCATCAAGTTTAGATCCAGATAACTCACAAAGGTTGTAAATGCAATAGTTCTCAAGGAAGATGGAAGACCGTCTCTTCGTCGCCCAAGCCGATTTGAATGTCTGCCCAGCACCTAGTGTCCAGCAACACCAGTACACCCGCTTATTTCTGGTTATAAGTTGCCTTGTGCGTTTCTCATTGAAAGAAAGCAACATTAATTTGGACCCTCTACATGTGCCTATATTACTCCACCTATTTTCAAGCCTTTTGAAGAAAGAACCTGAGAAAACCATTTTTGATAAAACCTAACAGAGTTCCTACTGAATGAAACTGCATTGAAGATATTTAGAGAAGATTCCGTTCTGGCTAACTCATCTGCCCGTTCATTTCCATAATGTTGCCTATGCGTAAAGGCCCAAAGGCGACTCAGCCTTGATCTTTCTTATTTTATTTGACTAATTGGGAAGTGGTTCAGCATTTCAGCCTGAACAACACTACAGTTATTGGGAAGACATTGAGAGATACTTATCCCAGCTTCTTTGTAGAAAAGACTAAAGATTAGTACTTTTTCAAAATTTCAGTTAACCATGCATGATACTGTATGGCATGTTCTCTTTGTGCCGATCATCGATATGATCTTGTTATCATAAGAACATGAGTTTTCTTCTCAATTTGGTAATAGTTCGTAGTGCTTTAGCTTTAAACGAATTTCTTTATTAAGTCCTTTTTAATGTTAAACATAGTATTTTTTTTAATCCAGTTTTACTCTTAGACCTTATTCTTTAATTGGTCTTGTTTTAGCTTTAAACGCATTTTTGTAATCAGGCTTAAGCTTTTTTAAACCAGTTCAGTAGTTAGTTAGTTAGTTAGTTAGTTAGTTAGTTAGTTAGTTAGTTAGTTAGTCAGTTAATTAGTTAGTTAGTTAGTTAGTTAGTTAGTTAGTTAGTTAGTAGTTAGTTAGTTAGTTAGTTAGTTAGTTAGTTAGTTAGTTAGTTAGTTAGTTAGTTAGTTAGTTAGTTAGTTAGTTAGTTAGTTAGTTAGTTAGTTAGTTAGTTAGTTAGTTAGTTAGTTAGTTAGTTAGTTAGTTAGTTAGTTAGTTAGTTAGTTAGTTAGTTAGTTAGTTAGTTAGTTAGTTAGTTAGTTAGTTAGTTAGTAGTTAGTTAGTTAGTTAGTTAGTTAGTTAGTTAGTTAGTTAGTTAGTTAGTTAGTTAGTTAGTTAGTTAGTTAGTTAGTTAGTTAGTTAGTTAGTTAGTTAGTTAGTTAGTTAGTTAGTTAGTTAGTTAGTTAGTTAGTTAGTTAGTTAGTTAGTTAGTTAGTTAGTTAGTTAGTTAGTTAGTTAGTTAGTTAGTTAGTTAGTTAGTTAGTTAGTAGTTAGTTAGTTAGTTAGTTAGTTAGTTAGTTAGTTAGTTAGTTAGTTAGTTAGTTAGTTAGTTAGTTAGTTAGTTAGTTAGTTAGTTAGTTAGTTAGTTAGTTAGTTAGTTAGTTAGTTAGTTAGTTAGTTAGTTAGTTAGTTAGTTAGTTAGTTAGTTAGTTAGTTAGTTAGTTAGTTAGTTAGTTAGTTAGTTAGTTAGTTAGTTAGTTAGTTAGTTAGTTAGTTAGTTAGTTAGTAGTTAGTTAGTTAGTTAGTTAGTTAGTTAGTTAGTTAGTTAGTTAGTTAGTTAGTTAGTTAGTTAGTTAGTTAGTTAGTTAGTTAGTAGTTAGTTAGTTAGTTAGTTAGTTAGTTAGTTAGTTAGTTAGTTAGTTAGTTAGTTAGTTAGTTAGTTAGTTAGTTAGTTAGTTAGTTAGTTAGTTAGTTAGTTAGTTAGTTAGTTAGTTAGTTAGTTAGTTAGTTAGTTAACCAGTGCTTCAGGTGGGTATCGAACCCACCACCTCCGGTCTACCAGACTAGAACACTAAGCTACCAGGGGCCACTCCAACTTCTTAAGTCCATATTCATTTTTAAAGGTATGTGCCTTTTTTATAAATATGTATAAAAAAGGCATCGTTTATTACCCTACAATTGCAACTATCCTAATTCACATCTAAATTTACAACAATTCATATGATTGAGACTTAAATAAACTTTTGATGTCACAGTATATTTCTTCAAATCATAATGCAAAACTAAACTTGAAAATTCAAAAAGAAAAAACTCATAATAAAAACGACTAATAATATGGTCCTGAGTAAAAATATCAGGAAACATTAATAACTCCAACAAGTACTACTTGTATTTACTTGAATTTATGATCTTTTATGTGTGATGAGTATGACTGCTGCAAATATGTACATCTGTAGGAACTACGCACATGTAAAGCCGCCCCTCATACTCTACACTTGCTAACGATTATTTCATTTTGTCTGACAGTCTGTCCGTATGACTCCCAGAAAGCCTGCCTGACTGCCTGTCTTTCTCTTTCCCCAAAACGACTTGTCTCTTCTGTCTGTTTTTGTGACAATATATTGAGGTAGATGTATTTATGAAGTTATTATATTTATGCACTCCATTCATATTGGTTTGGTATGTACATATGTATGAATGCATGTATTCACTCACTACTCGTAGGCATAAGGTCTTTTTTTTAGTTGTATTTTATTAAACAAAGTTGTTTAAACGTATGCCCACCCACATTTTATTGTTGTACTGGAATGAAATATTTACAATTGTCTTGAATTTGTACTTTACTGTTTGCTATAGTATCTATATGAATTTTTTTATTTGTATTTTTTTGCCTTTACCATAAAATAGTACAATTTACCTTGTTATAATGTTGATTGTTTGAACAGTTTTTGATTGCACTTGAAGAAATTGCAATTAAAAGATTTTTGAAATAATTTACAATTATAAAAATAGCTTACAATTTGTTTCTATTTAAAAATATCGGTGACGATTATACATATAAAAAAATGTTTTAATATCGTCATAAATACCGGCAGTCAATTCTAAACGATATTCCAATAATAGCATTATCAGTTGCTAACACTGATTTTTGAAATCAGCTGCCTTAATTACAATTACATTTTAAGTAATCTATAACAATTACTTGTAATTGTAATTGATATTTGGCTAATTACAATTATTTGAAACTTGTTATTAAGCAATTACCATTACTTCTAATTGAAATTAAAGTTTTTGCAATTACAATTGCTCAATTACACATTAATTGTTATTTCTCAATTACACATTACAAGTAATGTAATTGACCATGTAATGAATTATTTTATGTAATAATTATCCCCCAAACCTGATATAAAGAAGAATTTTAAACCACTATTTGTCTCTTTTCCTGATTAATCTGAATCCACAACAAATGCCAATTATTCTTCACGTGTAATTTTCTATCTAATTCCTTACAAATGCTTAACTTTTCTTTTATTTTTGCTTGTGAAAATGTTTCTTTTATTTTTGCTACTTTTCTATAGGAAGTCAAAATGTCTTCTTGTATATTCTTTGTATATTTTTATACTTAATTGTATGTACTTTTGTCTGTCACATACACTCTGTCTGTCTATCCTACCATCCGTCCGTCCGTCCATGACTTGGTTGGTTTTTGTTTATTTTTCGTCAATGTTGTCTGAAATTAATTCTTGTCAAGTTAAGCAATTTCTTTGGAATTATATACTCTGTTTCTTTTCTCCGCTAGTGTGTTTCGGTTTCTGTTTATTTTCATGTTTTTTTTTTTAATTTTCGTATTTATTATTTTATATTTTGTAACTTAAATACCCGTATATCAAGTACTAAAACCTCTTTGTCTGTTCAGTTAAATAACTAAAATTTGCCAACATTTGTTCACATTGTAATACAAAATTGACTCTTTTTTACCTGTTCCACTGTCTGGCGGTTTTATTGTTTATTTATTTGTTGAATTTTTGCATTTTGCGGGTTTGGTTTTGATGAAGTCGTGAACACTCCTTCAATTTCTGGTTACATTACGAGTTTATTTCATTTAATTGTTTTCGAATTATGTATTCAATCATTTTTTATATAAAATTGATTTAAAAAAAATGTAAAAAGTTTCGAAATATTGTTGTTAGTAATTGAGTTATAGTTGATAGATACATTTTTACAATAATATTCAAATGGATACTTGTTTAAGTTTTAGTCCACTTTTAACTTCATAAGTAGTTCTTGGTCCATTTTAAGCATTGCACGGAGTTTTTTTGAAGAGAGCTTTAATATGGTTCTTAAGTTAATATAGCTTTAAATAACGTTTTCATATCCTACACTACTTTTGTGGGAAAAATTTTCCAATTTTTCATCACAAATAAATCTATATATATAAAAATTAATGTGTGTTTATTTTTGTGGGTTTGATTGTTTATTTGTTTGAAGTCTATAGACGGTTAAACTACTGGATTTTCTTGAAATTTTCACAGTGTCTTTGTGTATGCCTGGAAGGAACTATAGGCTACTTTTTATTTTGATATTACAAGTAGGCAAACTGCTACGCCCACAAACAAAGTAAGTATTAAAAGTAGTCTATTTCAGAAACTACTACATCTAGAGTCCTCAAATTTCGTATGGACAATTTTGACATAGATATGAACAATTGTGGCCAAAATGGGCGGACTGGGCATAGTGGGCGTAGCACTTCCTATATACAGAAAATATTGAATTAGTATTTCTGAGATAATATATGTATGATATGAATATTTCAGACAAAAATGGGCGGACTAGCAATAAGGAGCCGAGATACCCCCATGTGATTTAAGTACAAAAATTCGTATATCTGAGAAACTAGAGCTAGAATCCAGAAATTTTGCAAGATCAACTTTGACATCCATGTGAACATTAGTGTAATAAATTGGCGGATTAGCAATAGGGGGCGTGACACCCCATATATTAATTAAGTACAAAAATTCTATTAGAAATAGAATCCTCAAATTTTGCAAGAACAACTTGGACATCCATTTGAACATTAGTGTAATAAATTCTCATATAAGCATTAGGGGGCGAGACACCCCATATATGAATAAAATACAAAATATCGTATATCTGGGAAACTGTTAGATATAGAATCATCAAATTTGCAAGAACAACTTGACACCTATGTGAACTACAACAGGTAGGAGACTGAATTGTTGTACAAGTAGCTTTAGCATCAATATGAACATTCGATTTAAGAATAATTCGACTAGAAATACTGGGCGTGGCTACTTGCATATGAATTAAATACTAAAAGTCGTATATCTGGGAATATACAGTGGCGAGCAAAACTGGATACATATCAATCAAGTGTATGTTAAAAACCCAATAAAATCAAGAATATATTAAACAAAAATTTTATATTGGTTTTAAAATAAGCAATAGAAGAATAAGAAAATAAAACAATAGAAAATTCGCGAATATTGAAACTTTATCTCAAGTTTTAGCTAATTTTATTAAAAAAGTCTATGTATCCACTTTTGCACGTTTAAATTTAATTAATCCAGCAACACAAGTAAATTTAAAAATAACAATGAATTTGAGTACTGCTACTTGATTTACCTTTGAAGAAAGCATCAAAACAAACAGTTACCATTTTTGAGTCATATTTGTATTTTTTTGCAAATATTTTAATTTTCTAGTTTTAATTAGAAAAATATCAAGTTTATTGGGAAACCAAATGGTCGAAATGACAAAAAATAATTACTGTGCTCGTCAAATTGCCAAGAAGTTAGGAATTTGCCACCGAAGAGTGCTACAAGTGCGAAAAAGAAAAATATGAGCACACCAGAAGTTAAGAAATGTCGATCGTGTTTGCTTTCGGAGAGAGATGCCAGAACTATGGAGCGTTTATTGACATCCAAACAGGTAAAAATACAAAAAACAGGCTATGGTCGCCATAAATAAGTCCTTAAGTGAATGGGCAGTCCGGGGAGCTCTTCGTAGAATTGGCCTTATATCAGCTGTAAAGCAGAAAACACCAGCGTTATCAGAAAAAAGTGTGAAGGATCGTCTTAAATTTAGCAAGAACCACAAAAATTGGAGTGTTGATGGCTGGAAAAGGGTTATATGGTCCGATGAAGGGTTATATGGTAAGATGAAACGAAAACTAATCGTTTTCAGTCTGATGGCAAGGAATATTACTGGCACCGCCCTTATGAAAGCTTAAAAAAGCACCAAGTAAAACAAAAGGGTGAAACAAGCGGGTGGTAGTCTGATGGTGTGGGCTTGTTTCACTTGGTAGAATCTCGGTTCTTTAGTAAAATTAGATGCTATAATGAAAAAGGAGGATTATTTGAGTATTTTCAATCCAATATTCCAGATTTTGTGGAAGAATGTGCATATCCAGAGTCAGAGGTTATACTCCAACAGGATGGGGATCCGAAGCATACGGCAAAAATCGTAAAGAATTGGCTTTCAGCGCAGAATTTTCAAACGATGCAATAGCCAACTCAATGCCCGGAAATCAATCCAATTGAAAATTTATGGGCTTTGTTAAAAAAACGTCTTGCGCAATTCGATAATGCACCAAGAAATCTTAAAGAACTTTGGTCGAGAGTACAAACGGAGTGGTCTAGTATTCCGCACCGGACCATTGAGACCTTGGTCAAAAGTACGCCTAAACGTATAAAAAGTGTCATAAAAGCAAAAGGACTTTGCACAAAATATTAAAAATCAAATTTTTTTTAAAACGTGCAAAACTGGATACTTCGACTTTATTTATAAATATGTTTTAATTTTTAGATTAATATTTAATTATCATGAATTTAATTTTGTTTTCTTTTTATATTGCTTTACTGAATATTTAAAATTGAAAACTTTATTATTTTTCCTTTATTTTATGGGTTTTGTAGCATTTTTAAGTCTTATTAGCTAAACATGTATCCAGTTTTGCTCGCCACTGTATGTATAACAACTAGAAAAAATTGTATATGGGAATATTGTTTTTAGTGTAGCAAAGCACACTGGGTAAGCTAGTATTATATAAATATAAATCTATCCATCAAATTTTATCGGGATCGGTTTATATTTGCCCAACATGCTATATAGTTAGTTAGCTATTAGTTAGTTAGTTAGTTCGTTAGTTAGTAGTTAGTTAGTTAGTTAGTTAGTTAGTTAGTTAGTTAGTTAGTTCGTTAGTTAGTTAGTTAGTTAGTTAGTTAGTTAGTTAGTAGTTAGTTAGTTAGTTAGTTAGTTAGTTAGTTAGTTAGTTAGTAGTTAGTTAGTAGTTAGTAGTTAGTTAGTTAGTTAGTTAGTTAGTTAGTTAGTTAGTTAGTTAGTTAGTTAGTTAGTTAGTTAGTTAGTTAGTTAGTTAGTTAGTTAGTTAGTTAGTAGTTAGTTAGTTAGTTAGTTAGTTAGTTAGTTAGTTAGTTAGTTAGTTAGTTAGTTAGTTAGTTAGTTAGTTAGTTAGTTAGTTAGTTAGTTAGTTAGTTAGTTAGTTAGTAGTTAGTTAGTTAGTTAGTTAGTTAGTTAGTTAGTTAGTTAGTTAGTTAGTTAGTTAGTTAGTTAGTTAGTTAGTTAGTTAGTTAGTTAGTTAGTTAGTTAGTTAGTTAGTTAGTTAGTTAGTTAGTTAGTTAGTTAGTTAGTTAGTTAGTTAGTTAGTTAGTTAGTTAGTTAGTTAGTTAGTTAGTTAGTTAGTTAGTTAGTTAGTTAGTTAGTTAGTTAGTTAGTTAGTTAGTTAGTTAGTTAGTTAGTTAGTTAGTTAGTTAGTTAGTTAGTTAGTAGTTAGTTAGTTAGTTAGTTAGTTAGTTAGTTAGTTAGTTAGTTAGTTAGTTAGTTAGTTAGTTAGTTAGTTAGTTAGTTAGTTAGTTAGTTAGTTAGTAGTTAGTTAGTTAGTTAGTTAGTAGTTAGTTAGTTAGTTAGTTAGTTAGTTAGTTAGTTAGTTAGTTAGTTAGTTAGTTAGTTAGTTAGTTAGTTAGTTAGTTAGTTAGTTAGTTAGTTAGTTAGTTAGTTAGTTAGTTAGTTAGTTAGTTAGTTAGTTAGTTAGTTAGTTAGTTAGTTAGTTAGTTAGTTAGTTAGTTAGTTAGTTAGTTAGTTAGTTAGTTAGTTAGTTAGTTAGTAGTTAGTAGTTAGTTAGTTAGTTAGTTAGTTAGTTAGTTAGTTAGTAGTTAGTTAGTTAGTTAGTTAGTTAGTTAGTTAGTTAGTTAGTTAGTTAGTTAGTGAGAAATTATATGGGGGCTGGGTGAAATCGTGGACCAACTTTTTTGATGCTGGGTTATCAAAAGTAGTTATTGCTCAGTTTAAATTGTATGTAGTTCATTATTTAACCTTTCTTCTTCAAAACTTAAATAGTTTTTACTTCAACAAATCATAAATCACTTTCCTTTATGAAAAAAAAAAACATCTTGATGTTAGATATAAATCACTAATGCACTCCATACTTTAAGTATTTTTTGTATAGAAAAAATTTGGTTTAAAATTTCAACAATTAAATAACAATATAACAAATTAAATATAACTATAAAGCTATTACTTATATTGATTAAGTAAATAGCTTGATAGAATTTCATATAAGGCTTCTCCAACTCATACTAACAATAATCAAATGACCATAAAATATTTATCAATTTAAAATATCATCATAGGAATACAGAAAAATATATACAAACTTATCAATATACATACATATCAACTAAATGTATATAAAAATAAATTGTTGCAAGTCCTATTTCAAATGGAATTGACAATTAATTGTCTGCCATCTAAGCATAAATGTACGAATTTACACATTTACCAGACAACAATCAATTGATAAAAATATAACATTAGAGTTGAGCAAGTGGTTCAGAAAAGGGTTAAGAGGTGTTATACAATTTAAGTTCAAAAATTTTTGATGAAAAATTCAAGTTTCTCTATTTAAGGAATAGCTACCGATTCTAGAGAGCAAAGTGCTGAGATCGTAAATTTACTTCCATTTTTCAATCGATCTCCCTATTTAAATAAAATATAAAAGTGATCTTATAGAACGTCCTTTCTGATTTTATCATTGTTTTTAGGATTGTTGAAGTGATCGCCGGATTTTGTGTGATCGTAATATGTGGTCATTTTCTCGACTTTAATGATCACATAATTTTCCCATAATCTTATGTGGTTCCCTTTAAGTTTCATGAGTCACTTGTACAACATTGTTATTGATAGAACTATCAGAACTTCATATGTACATATAGAATATGAGTTTGAGTTGCAAATACAAGAATTGTGATGAACAATTACAATATGCTTTTGTGCATATAAAACATATTTATCTACAAATATATAAAGATATACAGACAACTACCTAAATAACTGCATAGAATGACAATAAATCATAAAATTGAAATATACAGTAACAATTGAATGGATGGACACACATGTATGCATGGATGTTGAGTGTCACCGAAATAGACACAGACATTATTAAATTGAAATTTGTAACAACAATATAAAAAATAAACATAATAATAAATAAATATAATAATAAATAAATAATAATAAATAATAAATAAATAAATAATAAACAATTTAATAATGTAGGATGAATTGTTAAGGAACTATAAATTATATTAAGGCTCAAATTCCTTCTTAAGGATCTGGTAAAAGAGCGCACAACATTGACAATAGTGGCCTACGTATACATATTTCTTAGGATCTGATGTAACAAACATTCTCCTTTCAAACTATATATATATGACTATATATTTTGAAAATCTAAACTGATGGATTCTGCATAGCACATGATAGGGACATGAAGGATTATCGTGATCCCTTTCTCTTGACATAATATATTGACACCATTTTGAAGAACGAAAAGTTGCAAAAAGTTTCTTCTCTAAAATCTCATTAAATTCTAACATTCAATGTTAAATTTTATATTCCTATGTTAAATACTATAGAAAATTCAAAAAGTACCATTTGAAGTACGAAAAGTTACCAAAAATGTCCCTTTTATAAATTATCATTTCAAAAGGGAACACATAAAGTGTTTTCTTCAATGTGTTTCGTTTCAAAAGATACCATTTGAAGGTTGTTGATCAGTCAGATCGTGGCATTTTAAAATGTATGTTTCTAGAAAATTCAAAAAGTACCATTTGAGGGTCGAAATTGTACCAAAAAGTTCCCTCTTAAAGAATCTCATTCAATAAGGTACACGATCCTTATTAAAAGTTAATAAGGAACATTTAATGAAATTGTACTTGAGGGATTGAAAAAGTAATTTGTTTTATCCGAGAATTCGTTATAACCAAGTTCGTTATAAGACATGTTTTTTTTTCGTATGCAAATTGTTACTGAAATCTCGGAACTTGAAAAATAGTTCATAATAACCGAGAATTTGTTATAACCGAGTTCGTTATAAAGAAGCTTGACTTATAAATTTGAAAGTTCGGCCGAACATGAAATTTGTTCGGTTTTCAAAGTTCGGTGAACACGAACTTTTTTTAAATGAAAAATAATACTTTTTTATTTTTGGTTTTTAAACGATTTATTGACAATGATATAATTATCTGTAAGAGAAAAAACATGGTTGTGATAACCATGTTCTAAGAGCAACATATTATGATTAAAATTATGATTGTAGTCTAAACATATCGTTATTGTAACAATTTAAAAATATCATATGATTAAATACCGTCAAAATATTTCATCATAATATTTTTGTATTTATCATAATATTGTTATACACGATATTCTGATCTAATGTGATCAAAATTTCGTTTTAAATATGTATCGAAATCAAAATGAATTTTATCGAATCAGTAAAATTAGTTTTTAAAAAAATAAAAAATATATATACAATACTTAACACAATTCGCAAATTTCAATTTGCCAATTTATATGAAATTTTGGTTCATAATGAACGTTAGTAATTTTCTAAAGCGAACATTATATGGAGGCCATGTCCAAATGTAAACCGATTTTGTCCATTTTGAATACCAATCAAACTGCAACAATAGTTTAAGTCCTATCGTTCTTTCAAGAGACTGACTGACAGACATGTCTAGATCGTTTGAGAATGAGAACCTAGAAAATTTCGATGTTACAAATGAATTCAAAGATTTATAATCGAAACTAGATAATTCAAATAAAATGTTTCACTTTTCTTAGCTTTTTAATCAGTTTCTGGTTAACAGTTTTTCAAATCAGCCGAAAAAACGAACGGTTAAAAAGGCGTTTTGTACCTATGTATATCCGAAGTTTATTGTACATCCAGGATGTATGATAACTTCTGTAAACAGATTTTCAGCATTTTTAAAACTTTTTGATGATATAAAAATATGATAAAAAAAACATTTCATAAAAAGTTCGGCGTTCGGTGTTCGGTCAAAATTTCACCGAACATCGAACATTGACCGAAACTCACTACCATTTATGTTGTTTATTGTCTTAATTCCGAAATATTTTAACAATTTGTTAAAAAAAGTGATTTTGGGAAAGAGTTGTTATACGGAGGCATGGGCAAATATGGGTCTATCCATATAAATTGTAAAGATTTTATGCAGAATCTCATAGTGATATTAGTGTTTTTACATTTTTGACCTTTAAGTCATTTTCTTAAGGGGACTTTGTAAGGAGGCTGGGGTCAAATGATGCCCTATCATTACTAAAATCAGCAGTATCATTTAGACTTATATAAAACTTGGCCGATTGTAGAGATACAAAAACATTTAACATAATTATGAGCTCAAAAGCACTATTCTGCGGGTACGGACAATTTTTGCTAGGACCAATAGGTGAAAAGTTACCCTGTATGATCAAAATATCCAACTTTGATCCCCTCTAACTCTGGCAGTTCTTGACCGATAGAGCTGATAATTTGTGTTTGGCCTACTATCCAATAGTACTAACCTTTGTGCAAACTTCATCAAAATCAATTTTTTGAGTTGGGTCACTTGACATGAAATTGCCCATATTTATATAGATTGGTATTTTAACCTCTCTCAGAAATTTTTGTTTAAATAAATTTTGAATTTATCCCCAAATTAAACGATTTTATCTCTCACATTTACACAAAAATATACAAATTTTAAATGAGTATGATAATTGCTGCAAAAAGCCACAAATTGATATAGACATTTACAGAGTTGCCAGATGAAAATGACATCTATAATTAAACAAATTGAATAAATGCAAATCTATAAAAACTGTAGTTTATAAAACAATTTTAAATTTTAGTTAATGCTTTGGCAATAAAATAATCGGACCAGGGTTGGCATAATTCTATTATATATTAATAAGACGAAAATGTCCTCTTAATCCCACATTTTACCGAAGTTTTTGTCAATATTTCAGTTAGTGTTCAAAAACATAGTACTATACTCAGGCTTGAGGATATCGGTTCTTTTATTAGTATATTTAGAATCGGAAAATTGTGATTTAGATTGTAGAAATGTTTGTCACAATTGATTCAGCGTGAATTTATTTAATGCTGGTTGGTTAAATTATAAAATTTCCATCCCTGACTTACAAAAAATCTGAACACAATGACTATAATGATTAACAGCATAAACATGAAGTAAACTATAAATGAATATGGATTTAAAATGTTTAGATTGAATAAATAATATTGTCACATGCGTAAGTTCGCCAAACAAACATAAATAAATAATAAAAATATGCAACCAATGAACCAGCAATCAGGTCTGTTGTCGTCTGGTGGTAAATGGATTATGATTATATTGCCATAAGTCAGCAAAAACAAAAAGTAAAACATGAAAAATCATTTGGCCCCAAACAATTATGTATATATTTTTTCAACTTTGCCATTTAAATAAAAGCTCAGAAATACAATTTCATAAAGTTTTTAATTGTTTAAATAATAAATAAGTGATGTTGAGTAAAATTTGCGTTGGTTGCATGGATGAATGACTGATGGACTGGTTGGACGGACTGTTATAATCCTTACAGTAGTCAGACATAATTTAAAAATGAACATATTTGTAGTGAAGTATTTTATTAAAAAATTATGAAAATATCTCGTTTTACTTTTTGCCAAAGGTAGAGCATAGAGAAGCAACAATATGCAACAGAGTTTTAAATACGGCACATAAACATTCAATGCCTGCAGCTTACAATGCCAATTGCAACAATTTTCGTTTATGCAACCCAGTTGTTTTAAAATGGATTAATTGCTATCTATTAGATAGTATTGATTCTAATCTAATATATTTTTGAAAATTTTAATTGTCATTTAAGTGTCCAATTAATCCATAGAGAAAGTCAATTGATAACGCAGAGTCCCAAAGAATAGTACTGTATCTTAGTAAGTAGTTCTTTCAGCATCGAAATTGAATATATTAAAGTTAAGAGAGGTTGCAGTCTGAGAATCTATTTTCTTCTGGGGCAAGAATAATGTCATATTATATGATCATAGGGTAAATTCTTTGGCTATATAATTCTATAAAATCAATCGTTTGGTATTGTCTTTCCGAATTGCAGGGAGTTTTATCAAAGCAAAGTAAAATAGATTATAGTACCTCCTACTACCCTAAAATTACACACACACTCACTTACATATATACACTAACATTGTTACATAAATAACAATTCATAGACTGTAAAACTGCTAGACAGTCGGACTGACGTTCAAACTAATCGACTGATGGTAGGTGAGTGAAAAACTCACATGTCTTTCTCTACATAACATACTCTCCATATATGCAGACAAATCATAATATACCCTCTTTTTTATCTGTATGTTGGAGGACCTCATACTCATTATTATATGTTCTCTTGTTCCCAGTCGAAAAGCACCCTTTTTAACAACAATAACAGTCTGTTTCGTATTCCCCAACTTCCTTAACATAAATACACACTTGTATAATTTTAAGATGAACATTGTATACAGTCAGTCGTTCGGTCGGTCGGTCTGTCGATCTCCCTATATGGTAGTTGTATGATGTCTAGAATTGGCGTTTGTTGTTTGATTGTAACATACAACTACAATAAACGTGATGATTATTGCGTTTATGAGTCGAACAGAAAATTCAAAATTGTAACAACTTCATTTCATTGTTGACGGTGTTATAACGGTATAAAGTAAAAATTACAGGGACGTCGATGGTGTATTCAAACAGCATTTTGCAAAATTAAATTTTTGTTTAATTTTTAGAAAGTAAGAGTGTTAACTTAAGTGGACGACTGCGTCATCTGTACGATAGAACAAGGATTATACAATAAAACAAGGATTATACAATTGATATTTTGATTCTGATAACTTATTCAACATAACTTTTATCAGTTGTTTTATAGACTTTGGCTCTAATCTCAGAACATGATGTCAAAGTGTTTTACGTTGTCCAAGGTGGTACTTTTCCAACCACAGTCACATCTCTATGGTGTATCTGTTGTATCGGCAATAGCACCAAACTTATTCCGAATTATAGATTTAACCGTGCATCAGAGTTTTAACCGACATTTTCTTCCGCGAATTTGAGTTTAAACCACAACCACCCGGAAGGGACCTCTCCAATAACCAGGACAAGACAAAGTCCGAAAATCTGCCCTGTGGGCTACCTTTTCCCGATTATATGATTTTCTGGTTCGAATCATTCCAAAGGCCGAGGATACATTTGATCAACACCAGTTTATAGTCCCGGTAGACTAGAGGTACTGGTAGTGCCATTTTCCCTGGTATTGCTACAATACTTTCATCGAGGTAACATGCCCCCGGTGGGTTTGATCTCAGAACAGTTTTAGTATATGTTAATGTATTTACCAGACTAGTTCAAACTCTATTTTGCTTCTCTGACCCCGTGCGGAATTTTTTAAATCTCCAAACTCCCATACATATGTTTATTACTATTAGTTTTTGGAATACTCCCATTAACCTAGTCCATAAGTAGAGTTGGATGAATTGGAGAATACGTCAGAAGTATCATGTCTATTAAATATCTCGTACATTTGAAGAACATTCTGGGCAATTATTAGAAGGGAGTTCACATAGGACTATAAATCTTTTAGTATGAATGCTTCCTTCATAACCGAAATAACGTTCATATTCTCGTGCATTTCACGGACTCAAGGTAGCGAACAAGATTTCTTTATATACACAGAGAAAACAGATTCATTGTGACAACCGAATTTGTTTCCAATCGAATTCAGTCGGTTCTCACAACTATGCCATAATTTGATTGCAATTACTGTAAAATTCGTTTACTATTACTGAATATATGGTGTACACAACTATTTTAAATTATTATTCGGTAATCTGGATTGAAATTATCGGTATACGCAACTGAAATATTATTTATTGAAAACCAATTTGTGGATTATGTGTATCTTAAAATAAATTTTATTTTGTTTAAAACATTTACAATAAAATATGAATATGTATGTATGTAAATACAAACTTATAAATATAAACCAGCAACATTTCCCTTCTTGTTTTGAGATTTTGATGGTAGTTGGGATTTTGCTCTTCATACTGTCCAACATTTCCAAAGCTACCTTTCCACCCTTTTCCGCTGCTGTAAAATGATTAAAAATTATTTAAAATAACCACAATAGATTTTAAGATATATAATGGACTAAACATTACCTTTTTTTTATCAGCATTAAGTTATCTTCAAATGTAATTAGATTTTTTTAAATTATAAATTCGTTTTATTTTATTTATTTTTGTTAACGTCAACTATAATTATTAAATAATCGGTTGTGAACACCGAATTTGGTTCCTTTAACCGCAATAGTATTTTAAATAATTTTGGTTGCAATGATCAATATTTGATGTTCTAAAGTTTTAATCCTAAATAAAATTCGGCTGCATTTACTGAATTTACAAAAGAATTTAATAACCGATACATTTCAGTTCAAATTATTGATTTGGAAATTGTTAAAACCACAATTCGATTATTATTATGGTTTTTTAATACTGAGTATAGAAAATCGGTTAATTATACAGTTTTTCAATAACAGCGATACAATTTTAATTAATTTAACTAAATATTTATCATGGTAACCGATTTCCAATCGATCTGTTTTCTGTGTGTAACTCCCATGTGATTACTGCCTACTCTGGAATGTTAATATGCACTCTTAATGGTAAAAGCAGGATTATACGGAGTGTTCTTTACGATTTGCATTCTGGACTTCAAATTTTGGGTGACATTTTCGAGTATTGCTGGCCCTATATGACGAATTACACAGCAGCGTTAAATTGTTGCTAGTTTATCGCTATTAACTAGTGAATTCATGTGGCCCACAGAAAATTACCGAAAGATTTCATATCGGACGACTTCGGAAACCAATTGTTAGATTCATTACTCGAAATCAAGTTACCACGAAATTTTGATCGATTTATCGTCGCGAACGGACAAGGTGGCTTAAGGACCACTACCGCCCTACGTTACAGTTCAGCATAAACCCATAATACCCACTTCACAATACTGATATAGATAATGGTTTCGATTCGCTCAAATATTTCGGAAGTTTGATTTCAGTTTTTATTACGAAAAGAGCTAAAGAATAATAATATTATTAAATCCCTCCTCAATTAACAATAACTACGTTACCAAATCTCGGTTTGTTGTTTTTCACAATTTTATCCATTTGACCTTTATAGTCTGAATCCCCAATTATATTTGCAACAAAATTGTGCTCATACAATACCATAGAAACTGCTACTGCTGTATGCAGCATGCGCTTGCGGGCAATTAACTTCCACGTTGTATTTCATACATATATTTTTTTGTGATTCGCACTTTTTTTTTATTTTCAACTGTAAATTCTTATAAATTGAAATTGTTCTACGAGCAGTGAGTGCAGCTAACAAAGCAGTTAACAGCGAATGCTAACAGGAAAAGGCAGGAGTAAATAAATGGTGCAGTGGAGTGAAGTAAAGAAATGACAGACATATTATGTATTTCATATTGTTGCATGGTGTATTTTTATAAATGTTTGTTTGTATGTATGTATGAATAACATCGATTCATTTAGCATTGTTTACCACAAGTGATTAATAGGAAAATGCGTTTATATCTCTTTTATAGTCTGTGCCATTGATGAAAAAAATAAAAATAAGTGTATGGACGAGTAAAAACGTTTCTGTTTCATGTGTTTGTCTGAGGGTGTCTCTATATGTACATACATATATTTAAATGTACGTGCAAGTCTGAGTGTTTGAGTGGGAGTGGAATCGATTTGAATTCAATGAAATTGTATTGAATTGCTAGTTGTTTGGTTGGTTGAGCTCACCGGCGTGTTCGTTCGTTTATTGCATGGCATATGTCAAATATGTATATATTCAGATGTTTGTAGTGTGTTTGTAGGTACGAATACAATAAACGTTTCCCAATAGTATTCACCAAATGATTTGTCATTTTTTTAATTATCGGAATCATTTTACAGATGTGTTTTATACGTACGTTTGTTTTTATCTTAAACAAGTAAGAAAGTATAGTCGGGCGTGGCCGACCATATGATACCCTACACCAGTTATGAATATTAAATGTGATTTATTTTTCATAATAAAGCATTTATCTTCAATATTCCCTTGTTCCGATACATTTAAGCAATTTATGGATAAAAAACTAATTTTCTGAAAGAGGCTTTATATGGGGGCTAGGGGCAAATATGGACCAAGCCCGATAAAATTTTGTGAATATATTTATATTTACATAATATTTTATAGTGCTGAATTTCATCGCTATATTTGTGTTTATAAGTTAATTTGGGACATTCAAGTAATTTTCTGAAGGGGACTTTGTATGGGAGCTAGGGTGAAATGGGGCCGTATTTTATCGATATATCTGTATATTTAACATAATTATGAGCTCAGAAGCCCTTTTCGGGGGGTTCTGTTCTATGGGGGCTAGGTGAAATAATGGACCGATTTTAACCATTTCCAATAGGCTTCGTCCTTGGGTCAAATTTGCGTGCCAAATTTCATGATATTGTCTTGAAAATTGCGACCTGTACCTTGCGCACAAGGTTTACATGGACAGCCAGCCAGACGGATGGGCGGACATAGCTTAATCGACTCAGAAAACGATTCTAAGCCGATTGGTATACTTTAAGGTGGGTCTAGGACGAATATTTTTGTATGTACAAATCCAATAAACCCTCCCCACTAAAGTGGTGTAGGGTATAAAAAGTGATGTTAAATTTGAAAAAAATTGTTAATTGTCGGAAAATGTTTAAAGTATTCATTATTATTATAATTGTATTAGGAAATTGACAGATGAGTTATTAAGTGTGTATAAAGTTTAAATAAATTGTATTTTGGAAAATAGGTTTCATGCTATAGAACACTTATCTTTTTGTATCCAGCTTTTTCTGGTTCTTATTGACATCTCCGATATTTATCGGGTTAATACTAGGAAGATACATACATACATATACACACAAAAATGGTTTCCCTCCCTTACATTTTAAAAAAAGTAATTACATTTTTAAAAAAATTCCTGACATATGGTTTCAGCAAGATGGGCCTACACAAAATATCCCGAAAGTATATATAACTTCAAGAAATGCTTATTTTGCGTGGCTACTCTCTGATTTTAGAAAAATCTATAAAAATCGCAAATCATTTCAATTCAGCTAGTCGATCATTTCAATTTCAATTCAGCTTAAAGTATACCAATCGGCTTAGAATCACTTCATGAGTCGATTAAGCTATGCCCTTCTGTCCGTCCGTCTGTCTGTAAACCTTGGGCGCACTCTACAGATCACAATTTTTGAGATAATTTGATGAAATTTGGTCCAACGACGAACGCTATTAAAAATGGTTGAAATCGGTCCATTATTTCACCTAGCCCCCATACAGCCGGACCCCCCGAATAAGGCTTTTGACCTCACAATTATGTTAAATGATCTACTGTCTCTACAAATATTTACAAAACTCAGTTTTATATAAGTCTTAATAATTCTAGCGATTTTCGTAAAGATCGGGTATTATTTGACCCTAGCCCCTAGACAAAGTTCCCTTCCGAAAATGACTCGAATGTCCATAATTCATTTATAAACACTAATATCATGATGAAATTTGGTTTTATATAAACATAATTCCCAACAATAAATTTTATAAGGATCGGCTCAATTTCTGCCCCAGCCTTACCTTCCGATTTGGGCCTTTTATCTAAATACTACTATCTAACCAATCTAATATACTACTATCTATTCAAAAATTGGCACAATATGCTGATGTTTGTAACACTCAAAAATATTTGTCCTTAAGTATGTCAGTCGGTTAAGAGTCACTTTCTGATTCGATTAGGCTATGTCCATCCGTTTGTTACCGAGTAAACCTTGTGTGCTCGCTACAACTCACAATTTTCAATATAATTTATTAAAATTTGTCACATGGTTGGTTGGTTGGTTTACGTGGTAGTTCACTACGCGCGAACTGTCAAGTAGAATCGAAGAGACTCCGTTTTGAGCGGACCAATCCACTTGTCAGATATTGTATTTGTAGTATTAGATCCAGCCCGTAGCTGTGAGAAATCTGAGGATATCATTAAGCCTAAACTCAGATATCTCACCAAGGTTAGATATGAAGTGATTGCCAAGGAAGCAGTTTCTCTTTACGGCCAGAGCAGGGCATTCGCAGAGGAGATGGAAGACCGTTTCTTCCTTTTCCCTGTCCTTGCAACTGCGACAGTGATCATTGTAAGGGAGACCAAGCCGACTTGCGTGTCTGCCTATTACCCAGTGTCCTGTTATTACTGCTATCAGCCTCGATATGTCCCGCCTACTCCGGTTTATAAGGTGTCTTGTGCGTTTCTCATTGAAGGAGGGCCTTTACATGTGTCTAGGTTATTCCACCTATTTTCAGCTTTTTGAAGACAAAATCTGAGGATATTGCTCTTGATAAAACTTAACGAAGTTACTACTGAAACGGCGTAGGAAATGTCAAGAGCAGATCCCGTTCTGGCAAGCTCATCAGCCTGTTCATTACCGTAGTAGTCCCTATGCGCAGGGACCCAAACAAGGGTTGCAAACCAAACTAGTTCTTGCATTGTCTAACTAATAGGGAAGTAATAGTATACGAGTTTAGTCAGAGAAGTGCCACTTGACTATCGACAAAGATTCCTATGTTGCCGCGAATATTGAGGTCATGTAATACCCTACAGGCTGACATTATAGCAAATATTTCAGCCTGTAAGACACTACAGTTGTTGGGAAGACGGTGGAATAGACTTACCCCAGCTTCTTCGCAGAAGACACCAGAACCAACACCGCAGTTCATTTTAGAACCATCTGTAAAGATTCTGGTGGTATATTCGCTCGGTAGATTACCTCTGCACCACTCGCTCCTGGAAGGAACTCAGACTTTGAAGACTCTATCAAAGTCCGTGTGTAGGGTAATATAGTCGGATGGTTGGTTCAATATTGGAGGTAACAAGCTTAAAATCTTAGCGTGTCCATATGTTCTTGATCTCCAACTTCCGGATGAGTTAAGCCATACTGCTCTTCTCTGGATTCAATGACGAATTCTGTTGAAACTTATTGAAATCTGTCTTTTATTTCTCCTTGTCAGCATACAACATAATTGCTTTATTATTGAAAATGAATCACATTTGATATTCGCAATTGGTGTAAGGTATCATATGGTGGGCCACGCCCGACTATATTTTCTTACTTGTTTTCAAAATATTTTTAGTCAGTTCACTGAACTCGTTACGATACAAAAGTAATATTTATACTAGTCTACGGACAAGTCTATTGACTGGTCTACGGACAAGTCTATCAGTTAACCTATGGATTAGTCTATGAATTAGTATATGGACAACTCTATTGACTAGCCTATGTAGAATTTTATTATTTATAGAATATTGTACTGGAATATTGTACTGACTAGTCTATGGAATGGTCTATTGAGTTGTGAGTCTATGGACTTGGATACAGACTAATATATGGATTGGTCTATTGTCTAGTCTAAAAACTGGTATGTATATCGAATAGTCTACGAACTGGTCAATTGAATAGTTTATGAACAAGTCTATTGATGTACCTATGGAATAAGTTTAATCTTCTCTATGATCTGGTCTGTTTTATAGATAAGGCTACTAATTAGCCTATGGAATATTTTATAGACTAGTCGATCTAAGGACATCATATATTAAATAGTATGTGGATAAGTCTGTTGACTAGTATATGAACTAATATATTTAGACGTCAATGTCCTAATAAACTTTCTTACTTACGCGTTAAATGATTTTTTTCAACCCTTTTCAAATTATCAGAAAAATTATAAAAATATTTGCATTATGTCAGTTCACGGAAATCGTTACAAAACAAAAGTAATTAACTAATTTGATGTTATTATATGTACAGCTATCTTTTAATTAGATACTTAGCATTAATTAGGCAGCATAAATATTAAATTACAATGAGTTTATGTATAACAAGGTAGTAATAGTAGAAAAAATACTTCTGTTTAACAAAATGTCAGGAAATTACGGACGCATTGTATTGATATGTTAGCTTTACTTTGCATAAGTAATACAACAATCTATGATCTGATCTATGGATAAGGCTATTAGTTAGCCAATGAAATATTTTATTAACAAATCTATAGAATATTCTATGGACATTAGGGTTATAACTTTTATAACAATTTTTGAAAATATTCAAATCGGTCCTATCCATCCAAAAAATATTTCACTTTTTCTTGAGCGTTAAAAATTTTTCCGATTTTTACACTGAACAACCTTTTATATATATTAATATTTAAAAAATTTTAATGTTAACTTGTGTCATTGTTTAGCCACTTATATGTAAAAAAGGCAAGAATAGGAGCTGCGGCTTACCCCTATTCAAAATTTAGTACTCAAACATGTATATTTTATTATTAGAAATTCATGAAAATTTGTTTATCGCTTTGCCGTGGAAGGTTTTTGCACAGAAATGACCCGAGTAAAATGCTTTTCGTTATCAGAACACTACTGGCTACTAAGTAGTAATAGGGCCTTATTTTGATTATAATCCTTATGGACATTATATATTGAATAGTAATAGTTGACTAGTCTATTGGTTAGTCTACGGACTAGTATAAAACTAATGCGAAACAACTACAATTATTACAAAAATTCCTAAAGTCCCCTTTTATAGATATTCGTTCAATCAGGGTATGTGCATTAAAACCAAAGAGTGTACCAGTCATAGAACAAAAAGTACTTAGGGTTCTTTATGTTTAATTTTATGTTTCTTCGTTCAATATTATAAAAATTTCAAAAAGTACTCTTTGAAAAGGAATAAGTACCAAAAAGTCCCCAATTACATGTTCTGACACACTCCGGGCCCTACATGCTAAATTTCATGTTTCTAGGTCCAATATTATAGAAAATTAAAAAATGTACCTTTTGAAGAGCGAAAAAGTTCCAAAAAGTCCTCTTTTGTAGGCTCTCACCTAATCCGGGCTCTACATACTTAATTTCAAGTTTCTAGCTTCAATATTATAGAAAATTCAAAATGTACCTTTTGAAGAACAAAAAAGTACCAAAAAGTCCCCCTTTATGGGTTCTCACTTAATCCGGGCTCAACATACCTGTAGTATATATTTTGTACTACTTATGTCAATTTCAGAAAGTGGCCATTTACTTATGTGGACTTTTTATAACGATATTTACCCTAATTTTTTTCATGATGGGTAAAAATTTATCAGTTAACAAAAGTACTAAACTAATTTAATGTTTTTTTTAATGTAATGCTATCTTTTAATTAGATCCAATAATTTGATAGCCTAAATATTATATTTAACAATTTTTGGACCTACAAAAATAACAATGAGTATATTTATAACAGGGAAATAATATTACAAAGCAATTAACGTAATAGACACCAAACTATATATAAAACATGAACTCCAGACTTAGAAACATTAGTTTAGTTTAACAAAATGTCAGGAAATAACGGACGCATTATATTGATAATAGCTTTACTCTGCATAAGTAATACAACAATCTGGGCTAAAAGAAGCAACACTATTGTGGATTTAATTAATGCTCTAAACGAATATTCAAAAATAAATCTCAATGTTTTAATAAATCTAAAGGAAAATGGAAAAAATTACAAAAAATTTACCGAAATTGCCAAACTAATACAAGTACCAAAAATAATTATAAATAATGTTAAATATAAAAATGATTCTCTGCAGGATATTAAACCTCTATATGAAAAATATAATAGTGAAAGTTTAGCTATAGTTTGGCTAAGCGAAAATCAACTAAATAGCACTTTCGAGTTATTGGATCGTTTATTGTGGAGAAGACATTTTAAAGATATATTAATGATATATGAAGAGAAAACACAATTATTGCAATTGCAGTTAGAGCGTATATTTCAAAAATGCTGGACCAAAGGTTTTATATCGGTACTATTGTGGACGCAACAACAACTCTACACCTATCACCCTTACCCTAATGTAAAAGTGCTGAAACTCAACAATGTCGCTGAGTTCTGGGATAAATCGCACTTGAATAATTTCCAACAACGTTCATGCCTTGTACCCTTTTTCAACTTTCCCAATCAGTGCTTTTCCTATAGAAATCGTCAAGGTGAATTGGTTCGTACCGGTTACTTTTACAAATGGATACAATTGTATCTGCAATACTATAATGCTTCCATACAACATTTAACCATAGATATGTGGTCTAGAAATACAAGTCGTACGGAGATAAAAACACTCTCAGAAGTGAGGTTTTGTTTCTTACCAATTTATTTCCGAATATTTAATGAACTTTTTGATAAAAGCTATGTTTTGCATTTAAGTAAAATAACTTTAATGGTACCCAACGCTAAAGAGGTATCGCCTAATTTATATCTTATATTGCCTTTAAAGCGCTTTATATGGTTGAAAATTATTGCAAGTACTATCATGATATTCGTTCTAATGTATTTTATAGAATGTACTAAAAATAAAGTAAAAGATATAAGTAAATTAGCTCTCACAGCTTTCAGGATAATCTTATTAATTTTCACCGGATTTGGAAAACAAAAATCGCTAAAACATTTCCTTTTGCACTTACTGTTTCTATTCACGGGCATATTTCTCACCAACTATTACAGTTCTACTTTGTCTAGCCTGTTAACCTCCAAGGTATATGAGCCGGAAATTAAAACTTTCCAAGATATTGATCGTACACGTTTGACTCTATTGGAATATACGGCGGATGTAGATTTAATGCTTCAAATAAATATACCACAAACAATAAAGCAACGTTTACACACGGGTAATAATGCTGAATTGTATAGAAACCGTAAAAAGCTCAATATGACCTATATGTATTCCGTTCACGAGGAATTTATGGATTATTTACTATTTCAACAGCATTATCTAAAACATCCAATTGCCCGGAAACTAGATGAGGCATTATATTATCGTCCTCTTCATGTGACAGTACCACATCGTTCTCCTTTAATTGATCATTTTAATAAATATTTGATGCGTATATTTGAGAGTGGTTTGGTGCAAAAGTTTCTAGTCGATGCAAAATGGGATGGTGTAATAAGCGGTAACATAAAAATTATGTTCGATCCAGAGTTGAAGAAGCCGTTGAGTTTAAAGTATTTATGTTATGGTTTTGCAGTTTGGATTTGTGGTTTGATGTGTGCTCTGGTTTTATTTGTTATTGAGTTACATATATATTCCTTTAAATATGGTAGACTAAATCAAAAGTGGATCAATAAAATAAGGGAATTTAAGTTAAAAATATAAATAAAAATTTCTATACATATTTCAAGTTTGTAGAAGTTCGAATATTTTATGTACTTTCTTTATGATTTGCAAAATTTAGAAAACATTGTAATTTAATTTTATGCTATTGTCTAAGACCTTACTTATTTGTACAACATCATGTAAATTTTAATATCTTGTGTCTAATAAATCTATTTTTTTATATGTAAATTTACTACATGGAAATGTTTAATAATGAACTGCACATATTAATAAATTTTGTTTATATCCAAAAAATAATATTTATTATATACTACATATAGCATACCCTGTGTGCTTCGCTACCCAAATCAAAGTTAAATTTAAAGAAACTTTAGATTGCCAAATTATAAAAGAATATCATGTGAACACTCTCTTAAATGTATATTAAAGTCACCCTACAAACTATTTTAATTTAGGTTTTAAGTTCAATATATTAAAAATTTAAAAAGGTATGATGAACGAAAAAGTACTAGAATGTTTTCACTTAAAGGTTCTCATCTAATCAGAACTACGTATGTGTGTTAAATTTATGTTTCTAGGTTCAACTAAACACAGAAAAACTACCAAAAATTCTATCATACAGACTTATTTCGTGCTTGACTATATAGTTCTGACATACATATGGGGAATTTCGGTGGTGTGTCATAATGTCCATAGACCTTATGACACACTAAATTGAGTCATAATGTACATGGACATAACGACAATTTCAAAAGTGTTACAATGTCCAAGAGCAATGCGACGGAAAGTCCATGGATTTCAAAGAGACCATTTATCAAAAAAGGCTTATTGTAGCGAAGCCATTATTCGCAATTCCCCAGAGTTTGAAACCCCTGCGACCGGCCGAAAGCCGGCTATCAGGCAACATACAACAAATTTATGAGCAATTCTTTTCGGGATAAGTGTGTCCCTTTCTTAAATTCTAAACAAATTTTCCAATACATTTCTGTTTTAAAAGTGTCACAATGTCCATGGACATTATGACATTTTAAAAAAGACATTATGTCGCTTTAAGGTGTGTCATAAGGTCTATGGATGAAATTTGCACCAAGGTTAGAACTATGGGATAGTAGGAAAGACACAAATTTTCAGGTCTATCGGACCTGCCGGACTTAGAGGGGGTCAAAATTGGACATTTTGGTCATACAAGGTTTTATTCAAATGAGTGTAACTTTTCACCTTTTTTTAACAATTTGATTTCCTGTAAATTTACTTATGGTCAATTTTGGACCGATCCTCTTAAGATTTTACAAAGATTTTGATTTCAGTAAAACTTGTTATGTCGAATATCAATGCTTTCTAAGCCTTATAAAACTAGTTCATGACGAATATTATCGATAAACTCGTATTTTTGAGCCAGTTATGGCCGTTAATGTCATTCCATGAGAAAGGCCGTCGGTCCAATCATGGACCGATCCTCAAAAAACAGTTAGAACAATGTTCCTATAAAACATGTTTATATCGAATTTCATTGCTTTACTATAATTGAAGAAGTTGTTTATATCGAATTTCGTTGCTGAATTTCGTGGTTTCCATATAACATGTTAACGTCAATTTCGTTGATAAACAGGAATTTTAAAGCAAATTATTAACTTAAAAGTAATTTTCTGAGAGGAACCTTATATGGGGGGTAAGATTAATTATGGGCCGATCTCCATAAAATTTGGCAAAGAGGTTTAAGTTCTCCGAAAACTCGTTTACGTCGATATTTATGTTTTGATGCAAGTTATAACCGTTATAGTCGTTTTCTGAGAGGGACCTTATATGGGTATGGTCAATTATGGACCGATTCTCGTAAAATTTGGTAGGGTGATTTTTAATAATATAAAACTTGTTTATATAGAATTTTTTGATGCCAGATTAACGCGTTTTTCACAAAAATCTCTACATTAACGAAGTTATAGAGGTTTTTAGTTTTGATTAAATTTTAGTACCAAAAATCGATATTTGGTAGGAAATATAAGCGATCACAGATTAACGAGTTTTTCCAAAAAAACACAATATTAACGAAGTTATAGAGGTTTTTGGTTTTGACTCAATTTTAGTACCAAAATATATATAAGTGATCACAGATTAACTCGTTTTTCCAAAAAATCCCAATATTAACGAAGTTATAGAGGTTTTTAGTTTTGACTCAATTTTAGTACCAAAAATCGATATTTGGTAGGAAATATAAGTCATCGCAGTTTAACACGTTTTTCTCAAAAACGAAGTTATAGAGATTTTTAGTTTTGACTCAGTTTTAGTACCAAAAATCGATATTTGGTAATGAAGTTATAGAGGTTTTTAGTTTTGACTCAATTTTGGCACCAAAAATCAGTATTTGGTAGGAAATATAAGTGGTCGCAGATTAACGCGTTTTTCTCAAAAAACTCAATATTAAGGAAGTTATAGAGGTTTTTGGTTTTGACTTAATTTAGTACCAAAAATCGATATTTGGTAGGAAATATTTGATCACAGATTAACGCGTTTTTCCCAAAAACCTCTACATTAACGAAGTTATAGAGGTTTTTAGTTTTGACCCAAATTTAGTACCAAAAACCGATATTTGGTAGGAAATATAAGTGATCACAGATTAACGCGTTTTTCCCAAAAAACTCAATATTAACGAAGTTGTAGAGGTTTTTTAGTTTTGACTAAATTTTAGTAGCAAAAATCGATATTTGGTAGAAAATATAAGTGATCACAGATTAACGCGTTTTTCCCAAAAAACTCAATATTAACGTAGTTATATAGGTTTTTAGTTTTGACTCAATTTTTTTTTCAAAAAACTCAATATTAACGAAGTTATAGAGGTTTTTAGTTTTGAGTCAATTTTAGTACCAAAAACCGATATTTGGTAGGAAATATAAGTGATCACAGATTAACGCGTTTTTTCCAAAAAAAACTCAATATTAACGAAGTTATAGAGGTTTTTAGTTTTGACTCAATTTTAGTACCAAAAACCGATATTTGGTAGGATATATAAGTGATCACAGATTAACGCGTTTTTCCCAAAAAACTCATTACTAACGAAGTTGTAGAGGTTTTTAGTTTTGACTCAATTTTAGTAGCAAAAATCGATATTTGGTAGTAAATATAAGTGATCACAGATTAACGCGTTTTTCTCAAAAAACTCAATATTAACGAAGTTATAGAGGTTTTTAGTTTTGACTCAATTTTACTAGCAAAAATCGATATTTGGTAGGAAATATAAGTGATCACAGATTAACGCGTTTTTCTCAAAAAACTCAGTATTAACGAAGTTATAGAGGTTTTTAGTTTTGACTCAATTTTAGTACCAAAAATCGATATTTGGTATAAAATATAAGTGATCACAGATTAACGCGTTTTTCCCAAAAAACTCAATAGTAACGAAGTTATAGAGGTTTTTAGTTTTGACTCAATTTTAGTACCAAAAATCGATATTTGGTAGGAAATATAAGTGATCACAGATTAATGCGTTTTTCCCAAAAAACCCAATAGTAACGAAGTTATAGAGGTTTTTAGTTTTGACTCAATTTTAGTACCAAAAACCGATATTTGGTAGGAAATATAAGTGATCACAGATTAACGCGTTTTTCTCAAAAAACTCAATATTAACGAAGTTATAGAGGTTTTTAGTTTTGGCTCAATTTTGTACCAAAAACCGATATTTGGTAGGATATATAAGTGATCACAGATTAACGCGTTTTTTCCAAAAATCCCAATATTAACGAAGTTATAGAGGTTTTTAGTTTTGACTCAATTTTAGTACCAAAAACCGATATTTAATAGGAAATATAAGTGATCACAGATTAACACTTTTTTTCCAAAAAAACCCAATATTAACGAAGTTATAGAGGTTTTTAGTTTTGACTCAATTTTGGTTCCAAAAACCGATATTTGGTAGGAAATATAAGTGATTACAGATTAACGCGTTTTTCCATAAAAAAAACCAATATTAACGAAGTTTTAGAGGTTTTTAGTTTTGACTCAATTTTAGTACCAAACACCGATATTTGGTAGGAAATATAAGTAATCACATATTAACGCGTTTTTCCAAAAAAAAAAACAATATTAACGAAGTTATAGAAGTTTTTAGTTTTCACTCAATTTTAGTACCAAAAACCGATATTTGGTAGGAAATATAAGTGATCACAGAATAACGCGTTTTTCCCAAAAAACTCAATATTAACGAAGTTATAGAGGGTTTTAGTTTTGACTCAATTTTAATACCAAAAATCGATATTTGGTAGGATATATAAGTGATCACGGATTAACGCGTTTTTCCCAAAAAACTCAATATTAACAAAGTTATAGAGGTTTTTAGTTTTGAATCAAGTTTAGTACCAAAAATCGGTATTTGGTAGGAAATATAAGTGATCACAGATTAACGCGTTTTTCCCAAAAAACACAATATTAACGAAGTTATAGAGATTTTTGGCTTTGACTCAATTTTAGTACCAAAAATCGATATTTGGTAGGAAATATAAGTGATCACAGATTATCGCGTTTTTTCCAAAAAACACAATATTAACGAAGTTATAGAGGTTTTTGGTTTTGACTCAATTTTGGTACCATTTTAGGACCTTATATGGGGGGTAGGGTCAATTATGGAGCGATCTACATAAAATTTGGTAGAGAGATTTTGGTTCGTTAGGAACATTTTTTGAAGGGGACCTTGTATGGGGGGTAGGGTCAATTATGCACCGATCTGTATAAAATTTGGACCTTATATGGGGGGTAGTGTCAATTATGCACCGATCCGTATAAAATTTGGTAGAGAGATTTTAACTCGTATGAAACTTATTTGTGTCGAATTTCATCGCTATAATCGTACTGTTAAAACAGATATGCCCGTTAAATTTGTTTTTCGGGGGTCCACTTGTATGGGGGCTATCCGAAAACGTGGACCGATATTGTCCATTTTCAATACCAAACAAACCTTATCTATAGAGAACATTTATAGAAAATTTCAACCCTCTAAATCATTCCGTTCGGACTCTATCGCGCTTTCAATAGACAGACAGACGGACGTACATGGCTAGATCGTCTTAGAATTTTAAAAGGATCCAGAATATATATACTTTTATGGGTCTATGATCAATATTTCGATGTGTTACAAACGATAAAATCATTTTTGATGGTGGGTATAAAAATATCTTTATTATGGCAGTTAAGGGAAATCGTTACAAATTAAAAGTAATAAACTAATTTGATGTATTATGTAAAGCTATCTTTTTATTAGATACTTAGCATAAATTAGGCAGCATAAATATTAAATTACATTGAGTTTATATAACAAGGTAGTAATAGTAGAAAAAATACTTCTGTTTAACAAAATGTCTAGAAACAACAGATGCATTGTATTGATATTAGCTTTACTTAATAAGTAAAGCATAAGTAATACAACAATCTATGATCTGGTCTAGTCTATGGATAAGACTATTAATTAGCCTATTGAATATTTTATTGACTAATCCATAGAATATTCTATGGACATTAGGGTGATAACTTTTATAACAATTTTTGAAAATCGTTCCTAACCATTTCACATAGAGTACCAAAAAGTACGTTGAAAAAGTTTTTCACTTTTTTCAGAGCGATAAAAAATTTTCCGATTTTTACACTGAACTAAATTTTAAATTTATTAATATTAATTTTAATGTTAACAAGTGTCATTGTTTAGCCAAGGATAGAGGCTGCGGTTTACCCCTATATACATATGGGGAATTTCGTGTCAAGTGACCCAACTTTAAAAATCGATGTCTTCCGATTTGGATGAAATTTTCACCAAGATTAATTTACACTATGTTCTTCACTTCTCTTACAGGCTCGTTACCATCTTTATCTATTTAATTTATTCTTCACTTCTTAAATACTACCGTTACTGTCTCTATCGCTTTTTTTCTCCTTCCGTATCATGTTTTATTTCCAGACATTACCGGAGTCAGAGGGGATTAAAGTTGGACATTTTACAGGGTTTTATTCAAATGAGTGTAACTTTTCACCTTTTGGTCCTAGCAAAAATTGTCCAAAGGAGTTCAGATATCTATTCCTTCATTATTATACCCTAATTTTTTCATGAAGGGTAAAAATTTACTAAATTAATTTAATTTTTTTTTTTATGTAATGCAATCTTTTAATTAGATCCTTTTTGAATAACAATGAGTATATTTTTAACAAGGAAGTAATATTACAAAGCAATTAACGTTATAGACACCAAACTATATATAAAACATGAACCCCAGCCTTGAAAAATTAGTTTAGTTCAACAAAATGTCTGGAAATGACTTACACATTGTACTGATAATAACTTTACTCTGCGTTAAAAATACAACAATCTTGGCTAAAAGAAGCAACGCTATTGTCGATTTAATTAATGATCTAAACGAATATTCAAAAATAAATCTTAATGTTTTAATAAATCTAAAGGAAAATGGAAAAAATTGCAAAAAATTTACCGAAATTGCCAAACTGATACAAGTACCAAAAATAATTATACATAGTGCTAAACATAAAAACGATTCTCTGCAGGATATTAAACCTCTATATGAAAAATATAATAGTGAAAGTTTAGCTATAGTTTGGCTAAGCGAAAATCAACTAAATAGCACTTTCGAGTTATTGGATCGTTTATTGTGGAGAAGACATTTTAAGGATATATTAATGATATATGAAGAGAAAACACAATTATTGCAATTGCAGCTGGAGGGTATATTTCAAAAATGCTGGACCAAAGGATTTATATCGGTACTATTATGGACGCAACAACAACTCTACACCTATCACCCTTACCCTAATGTAAAAGTGCTGAAACTCAACAATGTCGCAGAGTTCTGGGATAAATCGCACTTGAATAATTTCCAACAACGTTCATGCCTTGTACCCTTTTTCAACTTTCCCAATCAGTGCTTTTCCTATAGAAATCGTCAAGGTGAATTGGTTCGTACCGGTTACTTTTACAAATGGATACAATTCTATCTGCAATACTATAATGCTTCCATAGAACATTTTACCATAGATATGTGGTCTAGAAATATAAGTCATACGGATATAAAAACACTATCAGAAGTGAGGTTTTGTTTCTTACCAATTTATTTTCGAATATTTAATGAACTTTTTGATAAAAGCTATGTTTTGTATTTGAGTAAAATAACTTTAATGGTACCCAATGCTAAAGAGGTATCGCCTAATTTATATCTTATATTACCTTTAAAGCGCTTTATATGGTTGATAATTATTGCATGCACAATCATGATATTCGTTCTAATGTATTTTATGGAATGTACTACCAATAAAGTAAAAGATATAAGTAAATTAGTTCTCTCAGCTTTCAGTATAATCTTATTAATTTTCACCGGATTTGGAAAACAAAAATCGCTAAAACATTTCCTTCTGCACTTACTGTTTCTATTCACGGGTATATTTCTCACCAACTACTACAGTTCTGCTTTGTCTAGCCTGTTAACCTCCAAGGTATATTAGCCGGAAATTAAAACTTTCCAAGATATTGATCGTACACGTTTGACTCTACTGGAATATACGGCGGATGTAGATTCAATGCTTGAAAAAAATATACCACATACAATAAAGCAACGTATACATACGGGTAATAATGCTGAATTGTATAGAAACCGTAAAAAGCTCAATATGACCTATATGTATACCGTTCTCGACGAATTTGCGGATTATTTACTATTTCAGCAGCAGTATCTAAAACATCCAATTGCCCGGAAACTAGATGAGGCATTATTTTATCGTCCTCTTCATGTGACAGTACCACATCGTTCTCCTTTAATTGATCATTTTAATAAATATTTTATGCGTATATTTGAGAGTGGTTTGGTGCAAAAGTTTCTAGTGGATGCAAAATGGGATGGTGTAATAAGCGGTAACATAAAAATTATGTTCGATCCGGAGTTGAAGAAGCCGTTGAGTTTAAAGTATTTATGTTATGGTTTTGCAGTTTGGATTTGTGGTTTGATGTGTGCTTTGGTTTCATTTGTTATTGAGTTACAGATACTTTCCTTTAAATATGGTAGACTAAATCAAAAGTGGATCAATAAAATAAGGGAATTTAAGTTAAAAATATAATAAAAATTTCTATACATATTTCAAGTTTGTAGATGTTCGAATATTTTATATACTTTCTTTATGATTTGCAAAATTTGGATTTGGAAATATATATTTGTTTAATACAACAAAACATTGTAATTTAATTTTAATTCTAGGTTCAATTTTACAGAAAAGATACCAATTGAAAATCAAAAAAGTACTAAAAAGTCCTCTATTACAGATTAACACGTATTTAGCTTCCTACTTGCAAAATTTAATGTTTATACGTCTAATATTAGAAAAAAATTCAAAAAGTACCTGAACAAAAAGGTACCAAAAAGTTCTGACATACATATGGGGAATTCCGTGTCAAGTGACCCAACTTTAAAAATCGTTGTCTTCCGATTTGCACCAAGGTTAGTACTTTGGGATAGTAGGCCAGACTCACATCCCACAAAGTAATCACAAAGCTGTTGCGGGCAATGGTCTAAACAAAATAGTCCAGTTTGAGAAAAATAGGGGAAAATTAAGTGCCAAATAATGAAAAAACTTTGTTCTTGAGTAGAAAAATATTTTTTGATAGATATCCCACTTGCATCCCATTATTAGACTATAAAGCTCTTCAAGGAAATTGTATAAGCTTTCTTTTAAGCAAAAAGGGTCCATTTTGAAAAAAAAAACTTAAAAAATGTTTAAAAATTAAACAAATTTTTTTTTTTGAAAGAATGAAAAAATAGCTATTTGAACTCCTTTGGGCAATTTTTGCTAGGACCAATAGGGGAAAAGTTAAACTCATTGGAATAAAACCCTGTATGATTAAAATGTCCAACTTTGACCCCCTCTAAGTTCGGCAGTTCTTGACCGATAAAGCTGAAAATTTGTGTCTGACCTACTATCCAATAGTACTAACCTTAGAGCAAATTTAGTCAAAATCGATTTTTTGAGTTGGGTCACATAATTCTTATGTCTTTATGGCATTGAAATTAAAAAAAAAACAAGTGAGAGTATTATATTCGGCTTTGCCGAATCTCATATACCCACCATCAAACCGTATGCCGTAAAAGGAATGCTCCCCTATAAACATCAAGGTGATATTACTACTCATCAAATTAACTGAAGAGGACCTTATATGAGAGATGGAGTTAATTATTGACCGTTTTTCATAAAATTGTTCACAATTTTTTTAGAGCGATTTTGGTTCATATAAAACATCTTTATATCGAATATCACTTCCCGACACTTTCCGCATGACATTCGGTATCAATTGTTCGCGTATTTTTAAGTCAGCAATGATCGTTAAAGTAATTTTCTTATGGACCGATCCTCAATAAATACGCTTTTCTCGTATTTTTAAGCCAATAATGAGCTTTAAAGTCATTTTCTGAAGGGGAGCTTATATGGGGGTCAATACTATGCAGATTCTTATAAAAATCAGTAGAGAGGTAAGAAACTTACTTATGTCGAATTTCATCTCTATATTCGTACTTTTAAGCCAGTAATGAGCGTTAGTGTGGTAAGGTCAAATATGTACCGATCCACATAAAATTTGCAAGGAACTTACTTGGGTCGATTTTCATCGCTATACTCGTATTTTCAAGCCAGTAATGATCGTTAAAGTAATTTTTTGAAGCAGACCTTATATTGGGAATAGGGTCAATTATGAACCAATCCACATAAAGTTTGATAGAGAGTTTTAGGCTCTAAGGAAACTTATGTGTGTCGAATTTTATCGCTATATTCGTATTTTTAAGCCAGTAATAAACGTTATAGTCAATATATGAAGGACACCTAATATGTGGGTAGGGTCCATTATGAACCGATCATCGTAGCGATTTTGGATCGTAGCGATTTTGGATCATATGAAACCTATTTGCATTGAATTTTATCGCTATATTTCGACTTTTAAAACTGATATGCCCTTTAAAGCTAAAAAATCATAACAACCATATCAAAAGTTTTAGGAATTTGTGGGACAAAAAGTTTTAATTACATACATTAATTTTTAACCCAGTTAACAAAACTTCAATTTAATACTATTTGAGTAAAACAAGCACCTCTAGATATTGACTATAGATATAAATTTCTATTTATGTTAATTGTTTTACGCTTCAACAATAATATTTTTGAAAACAAAAGAAAATGTTTTAATTGTTTATTTTTCACTTAAGTAGTTGTAGTTACACGCCACCACATTTTTTTCTTCTTCGTCTAAGTTAGTAGTGAACTTGTCTATTTTGTGAATTTCTCATAAAACAAAAAAAAACTTTTTTTAGCCACATTCTCGTAACATTTTGCCATTACAATCAATTGAACTTTGTTGGCTGATGTGAATGAGTTGTAAATTCTTTTTTGTTATTTTTATGGCATCAATATTACTCATACGCGCACGCACAACAACAATGGAAAAAGAAATATGATTGTGTGTATATGTGTGTGGCAGCAGCTACAGACAGAATCATTTAAAATGCTGATGATGACGATAATGACGATTTGAACATGTATTTTTGCCAGACTTAGGGGATACCAATTATATTTTCGGTTACATTACTAAAGGTGTAATTGTTATTGAAGTTTTAACAATTACAATTACTTGTATTTCAATTGTAATTGATAAAAAGTTAGTTTAAAAGTAATCAATAATGTAATTGTAATTGAGCTGATTCCATTATGTTATTGGTAATAATTGTAATTGGTTTTTCTTTAATTACACATTACAAGTAATTGTAATTAACTCTGTAATGAGTACCTTATGTAATCATTACCTTGCAAACCTGATTTTTGCCAATATACTCACTCATAACTAGAAAATTCCTTAAACATGTTAGAAAACGAGAGTTTATGGAAACTTTTCTATAAACAAAAAATATTCTATTAAAAAAAAACATTTTATCACAAAATTTCCTACAGAGTAATTGTAGAAATTCTTCGATTTAGAGAAAATTTTATCAAAAATTTTCTTTAAGTAGAGAATTTTTGGGACAATATCGGTTTTAATTATTGAGTTTATCAGAATTTAGATAAGAAAATATTTTATCTAAAATGTCTAAAAACGATTTGATAAGTAATTGGAAACGCATATTTATATCCTGGCATATTTTCGTTAGAATTCCAGATCCAGATTTAGAAACCCTATACACAAAAGAGACCACACAAAAAAAATGAGTAAACTGAGTTTTATAAACGACTTTTTAAGAAACAACGAGAAATTTGAATAAAAAATCCAACAAATTTACAGCGAAACTTTTTTAAATTTTTCGAAACTCGGGAAAAAATATTGAAAATAAAAATATTTATATTTCATTATTTTCAATGTTTAGTAGTTAGTTAGTTAGTTAGTTAGTTAGTTAGTTAGTTAGTTAGTTAGTTAGTTAGTTAGTTAGTTAGTTAGGTTAGTTAGTTAGTTAGTTAGTTAGTTAGTTAGTTAGTTAGTTAGTTAGTTAGTTAGTTAGTTAGTTAGTTAGTTAGTTAGTTAGTTAGTTAGTTAGTTAGTTAGTTAGTTAGTTAGTTAGTTAGTTAGTTAGTTAGTTAGTTAGTTAGTTAGTTAGTTAGTTAGTTAGTTAGTTAGTTAGTTAGTTAGTTAGTTAGTTAGTTAGTTAGTTAGTTAGTTAGTTAGTTAGTTAGTTAGTTAGTTAGTTAGTTAGTTAGTTAGTTAGTTAGTTAGTTAGTTAGTTAGTTAGTTAGTTAGTAGTTAGTTAGTTAGTTAGTTAGTTAGTTAGTTAGTTAGTTAGTTAGTTAGTTAGTTAGTTAGTTAGTAGTTAGTTAGTTAGTTAGTTAGTTAGTTAGTTAGTTAGTTAGTTAGTTAGTTAGTTAGTTAGTTAGTTAGTTAGTTAGTTAGTTAGTTAGTTAGTTAGTTAGTTAGTTAGTTACAAGGAGAATGTTTGTTACATATACCAGTTCCTTTACCAGAGTCTATCGAAACCTCCGTACTTACTGCAACTACCAACTTTCAATTTGAGAAGGGATAATATTACACTAATACCACTTTCATTTCAATTTGAATCCACTGTGCAACTATACCTCCATAAGAATATAAAAGTTAATGACTGCATAAACGTATGTGTCAATTGTTCATTTTCCTACAGATACATGTGTAAATGTACATTGCGTACGTATTATGAACTGTAAATGACTAAATTACGTCTTTTATTATATGTCAGAGTAATATGACAAAAAAAAAAACAGCAATCTTTACTGATTTTTATTCTTATTGCTTTGAATGGCGGGAGCAAGTAGAATTTAAACGTTTTGATTGTTTCTTCTTCTTTTCTACTTTACTTTTTATTCAAAAGATTTCTAGTGCCATGATAATTGTGTTAATGGCATCAGAAAGAGTTATTTTTACTCGTGTTTTAAGTACGTGTGCGTGTTTAACATGTCTTTAATAAAAACTTACAGATCTAACAATTTGAAAATAATTAAATAGAATATAATCTATGTACCGTTCTTTACCCTATATATAATTAAATTTAATTGTTTGAAATATCGCGGGTGATTAATTAAGAATTCGTACGTTTTTGCTTTTTTCAACAAGTTATTTTGCGTGATGAAGTTTGAATTTAATTGAAGCAGGTGAACGTGTGACTGTCATTGAACTGTGTTTGTGTCATAATGAAAATCTTTTCTTTTTACTAAAGTACCCGAAAATTTTAAACTTTAGTTTTAAGGGTTTTGAACTTTTGTAAAAAGTTTGTTATTAAATCGGAAAATGAAAGAAACATTTCGAACATTTACATATTTCTCCGATTTCGATGAATTTGTCTTCAGCCTTTGTAGTACGGTATCCTTTTAGATTTTATAAAAATAATATCAAACAATCATAAATTGTACATTAACTAAATATATATCATAGTGATCTATCATTTTTCTACCACAATATAGATTTAATTGTAAAACAAACAGTTTATTATAAAAGTTATTAATAATAATTGTCAATTTACTATGACTTCGTTATCAATCATTCATTCAGTATTATTTAAAAGTATATGTATATATGTATATGTATTTACATATGTATACACAATTAAAAGTTTCCAATACAATATTTTTGACATGTTTGAATGAATGACTCTTAGATTAAGTATTAAGGATTTTTCATTATAAGCAGGGAAACCGAAAACATGCTCTAAAAAAAGTGTTTTAAGCGCTTTAAATATGCCGTAAAAAACTCAAAATATGCTCTTAAAATTTAAAAAATATGCTCCAAAAATATTTAATGTCATATTTCATCCTACTAGATTTTTTATAATTTATTCATCTGATAGTTTGAAGAACTAGTTTAATAGAACTCTGTTTTACGTTCAGATAACCAAGAAATAACATGAAGCCATTTGGTCCCCAAAAAAACATATTTCAAACGACAAAGTTTGACACATTTCTTCCAATTGTATTCATAGCTTCGAAACTGACATTTTAATCGGTGTTGTCATAAAATCCAACAATAACACTGTAAGTAAAATTTCAACTTTCAAAAAGACACAGAAAAACGCCGAAACACGTGAACTTAATTTTCGGTCGTAGAATCTAGTGGCATACTCCGTTTTGAGAAGTTAGGTCAAAATCGGGAGATATTGGATTTTAAAGTTAACACTGTTTCTGAGGTGTTTTTTGATTATTTAAATTAAAAAAACTTTCACGCATAGAAAATTATGAATTAATTATGCATATACATATATTTAGCTTTTTATAATTAGTTCGTATGTCTATGCGTGAAAACTTTTTTCAAAAATTTAAAAATTAAAAAAAGCACCTCATAAACAGTTCATACTTTAAAACACAATATCTCCCGATTTTGACCTAAATTTTCAAAACGGAGTAAGCCACTAGATTCTACGACCCAAAATTAAGTTTAGATGTCTCGGCGTTTTTCTGTGTCTTTTTGACATACTTACAGTGTTATTAATACTAGTTTTTTAAACGATAAAAATGGATTGGTGTCAGAAATCCAAAGTAATCGGTTTTATGTCCGATTTAAAATTTAATGCTTTATTGAATAAAAAATATAACATTGGTTTTCATGAGACTAATGTATTTTTTGCAGTTTTCAAGTTCTACAAAGAAAATAAGTTTTTTCAAAATTGTAAAATAGGCTAAAAAATTAAAAAAAAATAAAAAAAATTAAATTTAATTTTTTTAAAATAAAGTTTTGAAAAGAAAATTAAAAATGTACAAAAATGAAAAAAAGCGAAAAACTTCAAAATATGCACTAAAAGAGTAAAATATGCTCTAAAAACTCGAAAATATGCCTTAAATATGATACAAAAGTCAAATCATGCAAAATTATGCTCTTATGGGTAAAATATGCAAAAATATGCTCTAACAAATCGATGCCAAAATTCTTAAATTGGTCTGAAACGTGTAAATATCTTATCCATGAGTCCATACGACGCACCACAAAAAACATGCATTTGCATATTTTGGTTTCCCTGATTATAAGTCATTTTTGATAAATAATTGATGATTTAGAGCCTTATTCATAAAAATTTTTCAAGCTTGGGGGTAATGACTACATTTTCAATTACAATTACATTTGAAGTAATTGTAATTGAAGCATTACCAATTACAATTTCATGTAATTGTAATTGAAGTTTTGCCAATTACAATTACTTGTAATTGTAATTGAAGAAATTCCAATTACAATTACTTGTAATTGTGAATTTTGTTCCTTATAATTACATGTAATTTGTAATTAGTAATACCAAAAATACAAGTAATTGTAATTGGCAAAACTTCAATTACAATTACAAATAATTGTAATCTGTTATTTGTCAATTACACATTCCAAGTAATTGTAATTGGAAAAATTTCAATTACAATTACAAGAAATTGTATTTGGTTATTGTTCAATTACACATTACAAGTAATTGTAATTGACCTTTTAATTAATTACTTTGTGTAATCATTACCCCCCATGCCAGCAATTTATCAAAGGTTTATAAGACAATTTTTCAAACAAAATTTGTTCTATAAACCTTTGATAAATTGTTATGAATAAGGCAGTTAGAAAATATCGTATTAATTAAATAAAATATAATTTTTTGGACCACTCCTTTTGCTCACTCCTTACGTATATATATATATATATATATATATATATATATATATATATATATATATATATAGCAACAAGAAATATAGCTACAGTGACCATTCATTCTTATCATGATTTTTATTTCGACCAACCTTTATCAATTAAAGTTATTTACAGATAATTCAATAGTTTTCAATAACATTAATAACAAGTCTATTTTATTGGGTAAATGTCTGAAATTTAATTAATTATCTGTATTTATACACTTTTTATATAAGTAAGTGTATTATATAGACTCATTAAACTGAATGAATAATGATACATTTCTGTATACATACATACATATATGTAGTATATTTACATTTACAGATTATAACATTTGTCTGTATATGCTTCATTTTCTACCCCTAAAGAGATACTTTTACAATAAAATTAATACAATAATAACATCATCAATATACATATTTTATTAAACCGGGTTATTCCTGTTTTGTTATGTTAAGCATAATAAGATATTAAATATACGATTCTATTACAAATTTTCATTAAATAAAATTCTTTAAGATTCTTTTTAAGAATTTCAAGGTTAGAATTTAGAAAAGTTTGTAGTTCAATTTTCTCGCATAGGGCTGATTTTATTTTTCAAGCATCAATTATGTTTGTATTTGTTAGTTAGTTATTATGTATATGTTTGTAATGTAAAATAATATGATTTATTATAATTTATAAACTTCATAAACTATTTAATAAAGTAAGAAAATATTGACACATAGTTTTTTTCATAAACAATTAACTTAATTACATTTACTAAAGTATTTATTGTGATATAATGAAATGTGATTAACGTTAGCAGATACACATACATATTTACATGTGTCTGTATGTATATCTAGTCCTAATTAATTTGTCTGTTTAAAATATTAGAATGATAGTTATTAATATCTTTTTACCGATATCCTTTAACTAAAGTACAATTATAATAAATAGAAACGAAATATCAGCATTATAAAATCCTACATTTAGTTAATGCCAAGTTGTAATAATGGGTCTTAGTATAGTTTGCTTTAAAAGAGCAAAATATACATACATATGGGGAATTTCGTGTCAAGTGACCCAACTTTAAAAATCGATGTCTTCCGATTTGGATGAAATTTACACCAAGGTTAATACTATGGGATTAGGCCAGACATTTAAATTTTCAGCTCTACCAGTCAAGAACTGCCGGACTGAGAGGAGGTCAAAATTGGACATTTTGGTCATACAGGGTTTTATTCAAATGGGTGCAACTTTTCACCTATTGGTCCTAGCAAAAATTGTGAAAAGGAGTTCAGTTAGCTATTTCTTCATTCTTTCCAAAAATTTTTTTAAATTTTTTTTTTCTCAAAAAAAGCTTATACAATTTCCTTGAAGGGCTTTAGAGTCCCAATGGGATGCGAGTGGGATATCTATCAAAAAAATTATTTTTTAACTCATGAATAAATTTTTTCAATATTTGGCACTTAATTTTCACCTATTTTATCAAAATGGACGTTTTTGTTGTATTTTTTTACTCAAAAGAAAGCTTATACCATTTCCTCTAAGAGCTTTGTGGTCACTTAGTGAGATGTAAGGGGTAAATGTAAAAAAAAATATATATTTTAACTCAAAAACTTCGCTTTTAGAGTTAAAAAAAAAACTAGAAAAATGTTTAAAAAATTAAAAAAAAATAGGAAGGAATGATGCAATCAATAGCTATCTAAAATTATATTATTTTTTTTTTTTTTTTTTTTTGCTAGGACCAATAGGTGAAAAGTTACACTCATTTGTATAAAACCCTGTATGATCAAAATGTCCAACCTTGACCCAGTTCTTGACCGATAGAGCTGAAAATTTCTGTTTGACCTACTATCCAATAGTACTAACATTTGTGCAAATTTCGTCAAAATCGCCTTTTTGAGTTGGATCACTTGACATGAAATTCCCCATATGTATGTATATCTTTAATAAAGAGATATCTGAAATGAAACCTATAACTTAATGTCTTTAAATAAGTTTTTTTTTTAATTATTTCGACATATAAAATACTTAATTACTTAAAAATTTCCTATAAAATATTTCGAAATTTCTAAGTAATATTAATTTTAATGTAAATTTAATACGTTTATGATTTATAATCAAATAAATGTCAAACAAAAAAATCATTCTAATAAATACAAAATATCACAACTGACACCTACTTATAAAACGAAACGAAAAAAATATATAAAGACGTCATTGTTGTCTGCACAGTGGTATAAAGTAATTCTAAATATTGCATACATAAAGTGTTTAGTATCAGAGATACATATTATATATTCCAAAGATATTTTCGAAAAACAAGGTAATCTTGGTTTAAGAGAAGCGTTACTGACTGACTAATTCATCATCGCACAGCCCGAGCGGCTGAACCTAGAATCATGAAATTTTGACAGTATTTTTGATTAGGTAGATTCATTAAGGAGGAATTTGTGGTAATTTGTACATTTAGGGATAAAAAAGGGAAGGGGGAAACAATATTAGTGATACAAGATACATTTTAAATGTACCTGTGTCTACTCTTAAAATTAGCAGATGGATATCTGGTACTTTTTTGAAATTCGTACTTTTAAGTGGTGAAAATGTGTAATAAAGGTGATTTTGGTACCTTTTATGGCCCTTTATAACTTTTTAACAAAAAACTTATTAAAATTGTTGTAAATATTTTGGATATATCTTCTAAAATTATGAGACACCTGTTTCGTACTTTTTTAAAATTCTGTTCTTTTTGAGTGTAAAAGGGAGAAAACTGTATTTTTGGTACTTTTTTTTTAGCACATTAAGAAAACTTTTTCGACTTATTGACGTATACCTATTAAATTACGTACTAACTCTGTAATATGTATTGAAAAAAATATTTGCTATTTTACTGGGAAAAAATAGCAAAAAGGGGAATAACTGGAAATTTAATTTATTTAAACTAATTGAGCCAATTTTTATAAAATTTGAAAAAATAGTTAATTTACAAAACAAAACAAGCTATTGGTACATTATTTGTGAATTCGGATACTAAGGCTATATAGGCCCAAATTGTTAGGTACTTTTTGAAAGCACAATTTTACTGGAACAAATTAATGCATATTTGAGTTTTATCTGTAATATATAGATTTAAACATGGAATATTTTGTAAACTCAATTCTCGAAAATGTCTATTACTAGACTAAAAGGGGGAAAATGGTACTCTTTTTATTAGTACTTTCCACAAAGGTAGAATTTATTCCACTTTTGGTACTTTTTCTTTCTTCAAATGTATGTTTTATGGTATGTTTTATGGTAAGAGTTCAAAACACAGCATTATTAAACATACTCGGTCCTTTTTGAATATGATTCTTGAAGAGAGAACTTTTTAGTACTTTTTATCTCTCAAATGGTACTTTTTGAATTTTCTAAAATATTCTACTTAGAAACATAAATTTGAACATACACAGAGGGTAAAAATATATATACACGCCATTGTCAATAGTGAGCTTACCACGTTTGTTAACTTTTAGGCAACGGATGTGTATAAAATGTATATTGCGACAACGAATTGTTGCAATGTTGACAATGTTGCGTTGTCAACATTGCATAGTGTTGTCATACATATGTTATTGAAAATTTACAGCGGATGTTATTGAAAAATTTGATGTCAATTTGGTACCAGGGTCCAGGTTCCCTCTGGGTCCTGATTTAATTTTGGTTAGGGTAGCGAAGCACCCGGGATATTCTAGTTTACATATATATTGATATCAACGAAAAGTGCTAGGGAGCTCTTTTATTCAATATATTTAGTTTGTAAATGGGTAATAGCGCTCCTCACCCCAGTACAAGCGACAGCCGAAATATTGGCCACTTACTCATAAGTTGATTATGGAGCAATAGTGATGTAATTTTTTACAAGTTAGTTTTTATACACAGTTTGGTTGAACATTGAGCCCTAGCCTGGTATAACTTTCTTTTTAGAAATAAGCTTTAATGCCACACACGGTGGGGTAGGAAAAAAGATAGATATAAATGTGCGACTTCTACCGTTTAGTCCGATTAGAAATCCATGGATGAAAAATTAAAAAAGAAAATGAATAGGTACCCTGGCCACGCACCAGATGACCAAAGTCAAAACTTACAAACACTTCCTTCACAACACTTCGTTTTACACATGTCAAATTTCATTCAAATCGGTTTAGAAGTTACAGATTTATGTCCCTCTTTCTTACCATAAATAGCTCAAAATAGTAATAAATTTTATGTAGATCGGTTGTTGAGTTGTCCTCACTTTCATATAAGAAAATAAAAATACATTTAATATTTATGATATTTTCCAAATTTTTCAACTTTCTAACCCACTGTACATCATTATCGTTATAACGATTGTTATAATAACAAAATTAAAAAGCTATACGAACAGAAATAAGAAAAAAACAAATCCAAATAAACCAAAATTTAACTGCTTAAATCGTTAATAGTACGATGACATTGAGTTATTTCAACCAAATTGCCATTTGAATCAATTTCTCAGATTATAATATTATCAAATGCCATCATCATCATCATCAACATTATACACATTCACAATCTTTTATCTATGAAAAAAGCTTTAAAGAACGAGGGGGATTTTTATAATGTTTTTAATACGCATGTCTCAATCGTATAATTGTAATTTAACTACACACATACACATTGTTATTATTAAGTGGTTACAATTGTAGCAACATTCTCCATCTACCCTCCCCATACTCAGAGGCTAAAGTCATAAAACCTCATCATGATAATTGAAAAAGATTAAATAACTCTTATTCACAAAGCAAAGACAACAAAACTGACAAACAAAATCCAACAAGTTTATTACAGTTTTATAGCTTAAGCAACATGTTGTGTTAAAAAAAGTGTTAAACAATTAAACATGTTGCTAAACATTTTGAAATGTTGATGAGTCTTAAAATCAGCTTTCACTTGTTTTATATATTAATTTGTATTGCTTACTCTCTTTTTAAATATTTTGCTCTATCTCTTAACTTTTTTGTTATTATTTTTTTTTTTTGTTGGAATTTTTGTATGTGCAGTTATAAATACTGAGAAATGGTAGTATTTACGTTTCCTGTTTATATTATAGTCATTTCCGTTTGAATTTATTACATACGTTTTTTAACTGAAATATGCACAGTGGTATTGTGAGTAAACAAAATTATAAATTTATTAAAATATATATTTTGACCATTTATTTTCTTAGTGTTATATGTATAAGGATTATTTCATGGGTTAATTATAAAGTGTTTAAATTTATTGATTTTTTATGTTATTGCTATCGAACCATGTTGTCACATTTCCTGTTACAAATATTTCAATTCCGTATTTTTATCCACTTGATTGACAAGTTTAAATGTACTTTGTAATATTAAAATTCCACAAAAATTACCGTTAAAGTAATATGCTAGTAAATCTCTTAAAACTTAAAACAGGTTATACCTTTTTAGAGCCAAATAAGAAGATATAAAGTTATGAATCATTAAAAAAGCAACAATTTGCTAAATTATTTAATGTTAAAATAATGTTGTTTTTGTCTCTGCCTGTTTAAATATGCTTTAATACTTGCTAAAAAAAAACTACATATTTAACATAAATAAATATTTTATGACTTAAATTTCATGCAACAATTTCAATTTTCATTTCTTTATTATTTAATTACAATTAAATGATAATAATTAAGTTAAAATATCACTTGGTTTAATTACAAATGACAGTCAGTGTTTTTATTTATTTATTTTTTTTTTTCATACTAAATACAGGCAGCCAAAAGCATCCTGGCAGTCAGTCATAAAGCAGTTTTGCCGTTAAAAGTGAGTTTGCCAACATGCAATGGCTGCAAAAGACATAAAAATTGAATTTAATGCAGAAAAATGCATGTTGCAGACAGACTGAGGGAGGGTTGGACGTACGGACAGACGAACAGACGGCAGCATAATCAAACAACCTTAAGATGTTGCAAATTATGAAAATAGAGGTGTTCAGGAAAGAACTCAAATGCAGGAGACAAGATTTTTTAAATTGTAAATATTTGCACTGAGAGAAAAAAATCCAAGCATTAAAATGTTATAAGTTAAATTTGTTATTTTCTAGTCCAATTCGACTATGGCCTATAGTTCTTTTCTTCGATGTATCAATTGTTTCTGGGTTGACAATTTTTCGCTGAGTATGACTCCGATCGTTTAGGAGCGAAAATGCAGCACACAGATTCCCAGATGCGACTCTGTTATGACATTGTCAAACATTTTATATATCTATTTTCTCCGCAATGTCAATGTCTGAAAAAAAAAACAAAAAAATGGGACGTGGGTGCATATTTAAAAGACTCAGCTTTGAGCCCCCACAGCTCTGCAACTGGTTATTTTTGCACATAGGGAAAAAACCGGAGAAAAATACCGAAATCGTAGATCGAATCTGCGTTTACGATTTGAAAACGTCATGTATTGTTTATATTTTTGTTATTGATTTGACAACTATCCGTACATACTTTGACAAGGGATGTTATTAAAAAAAATTTAAACACTGGTGTCAATTTGGTACCAAGGGTGTACAGTTTTAAAACGTCTATTTTCCCTATATGTTGGACCCATATTCAATCATTAATTTAAATACATACTTCTTAGTTTAAACAAAATTAAATTTGTTTCTAAAAAAAATATATTTTTTACCTATTCTGTTTTAGAGAAGATTTACTTCGAAATCGGGAACTTCGAGCTTCCCCCTTTAATTTATTAAATTCGCTTTTTCGTTATCGACTACTCCCGAGTGTCCTGATACCCATATGATGTAAACTTCACATCTGAGAGAGTATTCGGTTAGAGCTTTTTTACAATCTAACACCGTTTTAGATCTACCTTAATCGTCTTATATCGCCTTCTGGCTGTCGGTAAATATGTAAAGTCTTTTGGGCGCCATATTTATTCTAATTCAATTTACACATTCCGTTTTTGCAAGGACTTTTGCTTGGAAGCTATTATATTACAGTTTTTGCGTCTTCAATATATAACCCCAGGCCCACTTTGTCTTCCAATTTAAAGCTATCCGTGTAGCAACGGACGCCAACGGATACTTGCTCTAAAGTTCCGCTTGACCAATACATTTTATCTGTGATCAGTGTTTCAAAGTTTCCTACATATTCTATGTCTGGATACGATCGGGCACATCTGATGATTGTGTATAGCCAGTTCGGGCTCATATCTTATAGATACATATATGTTTCAATGGGTGGAACTTCTATCAACGTTTCCGGAGCCTTTGTTGACGTAGTACTCAAGACAGCATTTATACCCAATAGTAGGTCTAAGACCCTATTTCATGCCTCTTGTTCTCCTATATAGTGCCCAGCACCGATATGCCTTATTGATCCTATCCCCTATGTGCTGATTACACCTAAGGAAACAGGGTTTACGTAGGGTACTGTAAAGTGGCGATTGTCTTTGCTCTTGATTATGAAGAGTACATTGGTAACGTATAATCCAATATACACAAAATATCAATCAGGTGTTTAGACTTTAAAGGAAATAACGTCTATTTACATGTGCTGTGAGACTATATGTTTAACTGCTTGGTTTTGGGTCTACCAACGTTTCAAATCAAATGACAAAATCAATATATCCCATAATCTTTTCTAATTTGTAATACCCCTAATGAAGTATGTTACACAGTAAAGTTATTAAAAAGGAACACATATGACAATTTACAGATCATTGTAAGAGACATTATTATGATGTGACAACAATTTATAATTATATTTGATATGTTAAGACTTTGATCATTTGAATATGTATAACAATTATGAAGTGGATATATTTAAAATAAAAATTATAAAATTATTATCTTAGATTGATTTAGTTACTTGTCGTAAAACTTAAACGAGTCAGAATGTAATGATAGACAGAAAAAAATACAGGGTATATGGCAATTCTTCGCTTTACAGGAAACATAAATTGTTTATAAAAGTTTTCACTTTTCGACTTTATGGCTTTCAAAATTTTTAAAGCAATACAAAAATTAACTAATGTCTTTCGCTATTAACATACATCACATAACTGTTTCTGTGATTTATTACAATTCACTAAAACTAAAATTTTCCTATAACTCTCAATTAAATGCCACCTTTTAAATTTCACTTCAAAAACTAACATCATAAAACGGCAGCTAAATACATAATAAACGCCAATAACTTGTTCTCATTAAACGAATACACACTTTAAAGAAACATGTTTAAAATATTTTAATAATTTTCATAATTTGAACACATCCTCTTTTAAATTGCTGCCATTTCACTTTTGGTGGGTTAATATTGATCTATTAGTGTATTAAGTGGGACTATTTATCAGTCTTGTTGGTTGTTGACATTTCTATTGCATTTAATTTTTCCATTTACAAATGAAAAAATACAACTGTGAAAAACTAATAACTAAATGAATAAACCAGCCGCCTGGCATGTGATCTACGCTTGGCAAACTCAAATAAAAATACAACAAACAAGGGGAAGGACGGATGGACAGACAAATTATTGCTTTGCTCTCCACTTTATAGTTTTGAATGCAATTAATATATTTTTATATATGAATATATGCATTTTTGTAGTTTTGTTTTTGTAGTTTTTTAATGACATTCGTTGCGCTTTATTTAAAAGCATTCAGCGGTGTCTTAGCACATCATCATCTGCAATGCCTTCGTTGTCGTCTTCATCATCATCATTGACTTTACCATCGTCATCTTCATCTCGTTTTCATCATCAGCATATCAACATTAGCATTAAACATGCAACTTGGGAGCAGCCTTGTCATCTGCATTTTTCAAATAAAATCGGGCAGTGACTTAAAGGAATGCTAAAGTCGAAAAATAGTTTATTTGTACTAAGTATTCAAAGAAAACTTTTAGTTAGTTAGTTAGTTAGTTAGTTAGATAGTTAGTTAGTTAGGTAGTTAGTTAGTTAGTTAGTTAGTTAGTTAGTTAGTTAGTTAGTTAGTTAGTTAGTTAGTTAGTTAGTTAGTTAGTTTCGTTAGTTCGTTAGTTAGTTTTTAGTTAGTTAGTTCGTTCGTTAGTCGTTCGTTAGTTTCGTTAGTTCGTTAGTTTCGTTCGTTCGTTAGTTTTGTTCGTTTCGTTCGTTCGTTCGTTCGTTCGTTTTCGTTTTAGTTTCGTTTCGTTCGTTCGTTCGTTCGTTCGTTCGTTCTTTTTCGTTCGTTTCGTTCGTTCAGTTCTTCGTTCGTTCGTTTCGTTCGTTCGTTCGTTCGTTAGTTCGTTCGTTCGTTCGTTCGTTCGTTCGTTGTTCTTCGTTCGTTCGTTCGTTCGTTGTTCGTTCGTTCGTTCGTTCGTTCGTTCGTTCGTCGTCGTTTCGTTCGTTCGTTCGTGTTCGTTCGTTCGTTCGTTCGTTCGTTCGTTCGTTTCGTTCGTTAGTTCGTTCGTTCAGTTCGTTCGTTCGTTCGTTCGTTCTTTTCGTTCGTTCGTTCGTTCGTTCGTTCGTTTTCGTCGTTCGTTCGTTCGTTCGTTCGTTCGTTCGTTCGTTCGTTCGTTTCGTTCGTCGTTCGTTCGTTCGTTCGTTCGTTCGTTCGTTCGTTCGTTCGTTCGTTCGTTTCGTTCGTTTTTCGTTCGTTCTTGTTCGTTCGTTCGTTCGTCGTTCGGTCCGGTTTCCCTCATCCGCTGGGCTCCTCCGGCTAATCGGTCGAACGAGCCTATGTCTTGGTATAAAGTAAGGGGACTCGAAAAAGTTAACATGACTTTGCCATATATCTGCCTTGATATATTTCTTTGCTTCTGATGTAGCATACGTCCGCCTCTCATTCTAAACTAACCCTATAATTTTTTCAGGTTAAGCCTTTCAGTTTAGTAGAAAAATTATGAATTTCTAATGGAACATTCTCATGAATCAATTCTTTTGCCTCTCTGTACGCACCATTCATCTTAATGGAGTAGTTGGAAAGAAATTGAATATAAAGAAAACTAAAATGATGTTGTTTTAAGCACGAATCTTTAAAGTTGTAAAAATGCTATTAAATCGACATGTTTGAATCGTCCTGGTTACAAAACATGTCATTTTTAAAAGTGCGTTTAGTCAAGAGTTTTTCTTCTTAATATTTTTCAATTTAGTTCCGTAGCAGTTTTTATTTCGTACATTAAGAGTACCACCACCAACCACTCAGTCAACCCATCCACTCATTTAGTCATAATTTTATTTTTAAATATTTTGTTTGTATTTTAGTTATTGTCTGTGTGTTTTATTCTAGTGCCAGTCCCTGCCTCCATCCTTTTATGCAGTTGCATTTAAACTGGTTGATATTGTGCAAGAGAAACAAATATATCTTTATGCCGCATTAGAAATAAAAGATTAAGGAATTTGTATTTCAGGTTTTTCAGTTTGTTTCTCTTTTCTGTGACTAGAACTCTATTAAATTGTTTTAGTTTTAATCTTTTTGGTCATAAAAATTCTGTTAAATAGATCATAAAATTTACATTGATATTAGAAACTAATACAAATTGTCGTCATAAATTATATATTATTTACGAGTTTTCGGTTTTTTAGTAGCGCTAGTGTTTTGTTGGCGTAATAAAGTCGCTAGTGTCAGGAGTTTTAACGACTTTATTGAGTTGTTGTTCGTCCCCCTTTTATTCAAATAGGCAGTTCTGTGGTATGCAGTAGTGAATATAAAATAGTGATCAATCCTTTGGTAAATTTGAAAATACATATGTACATACATACGTACAATGACCGTCCTTACGGTACCCTACTTCTAAAGGGGCGGTTATTCGAACGATTAAGAGATTTTGATACCTTTTTTCGCCCTTAATAACTTCTTAACTTACCAAAATATAAAGATTTAAAATTTTTCACTTTAGTCCCTTCTCATTCCTTTTTATTTACCCTCGGGGTGTATTAACTTGATGATATTGCCCCATCTTGGTGTGATTGCAATCCGGGGGAAAAATAGGTGCTATCAGTACCTCTAGTCTCCCAAGACTATAAACTGGTGGTGTCAAATATATCCTCGGCCTCAACTTGGAATAATTTAACCTGTAATCGAACCATAGCCCACAGATACCCCGCCGGGGAGTGACTGTGGGTCTAAGCGTTAGAAATTAGTTGATGTTAAGTGCCACACCAAGAGTGGGCGTGTCGGATAAATGAGAAATGGTCTGGATTAAATGGTGAAAATGTCATGTTGAATGACATACTATTTATGAACTTTTCTTATTCCTAATGAAAATAGTTCGGTAGAAAAGTTTTTCAAAAAATATAGTTTAAAATTGATTAAATTTCTTTCTAAACTTGGCGATTTATACTTCTTTCAATATTTAAACATATGTATAATCTTGATATAATGTAAAATTGCACAAAATAAAATTGTAAATTTCTCACAAATTATTATTACATGCCCCATTTAAAATCTCTAGAGATGATTTCACGATTTAAATGTCACCCAATCAACTCATAAATAAATGTCAATAAAATTTATTTATCTAAATGTCGGCTACTTAAATGCTTATTAATCCGAAATTATTGTATTTTACAACATTTAATAATTTTCTGCGATTATATTTACATTTTTTAAATCATTAATTCTCTGAATTATGGCAATTAGAAAATATAAATTGCAAAATTTCCCATTAATTCAGAAACAGAAACAAATTGAAATGTACGATATTCATTTGAATATTAAAAAAAAAGCAAAAATCAGAAAACAACAAGTAAGAATGTATAGTCGGGAATGGCCGACCATATGATACCATACACCATGATACCATATATATTAAAATTAATGTGTGTTTGTTTGTAGCCTATAGCCGCCTTAACGGCTAAACCGATTTTCTTGAAATTTTCACAGTGTGTTCCTGTATGCCTGGAATATTATAAATAACTATTTAAAGTTATTTATAATACTACAATTAGAGTCTGCAAATTTTGGACAAAATGGGCGGAATGGCTATAGTGGGCGTGGCATCTTCCATATTAAGAAAATATTAAATCAATATATCTCAAAATATAACAGTTAGTGTCCTCAAATTTTGTCGGAGCCACTTAAGTCTCAATATGATTATTTAGAATAAAAAGTGGGCGAACTAGCATCAGGGGCGTGGCACCACCCATATTAATAAAACACAAAAATTAGTTTATCTTGGAAACTATTAGAGTTAAAATCTCCAAATTTTGCACGATTGACTTTAACATCCATGTAAACATTATGGGTAATAAATTGGTGGACTACCAATGGCGGGAGCGGCACCTCTCATATGAATTAAATACAAAAAAGAGTTTATCTGGAAACCTAATAGCACTAGATTCTTAAAATTCTGCACTAAGGACTTTCATATTCATCTGAATATTTTGGGGAAAAAAGCGGACTTTCATCAGGGCGGTGGCTTGGGACCCCCATATGAATTAATAGAAAAACAAGTATATCTGAGATACTATAGAAGCTAGAATGTTCAAATTTTACGAGAAGAACTTTGACATTCATGTGAAAATTTAGAGAATAATGGGCGGACTTTCAATGAGGTGATTGGCCCCTCCCATATGAATTAAATACAATATAATATTATTCACATTTTGGCGAACTTGCAATAATTTGCGTGGCATCTCCCATGTGTAAGTGGGTTTTTTTTATTTATATTGCTCTTAGGGTAGCAAAGAACACAGGGTATAGGTAGTACTTATATAAAACTAAGATTTTTCAAGAGATACAAGAACATTTAACATATTTATGAAAGGCGAAATAATGGACCGATTTTAACAATTTTCAATAGGCTTCGTCTATGCATCAAAAGAAGAGTATGTGCCAAATTATCTTGAACATTGCGACGGACAGACATACGGACATAGCTAAATCGACTAGACAGAAGTGTGAGCCGATTGGTACTTTAAGGTGAGTCTAATATTTTTGGGTGTTACAAACATCAACACTAAGGCATAATGCCCTCCTCACTATAGTGATGTAGGGTATAAAAACAAGAAAACATGTGCAAATTCATTAAATAATCTTGAAAAGAAAAAAACAAAAAGTACTACTATATACATGAATATGTGCCAAGCAAAAACTTTCATTGCCAATTAATGAAAGTGTTTGCAACGGTGATGACATTGGATGAAAGTACTTACCACACAAATAGGGAGTTAAGTAAGTACTTAACGATCGCTTGCAAATAAGGAGTTTACTATGGACATTTTTGAACAAATAAATAGTCGACTTCGTCTACTAATAGTTTTCATACCAAAATAAAATTTTTCTGTTGGTAAAAAATAAAAAATGAAGTACTTATTTGTAAGTCATTACCAGAGTCCTTTTAAATATTACAGACGGTATGTAGTAGTCGTTGAGTAAGTACAAGTCATAACCATGTTTTGGCTGGGTATATGTATATTTAACAAAATTTTTCTTTTTAATTGTTTTGTAATGGCTAAACGAAAA